>NW_019738350.1:288306-422292 GCF_002891405.2 Cryptotermes secundus
TTTACCAGCAAATTGAACCTAAATCTGAGAAAGAAACTAGTGAAATGCTACATTTGGAGCATAGCTTTGTATGGGGCTGAAACTTGGACACTTAGGGCAGTAGATCAGAAACATCTGGAAAGCTTCGAAATGTGGTCTTGGAGAAGGATGGAGAAGATCAGTTGGACCGATTATGTGAGAAATGAAGAAGTGTTAATTAGAGTCAGTGAGCAGAGGACTGTCCTACACGAAATAAGAAAACGGAAGGCTAATTGGATTGGTCATATCTTACGCGGTAACTGCCTTCTAAAAGAAGTTATTGAAGGAAAGATAGAGGGGCGGACAGAAGTGACCAGAAGACGAGGAAGAAAACGTAAGAAGATGCTGGATGACCTTGGGGACAGAAGAGGGTATTTTCATTTGAAGGAGAAAGCTCTAGATTGCATCAAGTGGAGGAAATGTTTTGGAAGAGACTGTGGACCTGTTGTCTTGACAGATTACTGATGATGATATATTTTTATTTAATGTTACAACCTCTGATAATTTGTCGGTATAGCGACTGCATGCGGGACTGGAGAAACGAAGCGACGGGGCGCATTCATGACAGAAGCAAGAGGTTCTTGTGTTCTGCATAGCGTTCAAACTGCTTCTGGGATACAACCAGTCTCCTATGCAGTAGATATTGGGTGGAGTGACAGTGGTTGTAGCTGCATTGTTAGAGGAAATGTGACGCTGTTGTCTGACTAACCCACACACACCCTGCAATCCCTATCTAATTTAGTGGACTCGGCCAGATCCACGGCGCTTTCTGTTGAGAAAGGCCAATAAAAGTACGGACAATACTAATGCAGTGGCGGCTCGTTTATTATAATCGTAGTTCTAATATGGCCGCATCGTGATATGTTGCCTTTGCGCCTTATATGGAATTTGTCATAAGAAGATGAGTCAGAAATCACTCAAAGCATATTCCTGTATATTTATAAAGGTATTGTAACGGTAAATAAAATCTCTCAAATTATGCAATTTCGGGTTACCATAGCAATGACTTGTAGAGCGTTAACTTGTTGCATGAGAATTAAGTTATATAGTACATCTTGAATGAGCATCTTGTCTTCCGTTTCCATTAAAGAATAGCTTTTTTCTGGAGTCAGACAGGTGAATATAAATAGGATTTTTGCGTCAAGATTCTCAGTTTCCAGTTAATTTCATTGGGACACTGTTAATTTCAAGCGTGTTGAGCAACAAAGTTGTTTCGAATTTAAGAGTACCTGTATTTATATTTCGATTCTCCCATAAGCTTTATGGTGTGATACTGAATTAAACACAAGGACAAGGCAGCCTGAAATCTTACACAAGACATCCTGTTCAGCTTATCTGTAGTCTCAGGGGTTCTCAACACATAAATTTACGTGACCCCACTCCCCCCATATCTTCCGGCCTGCGAAAAGTGCAGTTCTGCACACTGTTGCAGGTCCCTATGAGATTGTACGGTGACAGCAGGAACCTAAAGAGCTTTACAGCCTCTCTACACCTACAATAAGCTATAGAATGTACCTGTACAGTCACGAAATGTGAAGTTCTGCACACTGTTGCACGTCCCTATCAGACTGCACGGTGACAGCAGGAACCCAAAGAGCTTTACAGCCTCTCTACACCTACAGTAAGCTATAGAATGTACCTGTACAGTCACGAAATGTGAAGTTCTGCACACTGTTGCACGTCCCTATCAGACTGCACGGTGACAGCAGGAACCCAAAGAGCTTTACAGCCTCTCTACACCTACAGTAAGCTATAAAATGTTCCTGTACTGTCACGAAAAGTGCAGTTCTGCACACTGTTGCAGGTCCCTATGAGATTGTACGGTGACAGCAGGAACCTAAAGAGCTTTACAGCCTCACTGCACCTACAGTAGGCTATAGAATGTTCCTGCACAGTCAGGAAAAGTGCAGTTCTGTACACTGTTGCAGGTCCCTACCAGAGTGTACGGTGACAGTAGGAACTTAAATAAATTTACATGATTACTGACTTCCCAATATTGTGCATGGATAGAGCATATTTTAAATAATTCTTGCATACACGGAGACCCACCCTCAGAGTAGATCGCGACCCACCCAAGTGTTTATTATTAGGTGTAGTCCTATATAAAGATCGCTACAATTTAAAAGAATGGAACTCTTCCTTTGTGTTGAATGATACTAAATGTGTTTGTTGCAAATTTTCGGATGAACTTCAATCCTTAACGTAGATTTCTGAGATTGTATCCAGTTTCTGCTACTGATGACGTGTCCCAAGGGTAGGCCGCATTTAGAAAATGCACAATCTCAAAGAGCGAAGTAAGGCTTCATTACATACCACGAAGAAGTCCTCATGGTCCTAGCAGCTGAGATGGACACAGGAGGACCCCTCCGTTGATCTTTGTTTTGAATTACAATTTGGAATTGAAAGTATGAGGTACAGGTTTAGTGTCTTGGTTCTGTTTAAACGTGAGTCATTTGTTCTTCATGTTTTGTTTCGTCGTTATAAGATGATACAATTTTAATGTAAGCGTTTATGGACCTTAACATCCATGACCCGGAACGTACGTAAAGACGTTATTTCCTGCTCCGATCAGAGCCAGTCTTACATTCAGAGAAACATAAAGTATAGAGTAACGATCCAGAATGAAGCGTGTTTTGTTCACAACTCCACGATTAGTATTTTTATTGTTCGGAAATGAGGCATATTATTTTCTACGTATGTACTCTACATGAAGTTCTGTTTAGTAAATATTCAATGTTCATTCCATTGACCTCCCCGATTAATAATAGAAATTATTTTGCTTGTGATAGTCTATATAACAACAAAAGTCAAATTACTAAGGGGACGAGGTTATAGAGAATGTTTGCTGTCGATTATTTGTAGTTTATTTAACGACTGACAGTATCTAGATTATATATAAACTAGATACTGACAGTCATTAAATATAATATAATATAATATATAAATACATATATATATTTTTTCACTTGTAAGGGGTTGGGGTGACTAATAATAATAGGTTCTGGATTTTATGATTTGGTTTAATAACACTTCTTCACAAGTAGAGTCAATTAGGACAGCTCACACGTTGAACTCCTTCTCAACGACATCTGCCTGACGAATCTCTGACTAATCTCTCGTTGCTTGAATGCACGAATGCACTCCCTTTTGTAACTGTCTGAGAATATAACAGATCACCGTCCTCAGGGTTCTGTTCTTCTGTTCTTCATAAATACCTTGTCTCGGATATCTCATGTTTAGCAACCTGTTACCTGGCAGCGACTCGTTCGCTGTTTTTTATTTTTTTTATTTTGTGATGGAAGCTAGTCTTTGTTAAGGCCGCACCATAGCTCAAGCGGTTAGTCGCTGGTTTCCCACCCCGGCGGCCCGGGTTCGATCCCGGGTCTTTTCAAGTGAGATTTGTGGTGGACAAAGTGGCGCTGGGGCGGGTTTTCTCCGAGTACTTCGGTTTTCCCTGCCAGTCTTCATTCCACCAAATTCTCCATCATCATAATCACCCGGGGCAAGTACAATAGGCCAATCAGTGGCCGCCGTGCCACGTGGACCCAGCTCGTCTCCACCTCCCACTTGGCGAAATTTAGCCTTTGTTAATATTCCTTACCGCAGAAATATGATTACCGAGCCGTTGCTCAGCAATTGACGTCTGATCCGGCTCAACCATTGCGGTTTCAACCGTCATATCACAGTGTCTATATGGTCGGATGATAGAGACGGATGACTGATGAATTGGAAGGATATGGAAGGAAGCGGTCTTGGCCTAAGAAAGGTACTACCCCAATATTTGTTGGAGGGGTTGAGGAGAAGAAAAAATTCAAGCAGAATAACCAGTGAACCGGCCAAGCTACTGATATGTTTTACTGGCATACGTACAATTTTTCTTGTTATCTGTTATTGTTCTTTACGTTTATCTTGTTCACTTCTATATTAATTTTATTTTAATTGATTTCTTCAGCGGTTTAATTTGATATGAATATGACGTATTATATTTCGTGTTATACCAGTTCTATAACAAGACATCTAAGGGAGTACATAGTTTTCATAATGGAAGATTATATACGTGCATGCTAGCATTAGAAATAAAAATGTCCTGGAAACAGTACTTCCGGTTCTCTTTACTGGGAACAGAAAAATAACGTATTTTGCCATGTAACGCGGTGTATTGCGATAGAGTTCATAAATATTTGGGAGGTATGAGTGACTATAGACGGGGCTTGGATTGCTAATTGGATTCATTGAACATTTAGAAGTAACTACAGCGCTATAGCTAATTCACACACTCTAAAACTCATTACGGTATGCACCAAGTGTTTTCGGTCTGTTGTGTCTTCACCGGTCATTGTCTAGTAATGGCTTCCAACGACGAACCTTCCCCATACTCTGTGTCCCCAGCTTCTAACGATAACAGCTCACAATGACTGAACTGCAGCAGTCTTCTGACTGCTCACCAACAAACTCACTTCACTGCAACTGCACTGCACTCACTAACTGAGCTGCCAAAGTCAAAGTTATGTTATGACCGACGGTCAGTCGGCCAGTCTGTCTTGGAATAGAGCACCCATCTAGGGCTTACGACCAGATCTTTATTACTGTCAGACAGTTGAACTTTTTGATGTACATGCTACAATATTGTTCCTGTCTGGAAGGTTGAAAAGTAAGCCAAGCCACCAAACATCGACTCTGCTTCTCTGACGATGAAAGTAGCATGTTCTTACGAAATGTCGGTGAATTTTCTACTGGGCTGCACTGAAATATATTCTGGGTTATGGTACTGTTCATAGTCCCCCCTGTGACAGCCTCAATTCTAACATAGGGAACTAACACTTAATGAGCTAGGTATATACTGTTTTACATTTGCCATAATCGTTGAAAAGATAAGCAGAAAGCATCGTTTTTACGTAAATACTTTCCACTGAAAGTAAGGTGTTCAGGGCTAGGCTCACCTTGAATTTAGGTCAGCAAGAGGTTCCGAGTTCGATTCCCGACGCTATCAGATTTTCTGAGAAGTAGTGGATCTGAAACGTGGTTCACTCAGCCTCGTGAGGATAATTGAGGAGCTATTTCAAGGAAGTAGAGGCTCCGGTCTAGAAAATCGAGATTAACGGCCGTGGGGATCCGTTGCGCTGACCACGGGGACACCCTCTATCCGCTAAAGTAGGCACTAACTTCGCCGACAACCGGCGGTCGCTCGGTCGGTATAGTTCGCTTGCGGACTACAGGCAACGGAGTTTTTTTTTTTTTGTAGTTCAATAAGCAGAACTCCGGCTGGAACAGGAATTCAGCTAGCCGTATCATTAATTTAATTTTGAGCGCGTCTAACCAAGAAAAGCAACAGCTCACACGACGGTGGAAACGCACAACAGAATCTTGTGTACATCGAAGTTGGATATCTTGAATTTACATAGTATAGTCTCGTAGGTGAGTAACAACGTTTCGGGTGAAAATAGTGCCTCCATTTTCAACGCTAAAGATGAATCTTCTGGATTCGCCACCATGTAGTCTGGGAAGTGGGAATTAGAGTTTCGGAGGAATATATTGCCTTCATCTTCAGAAACATTGGTATCCACTAACCTGACCGCACGGGTTCTTAGTTCAGAAGATCACAATATGAAGAGAAGCAAAGTTTATCCCAAGACAGCAAATGGAGCTGTAGTTCCAATTTGACTGTGTCATTACCGATTGCCTCTTCAAGTTATTTATTTATTTATAGCTTTTTTTTATTTCTAGTGGGGTGGGACCAAGTCCCTTGTACTGCGGCCACTTCTGGCCTATTGCACCAGCCCCAGATGATAGGTGAGGGTGATTGTGGTGCAACTGGTGGAATGAAGATTAGCAGGGGAAACCAAAATACTCTGAGAAAACCTGCCCCAGCGCCACTTTGTCCACCACAAATTCCATTTGACCAGACCCGCGATCGAACCCGGGCTGCCGCGGTGGGAAGCCAGCGACTAACCGCTTGAGCTATGGCGAGGCGAAAATATTTGTAGCTTACTTAAGGACGTTTTAAACGGTTCAAATTTCGTAGCGGCTAATGATTGACCGTGAGAAGTGCACTGGAAGGGGTTCGAATGAAAATGGTCGTTGTCCATTTGAATGTACTGCTCTAACATTTCTGTGAATGGATTGAGTACGGCAAACCTCGGCTGGAATAGCCAATTTCCCGGTCGAGATTCGAAACGGGTTTCTTCCGAATAGAAATCACAAATTTTATAGTGTAATCATTTTTTTCCTCCTTGGCACTACAGCCCCAGTGGGCCTAGGCCTACCTCCATGAACTTCTCCGTTCACTTCGGTTTTTCTAGATCTTACACATTCGATAGGACTCCTTGGGCGGGTGATCAGCTCGTCGCAAGGCCTCTACCTGTACACAAACAGAAAAACGCACACACACAAACTAAACATCCATGCCCTGAGTGGGATTCGGACCCACGATCCCGGCTTCCGAGCGAGCGAAGACAGTACATGCCTTAGACCGCTCGGCTACCGTGACCGGCAAGCCTTTTTTTTTTATCGATTAGTAGTTTTCGAAATTAAGATACGTTTTTAAAAATTACAGTCTGAATTATATGACTAGACGGATGAATGAAGGGAGTCAGGCAGAAGGGGAAGTTGTTTGATGTTCTTGGTGCAGATAATATGAACACCCCCTCACGGATCGAAACTTGAGCCGGACAAGTCGAGTTGAGGGTGGCTTTGGTGCGCATGTGGAAGAGAGTCGACGTTGACGCCGACGCCTATTTCCCTCCTCGTGTAATCCTCCCAGCAGTATAGGCGCCAGCCTGACGAGCCAGCCTGCCAGCCTAGCAAAGCATGTTTGCCTATATCTCTGTCCTGCTTCGCTAGGTAGTACGGCCGATGCCAGCGCCAAAGCACGCAGGCTGCAATATCCGTGTGCTCACAATCATACTACTACACTAACACCACTGCCGCCACTACAGCAGAACATGTAAAAATATCCGACGATCGATTCAATAAAACAAAAGGACAACGTCACTACATGTTTTCTTTCTTAATTCAGTGCTGTGATATATATTTTATACGTATACACTACAGACACTTATTTACTAATTGATCGTTATAATTTAATGTCAGAAATTGTTTTCGAAGGAGTGTGCTTTTTCTTTCATTAGAATTTGTTTGTTATATTACATTTTATCGAGTGTTGGACAACCTGCGTTGTGTTTTATTCAAGGATTTCCATGGTTGTATGTTAGTAATGAACGTGATTTATTAAAAGCAGTTAACAGATTTAAAATCTGAGTGCGTATAAAGTGAAAATACGCGAAGGCGTTACAAGGAGTTTCGTCTTTGTCAGTTTTAAATCCCTTAAAATTTAATGGATATATTTTAATAATTTGATTCTATTTTAGTTTTATGTGATTATTTAAATACTATATAATTAGTGATACTTATTCCGTCAAATTTCATTTTCATAAACCGGTATTTTGTGTTTAGTGTTAATAGTACTTGTTCATTTAAATTAGTATTAATTAAACATCACGTTAAAATAACGTCGTTTCAGAAACATTTTAGGAAAGATATGTTTATTTCAACATTTACTTTTAAATCCATCCAGATTAAACAAATTTAAACGGTAGTATACAAATTTGACTTCTTGAATTGCCGACTTCATTTATCTCTGATTCTGACAGATGTAATCATCCAAACCTTTCACAGATTTCATCACTAGGTGTGAAATATTTACACTGAAGCAATGATACACGCGTTCTGGCACGGAAAGTTTAACGATTCATGAATCAATGCGCCATGGCTTGCCGGTCAATACTTTGCCTTCTATCCAGAGGTTGTTTGACGTAGTGACTTCAGTGTTGTTTGTTGACACGGTACTGCTATTAGAGTGCTACTAACCAAACTGAGTTTGTTGCTCATTGAACGCAAAGAACTGTGTTCTTGTTTGCGCTACTCTTCAGAATATTGCGTTAAATTCGTTATGTGAGCAAATATTATTTACAGGCTTAAGATGATTTGAGGCTTTCACGGCGGTGACTATGAAGAAAGCAGTCTTCTGGGATTTGGCACCGTGTATATGTGGTGTTAACCGACGTTTCGGAGGAACGTATCGCCCCCATCTTCAGGGTTGAAGAAGTATAAGTAAATCTGTCACCGTGTCTCACGGTGTTGTCGCTTGCAGATTTACTTATACTTCTTCAACCCTGAAGATGGGGGCGATACGTTCCTCCGAAACGTCGGTTAACACCACATATACACGGTGCCAAATCCCAGAAGACTGCTTTCTTCAGGCTTAAGATGTGTTACAGGTTCCTTTTTGCAAACAATTTTACCGGTTAGAAAATCTTTATATCGTAATTTAACTTCATATTTCAGGCAGTTATATCGAAAACAATTCCGGTAATTCAATTCGTGTTTAATCGAGCGCAGTGTTTATGCTAAAATTCCTACAGTGTATGCTGAATTACACATAACTCTTGTAATCACAATACAAAATTTAAAACGTTTCATATAATTTGGATTCTTATAGTATGGCGGATTGGGGCATTAAAACACGTGATTGGCGTACACTAGAAGGGATACTGAATGCGCTCAAATTAATATGTCAAGTTTTGATACGAAATTGTGGCCGAAATAAATCATCTTAATGGCTAGTTTTCAGATGTATTATCTTACCTCGATCTTAAAACAGCCTCAGACACATTCTTTTGTAGATTTCTAAATAGAACTTAAAGTTGCAATTAAAAAATTGAATTATTTTGCGAACACGAATTATCATTTCCATGCTGCTTTGTGCCAATTATGAAATTTTCGTAATATCCATCTCCAAGGAAATGGTTCTCACAGCGGTTACTATAAACAGTACTATCTTGTGGGATGTAACACCATGTAGTCAAGTAGTTCGCTGCGTTTCGAAAGAATTACTGTCTCTATTTTCAGGGTCGAAAAAACAGGCGGCGAGCAAAATTATGTTATATCTGCTGAACTTATGAGAAACAGGTCACAATTATATCCTAAGCTTCTGCAATTGAAAGTAACGTCAGTGGATATGCCCAGGGATGTCGATACGATTCGTTTTCCACTTTTCTATGTCGTCAGTCAAGAAATTTTAGTGATGGGGCAAAGTGACCACTGTCGTGTGTAATTCATATGCAGTTTGTTCCACGACGACAGTGATAGGATGATAGTGAATGATGAATTCGGAAGAATGTAGAAAGGAGCGGTTGTGATCTAGTGTCAAGGTGCTACATCGCAATTTATTTGGAGGGACGGAGGAAGTACACGAAAAGTCTCGGTCAGAATAATCGAAGCTGTCTTGTATCCAATTCCATCTTCTTTAAGATTTTTTTTTTCAATTGTTCAGTCACTATAATATATTTATTTTTGCAATGCGTTACTTCGGGTCCGCTGTGAGACACTAAGTTCTACGCATTGAATTATGAACTGCTTTATTTTACGTTCTGGACCCACCGCGAATCCGTGGGATCTTTAAACAATAATGTATATTATTTAGGCAGGAATATTTTGTTATGATTTGGTGCTAGTTAATTGTTTTGCCATATTAAAATTCACGTTAATTATTTTATATCGGTAAATTTCGTATATCTGAAAATTTTCTGTCTTTCTGACGGAACTTAATGCATAGGAATTGGTGGTCAGTATCTCTGGGTGTTTTCAATAAAAGTAAAGTAAAGTAAGTAAAGTGAAGGTAGCCCTGTAAGAGGCCGTGGAGGCCCATAGGGTTGTGAGATGTTGAGGGTCCCACATTTTCTAGACAATCGGCTCATAGATGGCGGTAAGGTTGTCAGCCTTACGCGCCTGCCGCCCATTACCCCCAAGAATAATCCAAGAATATACCTGGTACTCATTTCTGTTCGAGGCTGAGTCGATCCCAGGGCCATAGTGCAGCTGGAAGGATTAGATCAATTGAAAAAATCCAATGACTTCATCGGAACTTGAAGCCGTGACCTTCCGGCTTGTAGCATAGTGCCTCAATCAACTACGCTCCGCGTGCCCCCGTTGCTTTCAATGCCAGATTTTAATTATTTTCTTGAAAGACTATATTTGAGGAGTTCGTATTTTGTAGATACGAGGTGATATTAATTACACTATGCAAACTTACTTCATATAAATAAGAGGAGACGCTGGAAATTAAAAAAGAAATAAGCGTAACGCCTCATTCCTAACAAAACAGCATGTAAATTCCAGAAAAAGAATTATATATACAGGACCACCAATACGAACACATTAAATAACTTTTCAAAATTTTAATCGTTTTGAACGACTTTCAGATATCAAATACGTTTCAGTAACTAGTGTAATTGGTCTACCATCATTTAAATGTATGATCGGAATAACATCTGGAAAACAAACAGTCAAGATGTTATAACTAGTTTCATAATATTCATTTTGAAGATGACGAAACATTAAGTTAATCAAGCCTACAATTTTTCAGTAATTTATTATATAATTTGAAATATGTTAAACGCATTATTTATTTACTGGAATTTTAGCTAAATCGCTGCACCACCATTCATTCATTTCATGTAATCCTGCCGAGCAACCGGTCACGGTAGCCGAGCGGTCTAAGGCGTGCACTGTCTTCGCTCACTCAGAAACCGGGATCGTGGGTTCGAATCCCACTCAGGGCAGGGATGTTTGTGTGCGTTTTTCTGTGTTTGTGTACAGGTAGAGGCCTTGCGACGAGCTGATCACTCGCCCAAGGAGTCCTACCGAATGTATAAGATCTAGAAAAACCGAAGTGAACGGAGAAGTTCATGGAGGTAGGCCTAGGCCCACTGGGGCTGTAGTGCCAGGGAAAAAAATCCTGCCAAGCACTGAGATTTGGTCTTTGTAAAGGAGGTCGAGGCCGGTCACGGTAGCCGAGCAGTCTAAGGCATGCACTGTCTTCGCTCACTCAGAAACCGGGATCGTGGGTTTGAATCCCACTCAGGGCATGGATGTTTCTGTGCGTTTTTCTGTGTTTGTCTACAGGTAGAGGCCTTGCGACGAGCTGATCACTCGCCCAAGGAGTCCTATGTGTAAGATCTAGAAACACCTAAGTGAACGGAGAAGTTCATGGCGGTAGGCCTAGGCCCACTGGGGCTGTAGTGCCAAGGAAAAAAAAAAGGAGGAGATTTGCTTTATCGCCTTCTGAGTTATGACAGTTTAATTAACATTCTGGAGGAGAATGCTGTTCAGACCTACATTTTCTAGATGCGAGGCAGTAAGTATCTCAAAAAGGAAGGTAACCACCTTCCAGAATACATGATCTCATATACTAGAAGACCTTAATTGTAGTTTTGAACATTGGTACCAATTATTAGAGTATATGTAAACGACTAGAATACTAAATTTGACTGCAGGTTCTAATTTATCGACGTTTCCTTAATAATAGTCGAAGAGTAAGACAAGCAGAGTTTGATTTTCTGTTTACTTGCCTACTTACTCTTCGACCCCAAAAGATCTAGGCAGTGTTTACCTCCGAAACGTCGGTAAACTCCTACCAGACAACATAGTGTCACATCCCAGAAGATAGTACTCTTCATAGTTGAAGGTTATTGGATGTTGCTTTTATTTTCTGTTAATGTTATTTGATGCTTCTGAAATAATTTATCTTTAAACACAGACTTCAAAATCCAAGAAAGTCGTGTGCCGGGTCATACGTTGCTAGGTCACAGGGTCATGTGCGTGTGACATGTGCTACCCTTGCATTTACCGCATAATAACTTTCAGGTTACTTTTCTCGCTAATCAAAGGGGAATTGTGAAGGTCTTGTTTCCTGTGGGAATTCTACGGGCGAGAAATTTGTTTCGAGTGAGACACGATTATTCAGAAGTGTGAAATCTGGCGAGTGCAGCGGCGGCTGATGGCAATGCTGACGCGGAGAGCAGTACCACCCCGACGGGAACGCCATCTCCTCAGTCCACGCCGCTGTCCACTACGTCACCAACGCCCGTCATGACAGGTAGGTGCGTTGGTACGTACAAAGCAATTTGTGTCATGAAGGTCAAGAGCGAAGTTACTTCGTGGGAAAACGAGGGCTTCGGATCCGTATTGGAACCGCAGTCACCCTACATAAGTTTAGTTCATGTTCTGCTCAGTGACGCGTGAATGACAGACATGCGTCATATGTAGGTGTTTTAATGTATGGAGTGTGAGTATAGACGAGGTTTCGATTGGTGACTCAATTTATTGACCATTTATACACACAACTCGTAACTACAAGTAATTAAAGCACCACAGCTAATATCCACACTTTACAAATCACTGCTGCAGACATTAAGTCTTCTCCAGTCCGCAGTGTCTTCACTAGACGTTCCCTGGCAACGACTCCTAACACTCGAGATTCTTCCGCTTCACGCGCTCACGTCGTTACTGTCCAGAGAATATCCCACAACTGAACTGACTCTCAGAGTTACTTTACGAAACAGCCGGTTTCTATTGTTATAGCGCGGCAATTCTTTGATTGCTGCACGCATATTCTTTGCAGCGGGAACGTGTTTACCGAGCCGTTGCATAGAAACGGTTCTGATATGTTTGTTTATTTCTCATTCTTTGCATAGCAACTGCTCTACACACCACAGTATGTAATACTAGAGAATGTTATGACCATCCTTACACCTCACCATCAGAACTCACCTAGGCAAGGATTGAATTAATATTGTAACGTGTTTCCTCGCAACTGATCCCACTTCTGACACCAATTGTCGCGTATCGGGCTTATATCGCGACAAATAACTTCACGATGTATTCGATGTAGCGAATTTTATTTCACATTCGCACTTACAATCACCCAAATTACAGATTTACGGTTACTGCTATCTGCAGTATCACAATTAGTACACTCCAAATGCCAGAATACCACTGACTAGTTGCTGGCTAACTCGGCGGTAGCTCCAGGACTCACTGACTGACTCAGTACCAGCTGTGCAGCTCACTTATATAGCTGCAGTGCTTGCCCGTTGCGTAATGAGTGCCACGTCATCCTGTTACGTCACCGCTGTTGATTCGCCTTGCATAGTTACCCGGTTACGGGGCTCGGCTATCTTCGGCTCCGCTCGTGACGTCACCGCGCATAGCTGCCAGGATGCGGGGTGACTACTCGCCTATTACGCGAGCGTTACGTTACCGCTGAGGGGTGGGAGGGGAGCGCTGACTCACCCGCCGCGTCACTGCTGGTGTGGGGGGGGGCTCGGCTTTGCGCAACATGTCACAATATATTAAGTATGTATATCGGTCAAAATATGCAAGGAAAATTGTTGGCGGAAATTTTGTCGCTACCAGAACAGACACAAATAATACGTCTAGATCAGTACAGAAATTCAAGTACACGAGCGTTCTGGTATATGAGATTTGAGATTCTTACGGTGGCAAACGACGAGGTAAGCTAAGATTAGTGTACCCTAATCTTGAGAGTTGTGAGAAACGCAGGAAGTCGGAAGCACTAAAGGCGCGGCAGTAACATTAATCAGCAACTACTACCTGAGCTAAAACATTCAGTGTATACTCTATACTCTGTGCAAGCTCCAAGTCACTGCCTTTATCAAGAGCAACAACGCTAGTGGCCAATACATTCTGAACTGATGCTATGCACAGTAGATGGATCCGCTTTCTTCCCTTACCCCTTTGTCCGCTCCTTCCTCCCTCCCCCCAACAAGCGTCTGTTTCAGCAGTCTGACGCCTGCTTCTACTGGTTTCTCCCTTGGTTCACTCTTCGACATTGAAGATGACGGCGATATGTTACTCCGAAACTTTTGGTTGTCACCGAACTACACGGCGTTACTCCCCACAAGGCTGAACTCTTCATAGTCAACTCCTCTGAACACGACAATGAACCTTCTGCTTCCGTAAAAGTTGAACTTGACTCATCTCTTCAGGAATATGATTTTATGGCTTCGTCCTCCTCTGACGGAGTAGGCCCTCTGTGCTGTTCCACTTCGTAGCTAATCTGAAACTATGAATCTTACAGAGAGTTGGATGAAGGATCGGCATATCGCAAGGAGAACACAGACAGAAAAGTCGCAGGCTTCCATGCCTCGAGTGGCATTCGAGCCCACTGTCGTAGTATTTGAGCGCGCGAAGGCAATTCCTGCATTAGACAGCGCGGCGACCGTGAGAGGCACATTTCATTTTCTTATTTACCCTTTCTATATTCTTATATTCCTTTCCTCCTCCTGCTTCATCAGTTATCTTTACTTTTTTATATTCTTCTTTTCCTTCTTCGTCTTCTTCTTCTCTTTCGTCTTTTCTCCTTCATCTTCTTCTTCTTGTTCTTTTCCTTCCTCTTATTTTTCTTATTCGTCTTCTTCTCTCCTTCCTCCTCCCACTTCGTCTTCTTCCCCTTCATCTTCGTCGTCTTCTTCTCCTCTTCCTCCTCCTCCCACTTCGTCTTTTCCATCATCTTCGTCTTCTTCCTGTTTCTCTTAATCTACCTCCTTCATCTATAATAGTGTTCTTTTTTCATTCTTTATCAATTCTTTCTCTCCACCATTTCAGTCTTTGTCAGACTACATCATCGTCTTTTAATCTTCTACCACCACCACCACCACCACTACTACTACTACTACTACTACTACTATCTTTTCCCTTTTCTCTACCTGTCCCTTAATATTATTCTTCTTAACCTAACTTCCACAGTTATTTCTCCTTCTCATCATTCATCTTCGTCACCCCTCCTCTGCTCCCGTTTCTGCTCCCTTTCTGCTCCCGTTTCTGCTCCCCCTCCGTCAATGTCACGTGTCGCACACTTGCGCTCTCAGGGTCTGAAGGGGTTGCAGTGATGGGCGCCACTAGGCTTGTTTCCGGGGGGGGGGAGAACACGCAGAAAATTTGCTTGCAAACCTCGACTTAGCCGTTTAAGAATATTTTTACGAATGTCCGTAGAATTATGGCGCTCTATATTGGAATGGAGTTGGCGCCACAAGCAGCGGTCAAGATCCATTTCACTTCTTAGCCTACTCTCCTTAGTCTGATCAAAAAGCGCTGCTGTCTGTGTGTCTGGGTATCCCCCTAATTCCTGTAAGGTCTATCGGTCGGGTAAATTACTGCTGGCCTCGCCAGCACAGTCAATGTTGGTTTCGGGTTCTGTCAGTACCGTGACCGTATTTTTCTTCGTTCTAAGACCACTTATGTGTTTTGAAATTGGACCTCCTCTTCAATGAGAGGAGGGGCCTGCCTTTTTCTAATTCTCTCTGAGTAGAGCAGTAATTTGAAGCGCGAATTCGCCAGTGATTGTCCTCTCCCTGAAAGCCGGAAATTGTCCTTTTTATTTAACTTCAGGGCGGACCGCAAAGAAAACACCAGCTCAAACATTGTGAAGCGTCATTTCTATGCGGTCCTTTCGTTTCAGACAAAATTAGGGAAATAGTTATTCCCAGAACTTCCTGTTAGTATTAGTATGTGAGATATTTCTTTATTTTGGGGGTTTTGTTTTTTCCAAAAAATCTTATCGGAGAGAAGCAAATGTTTGTGTTCCCCCCTGCAGGCTTCTACGGTTATTGTCAGGATTTGGGGGGGGGGGGGCAACCAGAAAGTTTGCTTACAAACTTCGGTTTAAGCCATTTAAAGAAATTTTTCTTTTTTTACATGTAGCCTTAGATTTGTGAGCGTCTGCATTTAAATACAGATGTCTCCACAAGGTGTATTCAGTGTCTTCCCATTTTAATTTCTTGCATTCATACTTAGCATATTTCGTTTCTCCAATTATGATTTTCTCAAGAAATCTGGCCGGAGAAGTGGAGATGCTCCCCCCTTCCAGCCCGCTCCAGTGGTTACAGTCAGCCTGTCGTTACAGTTGTAGCAAAATTTCACTGTCTCCGTTGACCGTTACAAACACAAACATGGGTTGTCCAACCAGCCGAAGTAATGGTGGGGGGGGAAGTACGCGGTGCGATAGAGCTTACGGAAAGCACCCAGTTCCTTCTTGAAGTCCTCCACTTCCGTTTCCGTGCTCCGCGTTGCCTTCCCACTTCACCACTTTTCGTGACGTCTTGAAGCCCCGAACTGAGGAAGAATCAGTCTCAGTTGCCGCTACTGTTGCAATCAAAGACAACTTTCGAATTACCTTATCAAACCCGGATTTGCCCTCGCTTCCGATGATAGCAGCAGACAGAACACTCAACTGTGACCATCTGCAGTGTCTTCGCTTCCTGCTACTTTCATTCCTGGGCTTCTAGAGTTCACAGTTCCCATTGCCATTAATTAGCTAATTGTTATTAATGAACTTTGCGCTCCGAGTCATACGTTGTGGTGACGTCAGTTCCGTCAGTGATTACCGTAATGTGTTTTATTTATGAATGATAATGTAAGATCTTCAATACCGGCCGCATAACCTATAGAAATGGAAATATGGAAGCAGAGAATGGCTTTCGATACAAGGTCATGCCATTGCTAATCATGAGGTCGTTGCAGTGTACTGTTTTAATGAGACACCGGCACTAAGAGTAATTCTTAAGATTGTTTAAAATTCTCTTCATTTCAATACGCACTTGTTTGTATTCCCTACGCACTCACTTGAAGGTTGTCCAACGTATGATCTGCGGACCATAGGAGGTCCGCATGATTTACGTAATCGTAAAAAGAAAATCTGTGGTACATCTAGATTTGATGTAAATTAAAGTTCTCAGGTCCCAGATAATTTTTACATACTTCTGTTTGCTAGTGACACATGTTCATAGGCCGCGCCATAGCTCGAGCGCTTAGTCGCTGGCTTCCCACCGCTCGAGTTCGATCCCGGGTCTGGTCAAGTGGGATATGTGGTGGACAAAGTGGCGCTGGGGCACGTTTTCTCCGAGTACTTCGGTTTCCCCTGCCAATCTTCATTCCACCAATTGATCCACAATCACCCTTACCTATCATCTGGGGCTGGTACAATAGGCTAGAAGTGGCCGCAGTACAAGGGACTTGTCCCACCCCACTAGCAATAAAAGAACACATGTTCATCATGTCTAGAATTGAACTGCAAGTTTGTTTACCTAAACCTTCTGGCATGCGGTCAATTCTGACAGCATCGTTCAAAAAAAAAACAAAAACTAAAAGTTTATTTAGTTCCTCGGTCTTGTTACATAAAGTAATAGTATGTCGATAGGGTCATGGGATTTTTCTTTACTCGAAAGCGTCCAGACCGTCTGTGACTTTCAGCCAGCCTTCTCTTCAATGGGTACCAGGGCTATTTCCCAGAGAGTAAAGCGGCATGGGCGTGAAGCTGACCACTCATATGCAGCTAGTGCCCAGGAGAAAGAAAACGTGGATCTATACATCCACTCCCTCACACACCTTCATGGCGTAGTGCCTAATTAGTTGAGCACAATGACCACTTTACCTGTACCTGTTCAGAACTGCCATCCTCACTTACTGAATTCCGTCTGTGGCTTCAAAATTTTGTCCTTTGGAATTATTCTCCATGGCAAAGAAGCGGAAGAAGTCACGTGGGGCGAGATCTGGTGAGTAGACGGGGGTTTCGACATTTTCGCCAGAAACTCCCTGACGGAAGGCGCCATGTGTGAGGGAGTTTTGACTTGGTGCAGGATCCACTTGACATGAAAAACATTCTGGCTCCACACGACGAACCCGCTGTGTCAGGCTTTCCAGAACTGTCGAGATGGGAATAACTTCCGGTATGCTATCATTTTTAAATCAGTTACTGAAATCAGCACTTTCTTGACTTTTGAATTTGACGTATAAGCTTTCTAGCGGCTTGTTGACTATAGAGATTTCTATCCCAAACTCTGCATCCTTTTCTCAGTTTCACGCTGGAAAACGGAACTTTCATCCTCGGTGACGGTCATGCTGAGACATTCTTCACTTTCGTTAATTCGTTGCAAAAATTCAGCGCAATCTTTCTCTTCCTCCGTTGAAGATGGCCATTAGAGAGGTTATTTGGCACGAACTTCGTACAAACTATCTTATTCCCCAAATTCCCATCAAAATCAACCCTGCTGTCTCCCTGATCATATTAAGTTCTTCTGTAATCATTCTGTAGCAAGAATCTTTTCATCGAGCACAAGAGTTGCCAGGTTTTCGACGTGTTCTTCCGATGCTGATGTTGTCGGATATCCACACTGGCTGTCTACCTCATCTTTCTGCATTCCTCAAGAAAAGCGTTTACAAATTTCGGATACACTTTCTCTTAGCGTAACCTCAATACTCAATACTTTTCCTATAGCATTTGAAATATTTCGGTTAGTTTTTTTCAAGATTTGGATAAAAATGTTAAGTTAAGTTTTTCTTTAATTCGCTTAGTAGGGGGTGGAGTCCAACTGGGTCCACTCGGCACGGCGGCCACTGATTGGCCTATTGTAGCCTGCCCCGGTTGATTATGATGATGGAGAATTTGGAGGAATCAAGATTGGGAGGGGAAACCGAAGTACTCGGAGAAAACCCGCCCCAGCGCCACTTTGTTCACCACAATTCCCACTTGACCAGACCCGGAATACAACCCGGGCCGCCGCGGTGGGAAGCCAGCGACTAACCGCTTCAGCTATGGCGCGGCCTAAGTTAAATCTTAGTTCGAAATATTTATCATCCATTTTCTTGTGGAGCTATCCAAACACTACTTCAGTTAAAGCACAACAACTCTGCCTGAATTAAACTTGTGAGAACAAATTTATTGCTGTGTACAATTCAGGCATATAACTATGGGTAGCCCCTATCGCCATTGAGCACAGTGACACACTGTTCGCAGTGTTGCCAGCCTCATCATTTGTGAGACCTCATGTATTTGGAATTGGTTTTCTAGATTTTATATACCTAAAATGTACTTCCTTTAAGAAAGAAAATTACGACTTTCTGGATTTTAAAATTCAAGTTTAACGCTGAAAATTAAGAAGAATTAGGTAACAACGTTTTTAGTTGAATAGAAGAACATATATCATCCAAGACCAAGGCGTAGGAGGGTGGACAATAATAAAATGGATATTAGAGAGATAGGATGGGATGGTATGGATTGGATTGATCTGGCTCAGGATAGGGACCAGTGAAGGGCTCTTGTGAACACGGTAATGAACCTTCGGGTTCCATAAAATGCTGGGAAATTCGTGAGTAGCTGCAGAATTGACGGCTCCTCAAGAAGGGCTCAACTCCATAAGTAAGTAAGTAAGTAAGTAAGTAAGTGATCATCCAAGATAATTACCTCCTGTATTTCTTTAATACAGAACCCTTGTGAACATGGTAGTATAACTTCCAGTTCCATAAAATTGGGAAATTCTTGAGTAGCTGAGCGACTGGTGGCTTTTCAGGGACTCAGCTCCGTGGAATTAGTTAATGTGATTTGTATTAAGGTATGTTTATTTTGAGGACAGAAAGTAACACTTACTGATTGTACACTGATGAAATACGAGGCGGCAAAATAAAAAGATATTTTTACCACGATCTGCGCTTGCTCTAATCTCCTTCAGAAGAAAATGTCTAAACTCTGCCCTTAGCCCCTTGTTTCCGTTACAGAGTATCATAATAACATAACTAATATAGCCATATAGAACTTTAGTAGCTGAGACAATGTCGTTCAGTATCGTGGAAATAACTACAGATTTCGTTTCATACCACGCAACATTCTCTTTACTTTAACTATGGGTTTATTATCTCAGGTTGTTCCTATGTATGTCTTTATAAGTTTTTTAGGACTAAATTAAAAGTTGGCACTAACTTCGCCGACAAGCGGCGGTCACTCGGTCGGTATAGTGCGCTTGCTGACAACAGGCCACGGATTTTGTTTTTGTTAGGCCTAAATTAAACCTCACAACCACACAATTTTATTATATTTTTAACAGAAATAAGTACCAGGAATTTTCCTGGGGGTCAAGAGCGGCCGGCGCGTAAGGCTGACAATCTCATCTTCATCTATGAGCCGTTTCTCTAGAAAATGTGGGAGCTTCGACGTCTCGCAGCCCTATGGGCCTCCAAGGCCTGTTACAGGGATAGCTTTACTTCTTTTTTAAATTTATTTTTCTCTGACGACGCGCGAAGGCTTGAGGGCGTGGCATTTCCTACATGCAAATGCGCACCAAAACACACCCAATGTTCCCAACCAACTCCTTTCATTACATATTACTAGCCACGCTGCTATAAAGTTCTTAACTTGCTTCGTACATCTTTCTGTATTCTTTATGGCGGAACACTTTAACTCACCAGGAGAAACTAAGCGATCCAGAACATAAGTCATATGTGCGATCCTCATCTATTTTCCCCTGATTCGTACTTACCATTACATGTTGTTATTATTATTATAGCGTTATTCTATAATCTGCTTTAGGGTTGTTGCGAAAGCACGCAAATAAATAAATAATCGGATTTAATTAATATAATTATATACTGATATATTTTAAATTTTAATTGTATTCATTACGAATATACAAGTATGTACTGCAATTCTCTCACTTCCCTGTGACATTTCTGATGATTATTGTTAAAATTATTATTAACGAACCGGGTTGGCGCCGTCGGGGTAGCGACTGGCTATGGGCTAGACAGACGAGGGGTTGAAATTCGAGTCCCAGTAGAGCAAGATTTTTTCTTCCGTATAACGTCCAGGCCGGTTCTAGGACCTAACTAGCTTCCTATCCAATGGATGCCGGAGATCAGGACAAAGCGGTCGGGGCATGAAGCTGTCCACTCATTTCCAACTAGTGCCAAGGTCAAGAATGCGTGGATTTATACATGCAATCTCCCATACGTCTTCATGGCGTGGTGCTTAATTATTTAAGCACAAAAATAAATTTACCTTTATTATTATTATTATTGTTATTATTATTCAAAAAGTATAAAGTGCTTTGCTTTTGGTTTCTTTACTCATGCTCACTTTGCAATTCGCCGTTGGGTCCTGAAGTTAGTACATAAATAAATAAGATTTGAATAGCAGGTTGAGAAGACTTAAGTGCGTATTCTAGTGAACAGTGAAGTGTGTGAATTTGTGAAACGGTTATAATTACTTATGGTCACATATCTGTAAGAGTCCGGTAAACCCGATTACCAATCCAAACCTTGTATACAGTCGCACTCTGTCACGTGACAGTCCTTTAATAGAGGTTATCTACTGACATTTGCAAAGTTGAAGTGAAATATTATGTACGGTGTTTAGTGTGATATTCTGTCAAAAGATGGTTCTGGTGACATGAATGCCAGAGCCACCTTACTGAATTGCAGGACAGTCCAGGAAAATGGCGGAATGGTGTATATGCTTTGTTATACCCCCCTGTATAGTCACGATTTTAGTGACCAAGCTCTCCATATGTAACTTGGGCAAGAACCTGACAGAGAACATCGCTTTCAAGTGTTTCTCTATTGTTGCGTCCGTATCTCTTGCCGCAGACGCGTATTTATCGACCCTTACCCAGCAACGGCCGCCTCTTCTGGCCCAGCTATTCCGGTTTCTCACTAGCCATGCCTATTTCTTTCAGCGCTTTCAGAAACAATATTTCCAGAACGTACCCTGCTTTTAATTTGCGAATAAACTTGAATATATTACCGTTGTTCCTATACACGTGCTACATTACATGTCTAGTCCTTCGATAAAAATTTTAAACTGCTTTTTCGTAGCACTACCTGCTAATTTGAAGAGCTTTATTTGTTCTCTCACTTCACGTAGGCATATGGATGAGTTCCCTTTAACCACTCGCCCTTAGAGCATTGCATGCTCCTGTGATTTCCAAGTCCCTTATTGGACAAATATTCTATCTCAGGAACCCGGATAAAATTCTTCCGTTAGGCTGGAAATAAAACAGGATCTAAGCTTTCTATCTTGATAAACGGTGAGTCAACGCATGGAATATTGAGACCGGTGGGAAGTTCCGAATAAATGCGGAGTCGCTGTTCTTAGAGTTAAATATGCCGTATCTTGGACTCGTTAGTTATATGCGTCTAAAATATTGTCGCGATGTATGTGTGTGTGACCATAGACGGGGTACGAATGGATTTTGAATTTATTGAAAACTTGTATACACCACTCGGAACTACAAGTAATTACAACATTATTGCCGATTTCCACACTACAGATCACTCCACGCTAAGTTTTCTCAGTCCACATTCACCAGTCGTTGCTTGGTAACAGCTCTCAGCAATGGCTATTCCTCTACAATGTTTCCACTAGACGTTTCCTGGTAACAAATCCTAACAATGGAGGTTGTCCAGATTATGTGCTCGCGTTTTTTACTGCCCGGCTAATCTCCCCGAAACTGAACTGGAGTCAGGGTCAGAGTCAGAGTCAGAATTACTTTACGACTAGTCGTTAACCGCCCATCAGTTCTTCTTGGCAACAAGCACCAATTGTCTTCATAAAGTGCTCCTTGGCGCAGGTTCACACATGGATGTATAAGATGCACAGTTGGCTAATTTATTTATTCTTATATAATTTAGTATCTATTTTAGTCTAATTCCTTATTATGAAAAAAATATTATCGTCTTGCTGTCTGTATGTCTCTGAATCCCCCACTGTCAGTTCTAATACCTAAACCCGTCTTTATGGAACTTGGTATGTATTGTCACGAGTAGGGGTTTCTACGTGACTTATAGACGGGGTTTGGAATGGATAATTGGATTTATTGACACCTTATTCACAACTCGGGACTACAGGCAATACAGCGCTACCGCTGAGTTATACACTTTACAGTTCGCCTTTACGCACTCACTACGGTTCTCAGTCTTCACTAGTCGTATCCTGGCAACGGATTTCTAACAGTCTCACTGTCACTTCAGAGCACACATAAAGTCATCTTTTCCTTCCTTGCTATCTTTTACCAATCACTTTTGACTGCCATCGCCAGAAACCGACCAATAGCTCGACAACAACTCCCTAAAATGAACTTTCCTTCAAATGAACTCTCTCAGCTTCTGACAACAACTCATACACAAACAACAAGAAAAAATTGTTGAATGTTTTATTTCCTATGCGGTCCGTGTCGTATTAAAGGAGAGTAGACAATTAGTTCTTCCCAGAACTTCTTGTTTCTTACTGATTTTAAGACTGTTGAGTTGTTTCGCTGTTGATGTTGACTCAGCCCTTGAGTATTTACATTGTCTGCATGTAGGCGGTATTGCAGGTGTTACTGATTTTTGTTTTATTTAGAGTTGCTCTCAACAGCTCACATTATGTAACCCTTAGGGTGATTTAGAGTGTTAAATCTCTTTAACAAAGCTACAGCATCAACACATATAGCGGCCCGTACGTAGAGCATTTATCACAAAATATTTCATTTCCATTTTTGTAAAACTTTAATTTTTATGCTTTAATCTTTAGTCTTTAATTTTTTAATTTTATTATCTAAGTACTTTAAATATTAACTGAGAGATTAAATTTATGAATATAAAATCCCTCAAGGGCACCATAAGTACCCTCATTGAAGAATTAGATGCCAATAGTCAGAATTCAACAAATGGGACTGGTATCATTATACGCCTGATGATGACCTTTAGAAGGGTCGAAACATGTAGCGTCAATAAAACGAATATTTATACAATAGTGTCTACTTTGCTTTTAAATACAGAATATTGTTATGTAAGCCGCATACTTTTATACGCATTATATACACTGTTTATAACACACAAAATCTTGCATATTATTAAGACATGTTATATTAACCATAAATAATCATACTAATGCTATAAAAGATAACACTGCACATTAATCTCTTAATTAACACCTGGAAGTAAGCGCAGTACACGAAACAAATGACAGAATAGGTAGTCAGTGTGCTGACGGGATATTCTCGAACATATTTTAACGGGTATGTTCGTATCATACCGCACCGACACGGACCGACAGCAGTAGGTACCGGCCTTTGAAATATCCGTGAGAATATTGTGCCTGTCCTCTAAAGGTCCTATCAATTTCCGTGATTCTACATTATTTGTAATTTACCCTACGTACGACCCAGCCTCTGACAGAAATGAGTACCAGGAATCTTTCGGGGGTAAAGGGCTTCCGGCGCGTGAGGCTGACCTCACCGCCATCTGTGAGCCGATTGTCTATAGCATATGGGAGCCTCGACATATCACAACCCTATGGGTCTCCACGGCCTGTTATAGGAGGAAGAAATAAAGTTTTCCTTGTTCTTAACTAATTAAGCACTACGCCATGAAGTTGTATGGGGGAGTGGATGTATAGATCCATATTTTCTTGACCTCGACACTAGTTGGAGGTGATTGGTCAGCCTCAAGCCCCGGCCGCTTTACACCCGGGTAAAGACCCCGCCCCTAGTACCCATTGGATAGGTGGTTGGATGGACCCCAGAGCCGGTCTGGACTGTTTGGAGGAGAGAAAATTGTTGACCCTACCGGGACTCGAACTCTGACCCCTCAGTCGTCCAGCCCGTAGACAGCTGTACAGACTACGCTATCTCGGCTCCTGTTACAGAGGTAGTTTTACCGCTTAGAGATTGATAACTTTGAGGGAAGGTTCCTGAAGAGTGCATTTGTACGTAAGAGGAAAAAGGTAACAGGAAGCCAGAGAAAAGAACCTGACGAGGAGCTTCATATACTGTACTCCAGATATTACTAGGATGATCAGATCGAGCGAACGTGAAATAGATGGAGCCTGCTGCATTCGTTGGAAAGAAAATAAGTATATACACGTACGTGTTGCTTGTAGGAATGACTGGAGCAGACCACCATAAACATGTAGGCATAGACAGATGAGTAAATTTAAGAGTAAACTAAACGATACGCCATGTAGACACATGGGAGGAGTGGATGTATAGATATACGTTTTATTAACCTCGTCATTGGGTGGTGGTGAGTGGTTAATCTTCACGCCCTGTCCGATTTACCACCACAGAAGAAACTTGTGGTAGCCATTGGATAGGAAAATCGTAATGAAATATGATGGGTCTCTAGTGCATTTATTTGCTAATAACAGTGGCCGCGCGGTGTAAGGCATGAACCATCTTCACACCCTTGAACACTGGGATCGTGGGTTCGAATCCCACTCAAGGCATGGATGTCTGTGTGCGTTTATTCTGTGTTTGCGTTGTTCTTGTGGCGGACTGTTCCCTCGTACAAGGAATCCTACCGTCTGTGTACAAGATTAAAAAACTGGAAAAGAAGCCAAGGTTCAACAAAGAAATGCAGAGCCAAATATAAAGTGGATTTATCTGGCTTATAATACAGACCAATGGAGTGCTCTTATGAGCACAGTAATGAACCTTTGGGTTCTAGAAAAACTGAATGTATTTATGGTAACGACTGTGTTCCATGGATTTAAATAGTTGATTTGTGACGTCATGAATCTAGTGCGAAGTGTTGTGTTCCGTTTGTCTGCATGTCCGTACATTTGAAGGTAACAGCGCAGAAAAAAGGCAGGGGCGCTCAGCCGACCTGTTTCATAACAACTGTGTGTGCGAGTGTTTTCAGCTGGCGCTGTCATAACACGACGAACAAGTAATCAATAGGCAGGCGAGCCGCTGTGCTTGGTGGCATGACGTCATATCATTACAGACGACGCTAATGCGACGTCATCCACAGGTACGATTCTCAAGAGACCGCCGCGCCCAAATTGAGCTCCGGTCTGTCCTCCGCCCTTCATTCCAAGATCGTTTTAAACGGTGTTCCCTTCTAATAAGATGGCGTTAATTCGGAACTCCTCTCCCTCCTGTGGTTCCCCTGTCTGCAAGTATGGAACCCAATCAACAGTCGAGTTTTCATATTATTGGTTCTGAATGGCGTCATATTCATGACGAACTTCATAAATTCTATGAGTCACCGGCTTCCCTTCGCAGCGGTCCGGGTTCGATCTCAGGTCAGATAATGTGGGATTTGTGGTGGACAAAGTGGCACTGGGACGGGACTTCCCACAAGTACCTCATTTTCCACACTCAACTGCTCTACACTCATTAATCATCCTATCATCTACGCTATGTAGTCTTGTTACTGACACTGTTGTTAAATAACCAACTTTAAACTTGAAAAATAGTAAGACGCTTTTAGCATCTAGACTATATAGCATCGTTTTTTACGTTCTGACGCCTTTGCTGTGGAGGCTGAATAGCGTCACGTGGTGGGATGGGGAATGATAAATTAGAAAGAACAGGAAAGGAAACGGTCATGGACTGATAAAGATGTTTTGTACCACTATTTTCTTAGAGGGCCTGAGTAAACTTACGGAAACATCAGTCAGTATAGCTGAGTATGTTCATGGTAACCATTAAGAAATGAGTTACCCTAATTAACTTATCCTTTGGAACTGAACCCTCATTGAGAAGCCGCTAGTCGCTCAATGATTCAAGCATTTCTTAACATTTTATGAAACCGAAAATTTCATTACTTTTTTCACAAGAGCCCTCCACTGATCCCTATCCTGAGCCAGTTGAATCCAGTCCACACCACCCAATCCTGTTTCTCTAAGATTCATCCTAATATTGCCACATGTATTAGTGACTATAGACTGGGTTTGAATTTGATGATTGGATTTATTTCTTCTTATATATTCACACAACCCGGGACTACAGGCAATACAGGGCTATCGCTATTCTACACATTTTACAGTTCACCGTTGCACAGCACTAGGTTTCTCAGTCTTCACTAGTCGTATCCTGTTAACGGATTTATCATAGTCTCACTGTAACTTCAAACCACACGCGAATTCTTCTTTGCACCGTCTAATTCTTTTTCTTCCCATTCTTGGAATATTCTTGGGGGTAAAGGGCGGCCGGTGCGTAGGTCTGACAACCTTGCCGCCATCTATGAGCCGATTGTGTAGAAAATGTGGGAACCTCAACATCTCACAACCCTATGGGCCTCCACGGCCTGTTACAGGGATAGCTTTATTTTTACTCTTACATTTCCTCTCAGTCACGTTCTACAGCCATCTCCAGGACTCGAACCAAGTCTCCATGCAACTCTCAACTTCCCTGCTCACTCGACAATGGACACTTATTTATAATCACTTTACATCGGCCACGCAGAAAACAGCCTCTATTGTTAAGGAGGCATGTTTACTGATCCGTTGCCTAGCAGTTGACTTCATATTGCTCGCGTTGGCTCCAGTCGGAACATGTTTACCGACTCGTTGCCTAGCGATGGGCGTATGCGTCACAATATTATCCTCTTACCTGCGTGTACGTCGTCTTAGTGGAATGAAGTCTCCTTAACCTTTAGTACGCCACTTGTAAGTCTGCATTCCACAGAATATGGAAGATGATATTCATGGCAATAGAATTTATTCCAGCGGTCATCCAGAAGTCAGACGTTCTTGGACAGTTCCATAAATCCGGTACAGTTCCTCATAACGACTGACAGTTATCCAAATGCGTTTCTTTATCGCACATAAACTTTATAACGGATAGTAGAAGCCTACGTAGGAAAACATTTTGAAGTACAGAGGTAATTATATTCATTAGTAAAAAGTTAAAATTTCCCTTGCTTAATTAAGCATCTGTATGGGTGTAGAACTTGGTCTCTGACATTAAAGGAGGAACATAGACGGAGGGTGTTTGTGAAGAGGGTGTTGAGGAGGATATTTGGGCGAAGAGAGATGAAGTTAATGGGAGATTTGAGAAAACTACATAATGAGGAGCTTCATAACTTATATTCTGCATCAAGTGTAATTAGAGTGATGAAGTCAAGGAGGATGAGATGGGCAGGGCATGTAGCACGATTTGGGAGAAGAGTAATGCATATAGGATATTGTTGGGAAAGCCAGAAGGAAAGAGACCACTAGGAAGACGAAGACATAGGTGGATTGACAGTATTAAAATGGAACTTAGAGAGACAGGATGGGATGGTATGGACTGTCTCGGTCTGGTTCAGCATAGGGACCAGTGGAGGGCTCTTGTGGACACGGTAATGAACCTTCAGGTTCCATAAAATATTTAGATGTTCTTGAGTAGCTGCACAATTGGCGGCTTCTCAAGAAGAGCTCAGCTCCATTAAGTTAGTTTTAGTTAGCTTAACTAAGCGCCACCGCTTGAACGGGTGAAGTGGGAGGTATAGCTCCAGTTGTACAGGTAGGATTTCAGTTGTGAGCCGGCGCATCAGAGTGATATTCACGGAATGCACGTGAATTCAGAAATTGATTTCCTATCAGTGCATTATCCAGCTATTTATTTCGTCATTAATGGTAAACTATGTCAGTTAAAAGTTGCATACTGTTATGTATGTGTATATAAGTTCCAATCTATCTATCTATCTATCTATCTATCTATCTATCTATCTATCTATCTATCTACGTGTATCTATCTATCTGTCTGTCTGTCTGTCTATCTGGCCCTCTCTCTGTCCGTCTGTGGCTCTACAGCACTTGCGGACCTTGGCCCCTTTTTCAGTTTCGTAATTTTCTTTTACACAGCCGGTAGGACTCCTTGGACGGGCGATCAACGCGCCGTAAGGCCGCTACATATACTCAAAGAAGAACAAAAACATAGAATAACCGCGCCAGACAACCATGACTCGAGTTGGATTCGAACCCACGACCCCAGTATTCGAATACGCGAAGACAGTTCATGCCTTAGACAGCGCGGCCATTAATCGGCTGTATGGAGTTCCATAACAATAATTTAAGTGTCAGTTGAAGTTTCAGAGGTTATATGCAGTCTGAATTCAAAAAGTCTTTGCGTTTGCAATTCACGTGTCTTATTAATTTTGTGAACGATCAGTAAACACTGTAACACAGTAAACCCTTTTTATAATGGGTTAGTAAGGAGGACAGGGCGTCCGTTATCGCCGATGTCCGCTATAACCGAATGGAGGGGTATTCACAGAAGCACATCGTAGGATACACAGTCGACAATACACGCAGTAAACATAGAAACACACAACGTGATTGCATAAAGGTTTTTATATTGAGATTATTTTTATTTTAAACAATTTTCTAATTACAAAGCCTTCTTATTGCCTCAACAACTCTAATAATTTACAGTCGTACACAGCCAGGTTTTGTCCGTTATATCCGGTTTCGTTATAACGAGGGTTTAATCGTCATGAATGTAGGGGTGTTGAAGGAGATGAAGAGTTGTGAAAATTAAGCACATACAGCCAAACTTTAGAGTAATTTGCCCCGAAAATGACATTAAAAAAACAAACAAGGAATAAAGAAATATTTGGTAAAAAAATCGCATTGTCTGGTAACGAAAATAGACAAGTTTGTAAAAAAAAAATGTTTCAACCTAGTGTCCTCTACTCTTAGATATTTCATGGATTATATGACGTCAGATGAGGTGGGATATTGGTGACGTAAGAATTTCAGCTTTCCCAGACTACGCCTGAATAAACAGAAAAATCACGAAATTACTATAATCGATAGCCCTACCGAATTTCAAACCGCCGCCTGCAGAATATGCTCGTTTCTTGTGTTATCCTGCTCAAAACCGTGAAGCATTCATGCCGCTGGGTAAACGAAGCAACGACTGCCGGTGTAAATTGATCTCTCCTTGATATCTCAGGCTCTCACAGCGACCACTATGAAGATTACTCGCCTCTGGGATGTGACACAGTGTAGTCTGGCAGATATTTGTCTACCTTTCGCAGGAAGGCATTTCCTTCATCCTCAGGGCCGAATAGCAAGCCGTGCAACGAAGCAAGCAGCACATGTAATGTCCAGGTTAGGAATATGTGGAGCTGTATCTCCACTCCCGTTACATCTTCATGCACTGGTGGTTTATTTAGCATAGGACCAACATTACTTCTAGGTTAAAAGAAGACAACATTGTTCCTGTGTTTAAGTAATTAAGCACTAAGCCATGAAGACGTATGGGGAAGTGGAAGTACAGATCCATGTTTACTTGACCTTGGCACTAGCTGGAGGTGAGTGGTCAGCTTGACGTCCAGGTCGCCTTACCCTGGGGAAAAACCCCCTGGCTGGCTGGATCTGGACGACGTGGAGAAGAGGAAAATTTTCCCCCACTGGTACTCGAACCTCGACCCCTGGGTCGTCCAGCCCGTAGCGAGTCGCTACGCTATCCGGGCTCCCGACTTCTGCATTTACTTCATGGAATTTCTTATATTTAGAGTGAAAGGAATATTCGGCATTTACATACATACATACGAATCACTGCGAAACAAAATATATTCGGAAAGTGGTTTGTAACACCGAGTAGTCTTGTAGGTAGATACTGGCGTTTCTGAAGTATATAATGCCCCCATCATCAGGGTCGAAATGACTTTATCCTAAATATGAAGGCAACAGATTATTAATGAACGTTAATAATATTCTACCAGTCTATACAGTGTCATGGTCCAGAATACTACGAACGGATCACAACTCTTTTCTTTCATGACCGAGAGTTACTAAAGAACTTACCCTGAGAACGGAGGCAGTATAGTCGCCCTAGACCTCATACAAGACTATACGGTGTCACAACCCAGAGAACCGCAATCTGAACCATCGCCGTTGTGGGAAACTGAAATAATTTTCATGTTTTCAACTTACTTTCCTTATTTTGAAAAAAGTAAAAGAAGGCATATGCAATCACCGTGCCATTTGTATGTCTGTGTGTTCACACTATCAATTTTTGAATGGCATAACCAATATTTATGAAACTCGGTGTGTATATCACGGCACCTCAGCCCATCTCAACGGCTACTTCATAAATCTCTCCCATCAGTCTGTGTGTCTGTATGTGTATACCCATATCGTTGCTAGGCAACGGCTCTGTCAAATCCTTATCGCGGCAGCAAATACAGATGCAACAATAGATGACTTGTTGTACGCGCAGCATTTTGCGCGGTCAGTGTCGTATCAAAGGAAATTAGGCGATTAGTTCTTCGCAGAACTTTTTGTTCTTCCTTCGATTTGTCACAGCACAAAATACCCTGCAGGATATAATGTTGAAGTATTTTCCAGTTCGGAAGTTCACACTGCAGCCATGTTAATGTTGTCAGCGATGAGAATTTAAGGAGTATGTATGTTAAAGTTTTCGACAAACTAATGGTATAATAGAGAAAATTTACTGTTCAAAATTACCCTAGGCTGTGAGAAGAATCGACCACCTCTGTGGACTAGTGGTCAGAGTTCCTGCCTACAGATCCAGAGGTCCAAAATTCGATTCCAGATTTTCTGAGAAGTAGTGGGTCTGGAACGGGATCCACTCAGCCTCGTGAGGATAATTGAGGAGCTATTTCAAGGAAATAGCGGCTCCGGCCTAGAAAACCGAGATTAACGGCCGTGGGGATCCGTTGCGCTGACCACGTGAGACCCTCTCTCCGCAAAAGTTGGTACTAACTTCGCCAACGAGCGGCGGTCTCTCGGTCGGTATAGTTCGCTTGCGGACTACAGGCCACGGAGTTTGCTTTTGTGAGTAGAATCAGAGCTGAAGCCTTATGTTAACAGCTAACTGCATCTCATTCGTGTATACAGAGTTCATATATCATGTTCTAATTCCTTTGTAGATGGAAAAGTATTCTTAAGATAATATTTATTTCTAGAATAGATTCCATGTTACCTGAAACATCGCGTGTAGTGACGTTCCAAATACCAGCGATACGTGGGCTTGATATATTAATAATGAATGAATTAATTCATTGATTAATTAATACTTTGCTTCATGTCACGTCATTATGGCTTTGACGTTGTAAGATTTTATGATTAGGAATTTATGTAGATCTGTCTATGAAGATATTCTTTACGAAAACAGTTAATGAGAAAACTGTTAAGTGAAGAGAGTTACAGAAACTCGATTCTTGGAATAGCTTGACTTGACAGAAACATGAAGCAAATCAATATTTAAAACATCATTACGTAAGCATTCTTAACGTTTCTGATTCCTGTTCGGAATGGATCGGGCTCGAATTTCGGTCTGTCCTCTTCAAGTTTTCTTGACAGTTTTCCAAACTTCGCCTTCCCGAAAAATACTGGTAAAATAATAGAAATCTTCCACTTATCTCTCGGTTTCATAACGCCCATGTCGGTGTCGCAGCTAGTAAGTGGAGCACTCTATCGGAAATACACGTAAGTTCATCACTTGGAAGCCATTATCAATCTTTGGACGGACTGTAAAGATTTGTTTTGTGGTGACAATTTTAAGGTTTTTGAGCTGCTGAGTATATTACCTATTTTCTATAAGAAAGCATGTATTTTTATATTATCACTTATGATAGTTACTAAATGTGTCTGGGAAAATCTGTTGATATTAAGTCCGCTATGTAAACATTAATTTGTTTTTGGTTAATGTCGGCCATTTTGCGTATCTTATGGGCGACATTTTGAACCTATATTTAACTTCTTCGTTCTGTTAAATTTCTTTCATACGTTAATACTTACGAAGATTTTTCTGGACGTTGAGAGAACGGCGATTGAAACAAAGAACTTAAAATAAGGAAACCTTTAAAACCTATGTAGGTGGTACTGGGACCCTGGCTATAAACGTCACAGAAAGGAATTTATATTGATCTTAAAAAATTGTTACATAAACTATCCTCAAATAGAAACCCCTCTATTTATCTCACTTAAAAAGTATATATTATGGACATTTCCACGATTATCAATGTTTTTTATTCTTCATGTCTGGTTATGAAAGAGAAAGAAAAGTAGGGATATATTACGATTTTCCCTTACCTTGAATTAGACCACAGCTGTTTCCTTTGCAATTCATTAATCACTAACCAGTCAATTGGCCCTGTACAGGTCTGAGTTGCCGGCAGCGTCAATAAATGAACAAACAGCCAAACAAAAATAATAAGTAAATGGAAGGAAATATAAAAAACTGCAAGTGTCATATCTTATAAGTGCATTTGTTGATGCAGCGAATAGTAGAATAGAGACAATCTTCATAAGCCAATATTCGTTCAACTACTCCAAGTATTTCTAGCGTTTTGTGCGCCCACAAAGTGCATTACCGTGCTCACAAGAGCTCTACACTCCTCACCCTGAGCCGTATGAGTGTAGCCCAACTTGTCACTCCATTTTTCTGTAACGTCCATACGAATATTCCCATCTACAGTTAGGTTTTCCAAGTGGTCTTTTCCTTTCAGTACTTCTCACTAAATTCTCTACGCATTTCTCACCTCTGCCATGCGTTCTGCATGTTACACTCATCTTAGAGTGCTACATAGAATCAAAGCTAAATCTGAGGTCACGTGTGTTTGTTTTGTAAGCTGTTTGTGCTTTGTGCTCAGTCAGTGTTGTGTATGGGATACTGGCTGAACGGTCTGCTTTCGAATCCCGGCAGGGGTAGAGATTTTTCTCTCCTGCACAGAGTCAAGTCTGGGGCCTACCAAGCCTCCTATCCAATGGGTACCGGGGGCTCTTTCCAAAGGGTTAAGACGAACGTTGTTTGGAACTGAACACCCACCTCCATCTAGTGCCGAGTTTAAGAGTGCTTGGAGCTGTACCACCACTTACCCATACATCTTCATAGAAGGAATCTGTAGCGGCCTAATCTAGGTACCGTTCCGGAATTTACTTGGAGGGACTGAGGAAACCACGGAAGACCACAGTCAGGGTAGTTATATCGCGGCCGAGTTTTGAACCAGACACTTCTGAAATATCGGTTCAGCATTATAGCTGAGCCTCACTGCCTTCGAAACTCGAAAAGTTATAAAAGATTGAAAATGACTAATTTAAGAGATGTGAATCCCTGTAGTCTGGTAGTTTACCGACGTTTCGGAGGACCACACTGAAGTGTAAGCGAAGCAACTAACCAGAAAGAAGCAGGCAAGCGTCATTACCATCCCGAGAAGACTGAAATATTCTCATCCTTTTAAGAATCTCAAATCCAGCCATCGTTATAACGGACCCAGATATAGTGGGGTACGGATGTAACGGACGAAATTTGGCTGTGTTAAAAGGTAAAGTTGTCCTGTGCTTAACTAATTAAGCATTGCGCCATAAAGGCGTATGGGGGAGTGGATGTACAGATAGATCAGCACAATCGGTATAGCAACTGGCTACGAGCTGGACGACCGAGGGACCGGAGTTCGAGTCACGGTAGAGTCAAGAATTTTCTCCACGTCTTCCAGACCGCCTCTGGGGCCCACGCAGCCTACAGTCGAATGGGTACCGGGGCTTGTTCCTAGGGGTAAAACGGAAAGGGCGTGAAGCTGACCACTCACCTCAAACTACTGCGGAGGTCAAGAATCTAGCTTTGTACAATTGTGAACTTTTAGAGATGTTGAGTCACCAAGAAAGTTTTGCAGTTAGAAAACTATTTAAAATAAAAAAATAACCCCACTATAAAAATATTTATGCAATCACAGTGTTTCTACGTTTATTGCATGTACTGGCTACGTATCCTGTGGTGCACTTCCGCGAATGCTCCTTCACTCAGTTATAGCGGAAACTCTGTAGTCCATTTTCTTTATTGCTAGTGGGGTGGGACTAAGTCCCTTATACTGCGACCACTTTTGGCCTATTGTACCAGCCCCAGATGATAGGTGAGGGTGATTGTGGAGCAATTGGTGGAATGAAGATTGGCAGGGGAAACCGAAGTACTCGGAGAAAACCTGCCCCAGCGCCACTTTGTCCACCACAAGTCCCACTTGACCAGACCCGGGATCGAACCCGGGCCGCCGCGATGGGAAGCCAGCGACTAACAGGTGGAGCTATGGCGCGGCCCTTATTAGTCCATTATAACGAGGCTTTACTGTATTTACATTTCGTCACGTGACATCACCACAGAACAGCTGTATATTTTTCATGCGCGCTACTGTAACTTTGCTTCTGTCGGGTTTATATGTGAGTTTCTGCGCATGTACTAATCGATTTTTCCGAGATGGTCATTCCGAGTCTATTTGTTTTGTCTCATTCCTTGAGATGTTTACTTTTTTTTTCCTTTTCTTGTGCTTGTATTGTTTGTTGATGTGATAAGGGGACGTATATTGGGCACTCAGCTCTGTTTCTACCGCAGTTCTCTGCCTTCTGCTTCCGTTCTTATGCCTTTTCTGTATCGATTTCCGTTGCTTTGTGCGTACCCCCGGCCCTCTGCTCTGCGCATGTCCACTACACTCTACAATTTGTGGGCTACTGACTGTGCCCACAGTTGGTCTAGACCGGTCTAGACGCCAGACCTGCACCACCGCGAACTGGTACTCGCGTCCAGTCCTTTTATTTGGCGATGAATGTTTTTAAATTTATTCATTAACTCTTTATCTATCTGTAGGTCGTAGGATAATGTATCGAAAAGTTCTGGGAAGAACTAATCGCCTACCTACTTTCCTTTGATACAACACGGACAGCACAGAAAACGACACCTCCAACAAACCTTCGTTGCCGTTGGTTTTACCGAATTGTTACCTAGCAACGATAGGGGGATATACAGACTGGCCCTTAGACCCTCCTTTGATAAGACGCGGAACATATAGAAAAAGACATTCCAACAATACGACTACTGTTGCTTGTATGTGTTGACGCGGGAACGTGTTGCCAAGCAACGATATGGGCATACACACACAGACACACAAGACTGATGGCAGGGATTTATGAAGTACACCGTTGAGATGGGCTCAGTTGCCATGATCCACATGCCAAGTTTTATAAAGATTGGTTCAGATGTGCAAGGTTCGAATGGGGAGGGGGATTCACAGACAGGATGGAGATCACGTGCAAGTAAGCCTATTTGGCAAAGTAGACTAAACACGAACCTTAGAGAAATTGGATGCAGTAGTATGGATTGGATTCATCTTGCTCAAGATAATGACCCGTGACGGGCTCATGTGAAGACGGTGGTGAATTTTCGGGATCAATGAAAGTGTTTGGAAAGTCTTCAGCGAGTAAATCGAGTGGCTGCTTCTCAAGGACTCAATTCCATGGAATTAATTTGCAAACTATGTCCGCAGCCCATGTGATTCCGTGTCATGTTATAGGATGGTTAGTGAATAGTTACATTGAATGCATGTGGAAAGCTGTAGAGCTGTAGTTGCGGCCTCATTTATGGTACTATCCCGAATTTGCTTGGAAAAACTGAGGAAACCCATAGAAAACTACAAGTCACCCTGCCAGTGTCCAGCCAAGCATCTAACCAGTGCTCTCCCTCCAATGTAGATCGGGAGTGCTGCCTCTTGAGTCAGCTTCCTCGGTTACGTTGTTGAGACTCTGGGTGCTGCTAGGCTTTTATGTTTGGTTTATCTTGACGATCCGGGTTAGCTCAGTCAGTCATGTGACTGATTACAGCCGAACTTCTATTCCCGGTAATGGCAAGAATCTGTAATTTTCGCCGGAATGCCCATACCGACTGATACCTGCGATTGCCTCCCAGAGTGAAACGGCCGGAGCATTAAACTTGACACCAACTTCGTCTAGTACCGAAATCTAAATTACGTGGAGCCTTACCTCCACGCCTAATACTCATGCCTCTGTGACATGTTGCTGAGGCACGGAGTCGTTTTACATTTTCCTCTACTGTAACAAGAAATAATAAAAATCACTTTCTGATCATCCTTTTCTTGGTCGGCCTATGTCTCATCTTCCTGTGGGATTCGAAACGATGTGGCCGCTATTTGTGATGTTCTCTTTAGATCCTACTTAACGACGCTGCCAGTAATGCAGAGTGTATTGCGTAGAACTGTAGAATGTTAGTGAATATTGGACTGGAAACGATAAGGAAAGACGTCATGTCACGGAATTGGTCTGGAAAGACCAAGGAAAACCACGTAGAATATCAGTAAGTTTAGCCCGTGTTCGGACCGAGATTTGAAATCGAATCCTCCAGAATGCAAAGCAGGAATGCCAGCTACTTGACTGTGAAGTTCGGTGGTATAGTTCAATAACTTTTACCATAATGTCAAGTGATGGAGTGACTATAGACAGGGTTTGGATCGGTAATTGGATTTATTGAACACTTACAGAGCGTAACTACAAGTAACTACAGCGCTGTCGCTAATTCACACACTCTGCAGTTCACTGCAGCACGCTCTTAATATTTTCAGGCTTCTATGTCTCTTCAGTCGTTGCCTGGTGACGGCTTTCAACGGCGGGAATTCCCCTTCAATTGGGTTCCTGAACTGTCCCCGTGCCCCAGCTACCAACTGCACTGCAGCAGTCCTGTAATTCACTCGCTCACTCACTCAACAACTGACCCGCTCCACTCTATTGCACTACACTAACCACCTCAACTCGGTCGTTCGACGGTCTCGGAACTATTATTTTATACTTTTTTCTGAAATTCCTGCAACTGAAGACCTTATCGCCTTCAAAGTACTCCCCTCCTGCACTGATGCACCACTCCAAGCGCCGTTGCCACTTCTGGAAACAGTCCTGGTACGCCCATTTCGGGATAGCGCGTAACTCCGTCTGCGAAGTTTTCGTAATCTTTTAAATTGTCTAAAATCGTCGTCCTTTCAAAGTGGATTTCAGTTTGGGAAATAAGGAAAAGTCTGCCAGAGACAGGTCAGGTGGGTAGGGTGGCTGAGGGAGCACAGTTGTGTTCGTGTTGGCCAAAAAGTCACGAATCAGTAGCAATGCATGAGCTGGTGCAGTGTCATGATGGAGGAACCAGGAGTTGTTTCTCCACAGCTGAGGTATTTTTCTACTGACAGTTTCTCTTAGACGTTTCAGTACTTCGAGATAATAGCAGCGATTCACTCTTTGCCCGTGACGTTAGAATTCATGATGCACAACACCCTCGATGTAAGAAAAACTGTCAACATGACTTTCACGTTCGACCTGACCCGCCGCACTTTTTCGGTCTCAGCGAATTTTTCCAACCCATTTTGAAGACTGCATTTTTCTTTTCCACATCATGTCCATAAACCCATGTTTCATGACCGGTTATAATTTTTTTTCTGAAAGTTGTCATCCTCACTAGCGGGATCTAAAAGTTCCTGACAGAGGGCAACGCGACTGGCTGTATGAACCTGTGTCAGAAATCGTGGGACAAACTTCGAAACTACCCAATGCATTTATAATTATGTCGTAAGGATGGCATGACTTGATCCTGTCAATATGTTACACTCGTCTGCTATTTCCCGCACTGTCAAAGGAGGATTAGAACGCACGATCTCACGAACTTGTGCAACATGAGCGTCGTCACTTGACGTTGAGGGCCATCCCAAATGTGGCTCATCATATGTTGACTGCCGACCATCCTCAAGTCGCTTAAACCATTCATAACACAGCGTACGGCTCATTCACTGATCACCATAAAAGTTTTACATCATTTCATGAATCTCTGTAAAGGTTTTCCCTAGTTTGAAGCAAAACTTAATGTTAATCCACTGCTCAGGAATATCAGCCATATTCAGTATCGCAAGACACACTCTACAGGCACGTGAACAAATAGCTCTAGAGCGATCTGGATGATGCAGCAAAAAGGATGATAATTAGGAAGCACGCCACTACGCAGCACAACTTACTCGATATTTCTAAGATGTATATTTTACGCCCTATTTCAAAAGTTCCGAAACTTTTTGAGCAGGCTACGTAATCTCGGATCGGTTCCACAGAAATCGCCGCTCCCAACAATACCTTCATTGAAGAAAGCAGTCTTCTGGGATTTGGCACGCCTCAAATCTTACAATACCTTCATTGTTGCGCACGGGTAGCTGCCTAGCTGCCAGTACTGTTGCGTATTTACGAAGCCGTTCTCTAATTCGCTTGGTGGGGGGTGGAGTCCAACTGTGTCCACTCGGCACGGCGGCCACTGTTTGGCCTATTGTAGCCTGCCCCGGGTGATTATAGTGATGGAGGATTTGATGGAATGAAGATTGACAGGGGAAGCCGAAGTACTCGGAGAAAACCCGCCCTAGCGCCACTTTGTCCACCACAAATCCCGCTTGACCAGATCCGGGCTCGAACCCCGGCCGCCGAGATGGGAAGCCAGCGGCTAACCGATTGAGCTATGGCGCGGCCTAAGCCGTTCCCTAACAATGACTCTTGCCTGGGTGTTTGTTTCGTGGTCGTTTCCTAGCAACGAGTCTATATCTCACAATATTTATTCTACTGCATGGATGATCTTGACAACCTTGGGTTTACTTCGGTTTGTCTTCCGAGAATTCACTTCATCTGACATCTGCATTTTTCTGTGTTAACATATCGAGTTTCTCTGTTTTGTGACAGGAAGTGCTTTACGCCTTACGCGGTATTTTTAAATATTCAGTCTATACGCAATGCAAGGTTTTCTGACGCTTCACAAATCCCTGTTCCAGCCTTCGTCATGAAACCGTGGGTTCATAGTGCGCAGGCTACCAGACAATATGGCTGAGCCATGGCTTTCTGCATACGCCGAATTGAATATAAAACTTCACAAATAAAGCGTTTTAGATAAATATGTAAATAATTATACCACGTTTCCTTTCACAGTTACCGCGTGGACTAAGGTTCGCTCGAACATTGAAATCGTGCGCTCGAATCTCACTCTAGGCTTGATTATGAAGGATAAAATACAAATGGATTGCAAAGCAGACCCACATATAACAAGTTACGTAAAGTTGTCCCTGTGCTTAACTAATTAGGCACTACGCCATGAAGGTGTATGGGGGAGTGGATATATAGATCCACATGTTCTTGATCTTAGCATTAGCTGGAGGTGAGTGGCCAGCTTCACGCCCCGGCCGCCTTACTCCCGGGGGAAGAGCCTCCTGTACCCATTGGGTAGGAAGTTCGGTGAATCCCAGTGCCGGTCTGGACGACGTGGAGAAGAGAAACTTCTTGACCTTACCGGGACTCGAACTCCAACCTTCTCGGTCGTCAAGCCCGTAGCTAGTTGCTATACCGACTACGTTATCCCGGCTCACACATATAACCAGTATCAGCGGAAAGTCAAATTCTCAGATTTTAAATTTGTGGTATATCTCCATATTACATATCTTTTGCTCCAGATTTCGGCGGAACATGCCGTCTCTTTCTTCAAGGAAAGACAGCGGTATGAAGCAGGTAGTCAGCTCTACTCGCTTGGTTTATTCTCCGCACCTGAAAATAGAGGAGACATGTTCCTCCGAAACGTCGGTTGACTTTCAACGAACTACACGCCGTTATATCCCAGAAGACACGACACTCCTTATACCAGGGAAGTGTAGGATGGTCGGAGCTGCGCTGGATAAAAAGTTCATTTATCCGTTAGAGCCGAATCGCTGTGTCTTTCAAATTTCTTACAACACTTGCATCATGCCACACGGGATCATTCCTCTCAGAGTTCGTTGATCTTCCCTCGGCACACGAAGAACAATACTGATGCAATAGTGATTCACTGTTATTTATACCAAGAATTCCCTCTTTAGTAAGAAAGTCTTACTTCAGATGTACTGCGAACACAATGACCTTAATCTCAGAACATCATTTACAGGTACGGGCTACTGGCTGAGGAATCGGGTTAGATTCCCGACGGAGGCAGGGGGCATTTCTTTTCTACACAGCGTCCAGACTGAGTGCACATAGTAGCGTATTTGGTTGAAAATGTGGGAGCCTCGACGTCTCACAAACCTATGGGCCTCCGCGGTCTCTTACAGGGATATCGCTTTACCTTTTTTATCTCTTATAGCGTCCAGACCAAATTTGGGGCCCAGTCAGCCTCCCATTTAACGTGTACAGGAGGGTCCTTCCTCGTGGATAAATCTCCCTGAGCTTTAATCTGACCACTTCTCTCCAGCTAGTGCCGAGGTTAAAAACATGTGGGGCTATATTTTGAGGTTCAATGAATTTATCACAAGGACAGCTTTACCTTTGTATTTTTTTATTGTTCTTATTGGTGCGAGACTGAGTCCGCTTGCTACTGCGGCCTCTATTGGCGTACTGTACCAGTCTCAGATGACAGATGATGGTGAGTGTTGAGCAGCTGATGGAATGAAAATTGCCAGAGGAAACCGAAGTACTAGGAGAAAATCTGCGCCAGTGCCATTTTGTCCACACAATTCCTAAATGATCTGACCCGGGCTCGAACACGGGCCGCCGCAGTGTAGCTTTGTATTTACTCTGAAAATTCTGCTGTGCCATGTGTTAAGGTCTTTTCCCTCTCTGTCGTCAGATCCAGGATGCAATGCGTCGTTTTTTTTACGAATAATGTTTGCTGTGGTCAATGAATCACGTAGTCTCTAGAGAAGTGTTGAGTGGGGACGTGATGAATATGCACATTTCAATCAGTGACAGATCTGTCGCATATCCCTAGAGAGCTTTGATCTAGTGGTGAATTCTGTCACTGGGCAATATGACTTTTTTTGTTTTAAATATTCTTGGTCTTCTGGTAAGGTGCATCGATGTGACGTCATAACAAATGGCCGAGAAAGTAGTCTGAAGCGGTAACACTTCGGACTTGTATACGGGAGATATCTGGTTCGCATCTCGGCCCGGACGCCGACTGCCCTGTCTGAGACGTTTCGTGATCTCTCTCAGTATTTTTAGGAAAATGCAGGCATCCTACTTCGGTTAGGCCATACCCACTTCCTTCATAATCCTTTAAACCTCATCGTTATTCTCTCATCCTATCATTCGACACTATGTAACCTGAGATACTTACAGAAATAATCTCCGTGGCTTCTAGCGCGCAAGCGAACTATACCGACCGAGCGACCGCCACTTGTGGGTGAAGTTAGTGCCTACTTTTGCAGATAGAGGGTGTCGCGTGGTCAGCGCAAAGAATTCCCACGGCCGTTAATTTCGGTTTTCTAGACCGGAACCGCTAGTTCCTTGAAATAGCTCTTCAGTCATCCTCACGAGACTGAATGGACTCCATTCCGGACCCACTACTTCTCAGAAAATCTGGTAGCGCCGGGAACTGAATCCGGTACCTCTGGATCTGTAGTCAGGAACTCTGACCACTAGACCACAGAGGCGGTCCCTGAGACACTTACAACTTCGATAAATAATGCACAGAAGGAATTCGGCCGAATAGTCTCGGAAGAGGATTTCGCCCAATCCTTTTCATGGAATAATAATAATATCACGTATGGAGTGACTACAGACGGGATTTGGATTGGCAGTTGGATTTATTGAGCACTTACTGAACGTAACTGTCAGTAACTGTAGCGCTACGGCTAATTCACACACACTGTTCACTACAGCACGTACTAAGTCTGTTTTGCCTTCACCGGTTGTCGCCTGGTAATGGCTTCCAACGCCGTAGCTTCCTCAGCTTCCGCGTTCACATCCTTACTGGCCGGCGACTGTCCCACAACTGGCTCCTTCTCTTCTAGCTGCCGTGTTAAGAATTTAGTCTCTATTGTAACCATATCTGCTCCTCGTTATATATCCTTGGTACGAACCGAACAGAAAACACCGCTTTCAATAGACCTTCTATTGTTGCGTGCTTCTGTTTGGGCCTTTACATAGTAACGGCCGTTGTTCACAGGGCCATTACATACCAGTGGCTGTTGTATAGCTGTTTATTTTGCGGCCGTTGCCTAGCAACGGGTTTAAATGCTATGACGATAATAAGAAGAAGGTTCTATGCATTAGCACTATGTCATAGAGACATAAGTAGTCGACATTGAGGTAAGGTTCCACGCAATTTAGACTATGGCGCTATGTAAAGATCAGTGTAAAGAGGCCGAGACGTAAAGCTGAACACTCATCTTCAGAGCGTCGAAGTTAAGAGGACATGGAACTATACCTCCACAGCCGCACATATCTTCATGTCGTAAAGTTTAATTAAGCACAGAGACAGTGTTTGTCTGCCTGGTCTATTGTAAGGTAGGCATTTGCCTGTAAGGACAGAGATAACTACGAAATATTCAGTGTCGATGCAAAGATATGAACCCATGACTTCCAGAACACAAAACTTGAGTGGTATGAGTGAGCCGCGGTGTTTCGTTGCTTCCGTTGCTAGAGAACACTGCGTGTGCAACAGCAACTTGTGCTCCCCCAAGTATAATTAGAATGAACAAGTCAAGGAGGATGAGATGTACAGAGCATGTAGCATGAATAGGGAGAAGAGGAACGCATACGGGATATTTGTGTGGAAGCCAGAATGAAAGAGACCATTAGGAAGACCAAGACGTAGGTGGGTGGACAATAATAAAATGGTTCTTAGAGAGATAGGATGGGGTGCTATAGGCTGGATCAACCTGGTTCAGAATAGGAACCAGTGGAAGGCTTTTGTGAACACGGTAATGAACCTTCGGGTTCCATGAAGAGTTGCACAATTGGCGGTGTCTCCAGAAGGGCTCAGCTCCATGAACTTAGCTTTAGTTTGCGACAGCAAAATAACATCAGCCGGAGGACACGAAGAAGCCGAAAGAACTCCTTTGGTATGTGACTATACTAAGAGGACGACCGAAGAATCGGGGTACTATTCCGGCCAGAGGCAAGAATATTCTCTTCTCCACAGCGCCCAGATCACCTCTGGGGCCCACCCAACCACCTATACAATGGGTATCAGGGGCTGTTTCCACTGGGGTAAAGCGGCAGAGGACTGAAGATGATCACCCTCCTTCATCTAGTGCCTTGCTTAAGAATTCGTGGAATTATATTTCCATTCCGGCTGATCACAGCGGCCGCGTAGTCAGACACTGGGATCTTGGGTTCGAATCCCACTTGTGACATGGATCTTTGAGTGCGCTTATTATGTGTTTGTGTTATTCTGTGTGTAGGTAGAGGCCTTGCGACTGGCTGATCCCCCATCCAAGGAGTCCTACCGACTATGTAAAAGATCAAGAAACTGAAAAATGGCGAAGGCCCAACAAAGGGTTGCAGAGCCATAGATAGGTATATGTATATCTGCACTCCCCCTTTCGACTTCGGGGCCACTTGCTTAATTGCTTAAATACAGGGACCTTCTTATATTACATATGCATTATTCTGTAACTTACAGTAGCTCATAGTTTTCAGGTATTTGGGCTTATGTATCACAGGGGATAATTACCGGTTTTTCGGATTAACATGGTGCTTCCATCTTCAAGAATCCTTGTGCCCTGATGGCGAAGGTAGTGTGATCCTCTGAAACATCACAAACGATCTACAAGTATACATAGCGCATTTTGCAGAAGATGGAATAGTCATCACTGTGGGAAGAACCTCAGATCTCGAATAATTAGGAGCCCCTGTAATTATGCATTTCTGAGTGCGCTTAAAACCCGCTGCTTGGTGTTGCTTCCGTGACGTAAGCAGCGGCTGTGGGAACGGAAACGAGGCGTGCACGGGTATCACATACACAGGGGAGGTAATGGCTGCGTTTTTGACCTCAGGAAGGTCGAAATATGCACCTGCCAAGAGGACGACTTCCTGTTCACGAAAGATTCAATTTTGGATTTAAAGAGACTTCGTCTGACTCTGAACAGGTAATGAACCTTCGGGGCCCATGAAATTTGTTGAATTTGTTCATGAGGGAATATTAAATTCTCAAACAACGTTGGTAGTTCTACCTCAAGATGAAGACAACAGGTTCCTCCGAAACTTTAGTAGCTCTACTCTGAAGTGAGAGATTGCTCATAAAATTGATAATTTTGCTCTGAAGATGGAGGCAGCGAATTGCTCCGAAGTATCGATCATTCTACCCTGAAGACGGAGATAGCAGATTTGCCGACACATTCTGGCTTATACTATAGCGACTACGTTATACGCTGGGCCACCGAGGAGTCGGGGTTTGATTCCCGATAGGGACAAGACAGTTTTGTCTTCTCCGTAATGTACAGACCGTCTCTGGGACCCACCGACACTCGTATACGATGGACGCAAAGGGCTGTTTCTACAGAGTTAAACCAGCAGGGTCGTGAAACTGACCACTCATATTCAGCTAGCACCGAGGTTAAGAATCATGGCGCTATACCTCCACTCCCCCATCCATCTTCACATATTGATGCATAATTGTACTTTTTACGTTTACTTATAACCCAGCAGAGCCCATAACTGGCCGCGCGGTCTAAGTCATAAACGTCTTCACCCGCTCGAACACTGGGATCATTGGTTCGAGTCCTACTCAAGGCATAGATTTTTGTGTGCGTTTATTCTGTATTTGTGGTGCCTTGCAAAGAGCTGGAATCCTGTACAAGAAGTCCTACCGACTGTGTATAGGATTAAGAAACTGAAGACTCGGCGAAGGCTCACAGAGGCTGTAGCTGGATAGATAGATTTTTCTTTTAATTCGCTTAGTGGGGGGTGAAGTCCAACTGGGTCCATTCGGCACGGCGGTCATTAATTGGCTTATTGTAGCCTGCCCCGGGTGATTATGATGATGAAGAATTTGGCGAATGAAGATTGGCAGGGGAAACCGAAGTACTTGGAGAAAACTCGCCCCAGCGCCACTTTGTCCACCACAAAGCCCACTTGGTCAGACCCGGGATCGAACTTGGGCCGCCGCGGTGGGAAGCCAGCGACTAACCGCTTGAGCTATGGCGCGGCCTTAGATAGATAGATAGAAGACCCAGCAGACTGCAATCGTATTTTGTGCTTTGACGAAGAAATGGCAAGATACGTATTTTAGTTAGAGGAAAAACAAGGGATAGAGCAACAACTGCGCATGCCCTTCATTAGGAGAGCCATGATGGATATTGGTAATGCCTCTGATGTCTGTGCTGCGTGGAGAGGCACTCGGTCACACGAAGTCTTAGAGTTCATTGAACTCCGTAAGAGGCTGGTCCAGTGAGATGAGCAGACCTCAATGGTACGGCACGGCGTTCACCGTTACTTGACCACTCCGTAACGGACCGTTATGTTGTTATACACAAATGAGTGGGATGGGACTCTCGCAGTCCGCCACGCCCCCCTTTTCAGAGTCGGCTTTTAAATTCTATTTATCTACTACATCTTCCAGGATACCGTTCCATTATTGCATAATCTCACCTACACCTACATTAGGTGTCTGTTTGTTCTTTTGTGTCCAGCCACACGTTTTGATTTTATCTACACAACATTGTTCTGCTGAGAGCAAAATGCAGAGGTGTGCTAATTGAATTTGTGTGGAAAAGATTAGAATTAAATTACGGAGTTTTTCTCTGTTCAGTTGTTCTTATTGTTGTCATTGCTTTTGTTGCTGTCGTTAGTATGGCCAATATCATTGTTGCTACCTAACTAACTACATGGAGCCGAGTCCGTCTTGAGAACCCAGCAGTCATTGAACCACTGAAGAGATTCCCAGTCTTTTATGGAACCTGAAGGTTCATTGCCGTATTGACTACTCCATCCTATCGCTCTAAGATCCATTTTAATGTTATCCACCCGCCTACGTCTTGGCCTTCCTAGTGGTCTCTTTTATCCTGGCTTCCCCACAAATATTCCTTATCTTCCCATTCGTGCTACATGCCCTGTCTATCTCGTCCTCCTTGACTTGATCATTCTAATTATATTTGGCGAAGAGTAAAAGTTATGAAGCTCCTCACTGTGCAGGTTTCTCTTCCTTCCTGTGACTTCATCTCTCTTCGGTCCAATTATTCTCCTCAGCACCCTGTTCTCAAACATCCTCAGCATATGTCAGAGACCAAGTTTCACACCAATACAAAACCACATCTCAAATTATATTTTTGGTATATTTTAATTTTTACGTTTGTGGATTTATTGTTGCTGTTTCCATTATTATTATTATTATTATTATTATTATTATTATTTCTTCATCATAATCAACTTACTGTTCCGGTTCCACAGTCTCGCCACCCCTATCTGGGGTTTCCAACACCCCCTCTCCTCTGGTGTATTGTCCAGAATGTGTTTCGGCAATCTATACATATTCCTTCTTTCCACATGTCGTAACGAATTAGTCTTACTCACTTGTATTTTATCGGTGATTATTGTTATCATTGGCGGTAGCGTAGTTGGTTGAGGCACTATGCTACAAGCCGGAAGGTTGCGGGTCCACGTCCCGATGAGGTCATTGGACCTTCGAGCAGCACTATGACCCTGGGGTCGACTCAGCCTCTAAGAGAAATGAGTACCAGAAATTAATTAAACAATTTTCCTGGGGAGTAAAACGCGGCCGGCGCGTAAGGCTGACAACCTTACCGCCATCTTTGATCCGATTGTCNGAATCAACCCTTATTTGTTCTTAGTTGATACACTTCTGAATGAGTTAGGCTGCTGGCACACTAACCGACTGGAATTCAGTCAAGTCGAATCGAGTTCCACTCGCTAATATCCTACAGAAGACCCTTAACTTGACTCAAATCCCTTCATGCCAGAAATTGTTGCATCTGATTGTCTCACAGCGGCGACTATGACTAGTACTACCTTCTGGTATGTGACGCCGTGTAGTCTGATAGAAGCCGAACCTCAGCTTGCTGCTTGTTTCTTGCTCCTTCCTTGCTTAAAGCATATTCTACCCTGAAGATGATGGCAATACTTTTTGCAAAGATTTTCGTGGATGAACTACCACATAACACGGTACCAGAGCCCAGAAGAAAGTACGCGAATATTACACGAAATGAAATGAGTTTTTCTGTGTAGTAACTTACCAGGTCGTGGTAGATTCGACTCGACATGACTCGAGTCCATTAATGTGCCAGCAGACTTAATGAACTACGCTCGATTCGACTGAATACAATAGATACAAACCGGTAGGACGCGGATTCGATTCCCGATGAGGTCATGGGATTTTTTCAATTAACCTAACCTTCCAGCCGCAATGTGGCTTTAGGGTCAACTCAGCCTCTAACAGAAATGAGTACCAGGAATCTTCCTGTGGGTAAAGGGCGGCCGGCGCATAGGGCTGACAACCTCACCGCTATCTGTGAGCGGATTGTCCAGAAAATGTGGGAGTCCCGACGTCTGGCAACCCTATGGGCTTCCAAAGCCTGTTACAGGGATAGCTTTACCTTTTTTACCAGCGGCATAGAACCCTCTTTGCCTGACTGAGAAAGAGAGAAAATAAAAACAAAGCAAGCATTGAATTTCAGAAACAACTGTAGTGTTTGTGAGAGTGTCGCTGTGTGTGCGTTACGGCCGGCTTTGTTCTCTCAACTAAGTGTTGTACATCCGGGAGAGGGAACGGCGTCACCTGCTGTCAATGGCGAGGAACGCGGCCCCGTTATGAGGATCACAGTGGCACACTTCCCGCACTCTGCTATTGCGGGGCAAGTCAACATATTCATCCGTGACTTTCAACTTAACCCAACAGCAGACAGTCCATTACTCTGCCAACACTTCATTAGAAACGCATTTACGTGACGGTAGCCGAGGTTTATTCGAGTTTAAAAAATCGATAACTCGCTGTGCCGTACGTCACTTCCTTCATAAAAGGACTGTTATTTTACTTTGCAGGAGTAACAGTTGTAATTTTTGGCTATTGCCATGGTTATGAGACGCCTCACGGCTTCAAATTCGGTGGTTTCTCTGCTCAGTCATGTAGAAAGTTGCTCAGCTTCTAATAAAACATGCGGATATGAGTATAAATAATTATATTGACTATTATAGATGAGGCCGCGCCATAGCTAAAGCGGTTAGTCGATGGCTTCCCACCGCGGCGGCCCGGGTTCGATCCAGGGTCTGGTCAAGTGGGATTTGTGGTGGACAAAGTGCCGGGGGGCGGGTTTTCTCCAAGTACCTCGGTTTCCCCTGCCAATCTTCATTCTACCAATTGCGCCACAATCACCCTCACCTATCATGTGGGGTTGGTACAGTAGGCCAGAAGTGGCCGCAGTACAAGGGACTTAGTCCCACCGCAGTAGCAATAAAAACATGTATTATAGATATTCGTGACAATTCTTTAAAACCTTCATATACAAAGAAATCGAAGTAACAATACGTATATTTGTTTATATTGTATTTTCTTGGATAGTACGAAATTTGGAGCTGGGATAGGTCAGTCTACATAGCAATGGGCTGCGGGCTGGGCGGCCTGGGTTCAATTCCTGGCAAGGGCAAAAGATTTTTCTTTCGTCCATAGCGTCCTGACCGGCTCTGGGGTCCACCCAGCTTCCAATACAATGGGTCCCGGGTGCTCTTTCTCCAGGAGTAACACGGCTAGGGAGTGTAGCTGACCAGTCACTTCCATCCAGTGCCGAGGTCAGGAATGGTGGAACTATATCTCCACTCCCCTCACATGCCTTCATCGCGTCTATCTATTCTTGTTGCTCCCTCTAGAACATAGGGCATCCGTGACACGGTTCGTTTCACTTCAGTTTCTTAATCTTATAAAAGTTGGTAGGACCCCTTGGACGGGGGATCAGCCCGTCGCAAGGCCGTTACGTACACAGAATAAAGGCACACACACATCCACGCCTTGAATGGGATTCAAACCCACGATCCCAGTCTTCGAGCGGTCGGAGACGGCTCATGCCTTAGACCACTCGGTCACTGTAATCGACCCTTCATTGCGTAGTGCTTAATAAACTAAGCACAAGGAAAACGATACCGTTTCCTCTGCCATAATATGAAATTTTCCGTTACAAATAATAACAGAGACGAACACTGACTTATTTCATTGTATCTGCTTGTAAGTCTGTCCATCTGTCTTTGTCTATCACAGCGTTTCTTCAAGTAAGCTGAAGGGACTGGAACTTCAGTGTGAAAAGGTAAAGGTAAAACTATCCCTGTAACAGGCCATCGTGTCCCATTGGGTTGTGAGGCGTCGAGGTTGCCACTTTTTCTAGACAATCGGCTCACAAATGGCGGTGAGGTTGTCAGCCTTACGCGCCGGCCACTCTTTACCCCCCAGGAAGGTTCCTGGTACTCATTTCTGTTGGAGGCTGAGTCAATCCCAGGACCATAGTGCGGCTCGAAGGATTATTCAAATGAAATATCCAATTACCTCATCGGGATTTGAACCCACAACATTCTGACTTGTAGCATAGAGCCTCAACCAACTACGCTACCGCGTGCCCAGGAACATCAGTGTACAGAATTTAATTATACCTAGATCAGATGCACATATTAGAACTTCTCAATTTGAATGTAGAATTTGAGGTTCTCACAGCAGTGATTATGAAAAGTTCTGGCTTCGTGGATATAACGCCGTGTAGTCCGCTTGCTATCTCCTTCATGGCGGGTTCTTGCTTGGATTATTCTTCAACCCTGAAGCTGGAGGCGACGTGTTCCTCGGAAAAGTCGGTTGACCCGTAACGGACTTCACGGCGTTGTATCCCAGAAGACAGAACTTTTCTTTCATTTTTCGATTTCACATGGGCTGATAATAAGTAAAAAAAAAATTACTCTATTACTCCACCTCGCTATATGGAAACTGTATAAACTGACGCCTTCAGCAGTACGCTGTATATGTGAACGGAGCCACGTGGTAGCCGCCAAGTATCGCAGGGTGAATGACCTACAAGGCCTTGCAAGGCCAGTTTCTGTTCTTGTTCACGCGCTCCTTCGTCTGCGCGCGCGCAACTCGTACAGTATTGTATTGATTCCCATAACTGCTTTCAGATGGTGCTGCATGTACACTAGCAACGCACAATTTCACCGCTAGATGGCGCCTCTTAACAGAGATACAAACTCCAGGGTGGATGAAACCATCTTCACATTTCTCTTCTCTAAGACAGATTATCCTTTGTCCTTATTGATAGACCTAGTTTCACACGCGGCACGCGCCATAGCTCAAGCGGTTAGTCGCTGGCGGCGGCGGCCCGGGTTCGATCCCGGGTCTGGTCAAGTGGGATTTGTGGTGGACAAAGTGGCGCTGGGGCAGGTTTTCTCCGAGTACTTCGGTTTCCCCTGCCAATCTCCACTCCACCAGTTGCTCCACAATCACCCTCCCCTATCATCTGGGGCTGGTACAATAGGCCAGAAGTGGCCGCAGTACAAGGGATTGAGTCCCACCTCACTAGCAATAAAAAAACAGTTTCACACGCATACAAAATAAGACTTGAAACTATAATTTTGTATATTTCCATTTTCAAATTTAAAGATGGGATATCGTACCTCCAGTTAACTCTCTAAAGATTGAATTTCTTCTCATTAATACGAGGGTCGTACTGAAAGTCTTGAGGAACACTTTTTTGTAAAGTAACATGCTTTATTATTGACAAATCAAATACACCACCTCAATCTACAGACCTTTCTTTATTTTTCCACGTAATCGCCACTTCTTTGTACACATTTCTCCCAGCGTTCTGGGAGTTTGAAAATTCCCCTTCTGTACAATTCCGTTGCAGCCATCCGAAAACACTGGCGCACTGCTTTCTGAATTGCCTCCCTTGTCTCAAAACGTTGTCCACGCAGCTGATCCTTCACAAATCCGAACAGATGGTAGTCGGAGGGTGCCAGATCAGTGCTATAGGAGGGGTGTGGAAGAACTTCCCACCCCATCTTTGAAATTGCTTCCAATGTGAGGCGAGCGGCGTGGGGGCGAGCGTTGTCATGCAGGATGATGATGTTTCGTCCCGGACGTTTATCGCGCAATGCACGACGGAGCTTGTGCAGCGTCTGGACATAACGAGCAGCATTGATGGTTTGCCCAGGTTCCAGGAATTCGGCTAGAATAAACCCCTCTGCATCCCAGAAGACTGTGCCCATCACCTTCGCAGCTGATGGCACTGTATTTGCCTTCTTTTTTGATGGAGAATGCAAATGGTGCCATTCCATACTCTGCCGTTTCGTTTCAGGCTCGAAATGGTGAAACCAGCTTTCGTCACCTATCACAATACAGAACAAAAAATCATCGCCTTCGTGTCGATATCTCTGCAGCAGTTCTGAGGTGATGGCTTTTCGCTTACCTTTGTGGTCTTCGGTCAATAACCGCGGGACCCAACGAGCACAAACTTTCCTATAGCCCAAGCTTTCAATCATCTCCTGTACTGCACTGTGCACTATTCCAAGTTTTCGGGCTATTGTGTCCACAGTCACACGCCTGTCATCATGAATGATCTCATCCACTCTTTCCTTGTTGCGTTCAGTTGAGGCTGTTCGAGGACGACCGCTCCGAGGCTCATCTTCGATGCTGGTGTTCCCATCTTTAAAATGTTTCACCCATCTTCGAACGCTGCTCTTCACGCACTTCCATAAGCACGCTGAAGTCTCTGGTGAATTTCTGCAGCAGGGATTTCCTCTTTCCCAAGAAATTCGATTACAGCACGCTGGCGAAACGACATATCTTTGTCGGCCTTTTTGTTAGGAGTGATACTGGTCACGTGATGCAAGCTGTTGACGTCACAAGACACTCAATGTTAACACAACAGCTGGTTCCACCTACCACCATACTCTCTTTCGTCTGCTGTTCCCAGGTTGCATGCCAAAAAAATTTGCTCATTACTTTCGGTACGACCTACGTATATACAAATTCAGTTCGTACCTCACAGAAAACATATTACGTCTCCACAAAAGGCCAACCGGTTAATGCTGTTTGGGGAAGAGTCGCTATTTGCTGTGAGAATCATAAGGAACACGCAAATACACTCTGTGTGCAGAATGCAAAGTTTAGTGTGTTAAAGCAGTTGGTATATATAGTAACCACTGGGCTTTAAAGGGGAGACGGCAAAGCTCATGTGTTTCATTAATCATCACCCCATGTGTATTTAAAAGCTGCATATATAGTGACCTCGCCACAAGATGGAGACGTATAATTGGTATTTTGTTCCGGCTTCTTTACCGCAAGGAAAAAATTCCCCTTTGGATATGGGATATGAACTCTGTAGAACATAATAAAATTCTGCCCGTGACGGCAATCGAACCCCGATTTATAGGCCGTCCATTCCATATTCTAATCACCATAGTGACAGTTATCCCGGCTTCCCGCTGTTCAATTAGTGCCCATAATGCATTTCAGTAAAATTCCGAGCTTTATATTTCTCATACCACTGTAGTTACGTACTGTGGGTACGTTTAATGCCTGTTCTGTCTAAGAATTCTGGGGCTCGCGGTAGGTAATTGTTTTGTATCGCTATTGGGGTGGGACTAAGTCCCTTGTACTGCGGCCACTTCTGGCCTATTGTACCAGCCCCAGATGATAGGTGAGGGTGATTGTGGAGCAATTGGTGGAATGAAGATTGGCAGGGGAAACCGAAGTACTCGGAGAAAACCTGCCCAAACGCCACTTTGTCCACCACAAATCCCACTTGACAAGACCCGGAATCGAACCCGGGCCGCCGCGGTGGGAAGCCAGCAACTAACCGCTTGAGTTATGGCGCGGCCCTCGGTATTTAAGTTGGTTGAGGCACAATGCTACAAGCAGGAAGGTTGCGGTTCAGTTCCCAGTGAGGTCATTTAATTTTTTAATTTACTTAATCCTTCCAGCCACACTATGGCCCTGGGGTCGACTCAGCGTCTAACAGAAATGAGTACCAGGAATCTTCATGGGGGCTAAAGGGTGGCCAGCGCGTAAGGCTGACAATCTCACCGCCATCTGTGAGCCGATTGTCTAGAAAATGTGGAAGCCTCGTCGTCTCACAAACCTATGGACCCCCACGGGCTGTTGCAAGGATAGTTGTATCTGTACCTAAAGTCCATCTTCTCCAGTGGTTCTCAACCTTTATGAGACCGCGGCCCAGTAAGTTCTTTTTTTTATAAGACGAAGGCCCATTCCCCACATATTGACTCGTAAATACCTTTCCAGTTTTGTTAAAGTTCATGTATTAAGCTAATGTAATATTAGTAATTAATCATAAAGAGAATTAGTACACTTACGTATACGGTGTGGCATATTGACAAACATAAAATTAGATTTAAATTAATTATGGATCACTGGACTAATGAAATCTTGTAGCATTTTGTAGTTTCCTCAGACCAACATCATTAAATTAATTTGTGCTAATTTTCATTGACATATTCCATGCTGATCACCAAAAACTTATGTTATTCAGCGTAAAATTGATTATTGTATTATTAAATTGATTTTAATGATGTTGGTTTGAAAAAAACTGCAGTGAGAAAAATATTTATGCATTGTAACTCACCATAGAAGTCAGCTGAGTAGGGAAAGAAGCAGAAGGATGTCAACTTTCCGGCGGAACAGTTAATTTTAAGTAGCTGTCCATCTACTTACGAATGGATGCAGACTTTTTCTTCTGTGTGCTGGTGGATTCCCTTCATTTTGTACATCCTGGAGATCGCTATGTAGGCTTGAGGTGGATGAATCACTACTTGTTGCGTCACAAACACTTTCAATACGAGATTTTTTAACACCAAAATTAAACAAAGCCCCCTGTCTCTTATTCATATTAANTCCGGCGGAACAGTTAATTTTAAGTAGCTGTCCATCTACTTACGAATGGATGCAGACTTTTTCTTCTGTGTGCTGGTGGATTCCCTTCATTTTGTACATCCTGGAGATCGCTATGTAGGCTTGAGGTGGATGAATCACTACTTGTTGCGTCACAAACACTTTCAATACGAGATTTTTTAACACCAAAATTAAACAAAGCCCCCTGTCTCTTATTCATATTAAAATTTAAATCACTCAGGTTTCGAAACAAGCACTTACACACTGCAATGCGAACTTGCGAAGAAATAGTATTCAGTATTACTAGATTTGAGAACTGGATACAGATTGCCTTGATCTTCAATTTCAGTGGAAACAGTTTCTTTATACTTCCTTGCTGATTGGTCACTGACATTTGCAACACAGATGTTATTTCGCTCAGTTCTGAGAACAGAGGATATGCCGCCCATTGTTGTAATCGGCTTGCATGCAATATTTATGACTGGTCATAAACACCGTTATTGCCTTTCCCAAATGTTGAAGGATTTGGATGTCTGAAAATTCCCGATCATACATGAATACTTCCATGTTTAAAAATATGCGGCTTGGTCACTGACATTTGCTACACAGATTAGCTGTTCTGTGTCTGAGCTTCTAGACACAAATATTATTCTCCTCAGAATATTTCCACTATAACATATTTATTCATGAAAAATGCTTAGAAAATGAAAATGACAAATTCCAGAAGAACCTCTCGCGGCCCAGTATAATTGATGCCAGGGCCCACTACTGGGCCGCGGCCCAGCGGTTGAGAAGCACTGATCTACTCTACGAGCGAGGGTACGTCATGTATAGTGTTGGTAACGTTACGGGAGAAAAGACCTGTGTAATTATGTTAAATTTCCCACCGGCGAATGGGTGTCGGATATGTGCTGAAAGTAAATAATCTGTCCTATATGTGCCGTAGCAATTAAGATGTAGGGTCATCAGTTAGTGTCGTAGACCGTTACGTCACCACTAGAGCGGTCACTGGACGTACGAACATACTTCCGGTATTCACAGCCCGGTTGAAAATCCATATATTCTTGTACAGGGTTGCTTTTCCTTAAGGTTGCTTACACAAGACAGAGAGCTTCAGTAACTTCGTAATAGTGACGTAACGGACACGTCATTAGCTGATGATGCACGCTAGTTCCTATAGTGGATGTAGTATAGTGAAAGGAGGTACGCTTCCAATGTTAAATACATTTGAATTTTTGACTAATGCTACAATTTCTTTTTTTGTTTTCAGGTAAGTGAAAGTCGATACGATAACATCGCCTTGAGGTTACAGCATTCATATCATCCGATGAAAATATTTCGGGTAAGTAGAATTGTGCCGGTCACGGTAGCTGAGCGGTCTAAGGCATGAACTGTCTTCGCTCGCTCGGAAGCTGGGATCGTGGGTTCGAATCCAACTCAAGGCATGGATGTTTGTGTGCGTTTTTCTGTGTTTGTGTACAGGTAGAGGCCTTGCGACGAGCTGATCACCCGCCCAAGGAGTCCTACCAAATGTGTAAGATCTAGAAAAACCGAAGTGAACGGAGATGTTCATGGAGGTACGGCTAGGCCCACTGGGGCTGTAGTGCCAAGGGAAAAAAAAGGTAGAATTGTTCGCGTGGCGTAAGCAATATTATTGAAGTAGATACGTTCTTGAAACAGTGTTATGTAACCTAAATCAACAAACAGTGATACCTACAATTTTTTTAAAAAAAGCTGTTAAGTTTTCAGCAATATCGATTCGTTAAATCCTACCTAACAGAGTTATGGGGGGCATGCGGTAACGTAGTTGGTTGAGGCACTTTGCTACAGGCCGGAAGGTCGCGGGATCAATTCCCGTTTAGTTCATTAGATTTTACAATTGACCTAATTCTTCCAACCGCACTATGGCTCTGGGTCGACTCAGTCTCTAACAGAAATAAGAAGCAAGAATCTTCCTGGGGGTAAAGAGCGGTCAGCGCGTAAGTGTGACAGCTTCTCCGCCATCTGTTAGCAGATTATCTAGAGAATGTGGGAACCTCGGCGTCTCACAACCGTATGGGCCTCCACGGCCTGTTAAATGATAGCTTTACCTTTACTTTTAACAGAGTTGTAACAAGAAATTATGTTGCCTCCTAATCGTAAAATGCATCAATGTTTACGGCGAAGTAAAAAAGTATCATAGATTAAATTATTTATGCCATAATTTACTTGTTCATTTGTATGCATAACTTCCACTATGACAGAGAGTGACTATTTAAATTTGCCATATAAACCTGTATTACCAATGATTCGCACAGTAACTGTATTTGCAATTGTAAACATGAATAAAATGCCTTATGCAAAATTTGTGGATCTATTTATGTTCTGTCACGGACGGGATTCATCTGGCAGATGATAGAGACCAATTCTGGGCTCTTGTGAACACGATAGTGAACCATCGGCTTTCATAAAATGTTGGAAAATTTAGCAGCTGAGCGACTGGTGGCTTTTCAAGGACTCATCTCCATGGGGTTACTTATATCGTACCTTCATACAGAATACATTCATACATAGTTCTAGGGTATTATTATTATTTTTTTAGTGCTAGTGGGGTGAGACTAAGTCCCTTGTCCTGCGTTCACTTCTGGCCTATTTTACCAGCCCCAGATGATAGGTGAGGGTGATTGTTGAGTAATTGGTGGAATGAAGATTGGCAGGGGAAACCGAAATACTCGGAGAAAATCCGCCCCAGCGCCACTTTGTCCACCACAAGTCCCACTTGACCAGATCCGAGATCGAACCCGGGCCGCCGCGATGGGAAGCCAGCGACTAACCGCTTGAGCTATGGCGAGGCCTAGTTCTAGGGTAACTCATTGATGTTCGCCATTAAGCAGATGGCTACACTTACATATCTGTAACAACATTTGCAGCGTCCTTTATGCTCTGTTTACATACAAACTTCACATAATATTTCATGTATTTTCGCCATGAAACCGAAAGCTGAACATACGTTTCCTTAAGGAAACTTCGTATTGTCTAAAATCTGCTAACACACAAAATTTGAAAAGGTTATTTCGCGTTGCCTGCTTTCCTTGTTTCTCCATTCTTCTTCCCTTGCGGACGGCCGAGCTCAATTCCCATTTGTAAAAGGAATGGAATTCCAGGAAGTACAGCATGGGACAAAACTTTATGTAGACAAAATATTTTACATTTAAGAAGCGCAGTCGCTATCGCTACTGGCTACGGACTCCACGACTGATGGACCAGAGTTCGAGTCCGTGTAGAATTTCCTCTTTTCCATGTCGTCCACACTGGTTCTGGGTCCCACTCAACTTTCAATCAAATGGGTACCAGCCGCTGTTTCCCCGGGGTTAAAGCGGCCGGGGTGTGAAGCTAGCCATTCACCTCTAACTAGTGCCGAGGTCAAGGAAATATGGATCCATGCATCCACTCCACCATACCCCTTCATGGCGTAAGTGCTTAATTAGTTAAGTATTCGTACAGGGACAACTTTATCTGTTTTACCTTTACATTTCGTGGTTTCTTCTCTCTGTGTCAGAAATAAACCGTTCATACTTCTCAGACGTAATTTTATATTGTCTTCACTCTTTATTCCGATAATGACAGGGTTCCGTTAGTGGAAGTTTTCTTTTTAGACAGATTTTCTGTATTAACCCTTTATAACCCAGTGGTTAGTACCTATACCACCTACTTTAGGTAAATATAAAGCACAATAGACCACTGTAGGTCGCGGTGCAAGGGCCGAGAAGGCCCACGTCTTATACTTGTACATACATTAGTTAAATGCACCCTTTTACATGGTTTGAAGGCCCATGGGGTTTTGAGACGTCGGGACTCCCACATTTTCTAGACAATCGGCTCACAGATGGCGGTGAGGTTGTCAGCCTTACGCGCCGGCTGACCTTTGCCCCCAGGAAGATCCCTGGTACTCATTTCTGTTAGAGGCTGAGTCGATCCTAGGGTCATAGTGCGGCTGGAAGGATTAGGTCAATTAAAAATTCAGTGACATTTTTGGGAATTGAACCGCGACCTTCCGACTTGTAGCACAGTGTCTCAACTAATTACGCTACCGCGTTCCCATAGTAGCAACTACTTTAACATACTATAACCCTGAATTCTGTTCACAGAATATATTGTTATGCTTCGTATGGTTCTCACAATAAACAGCGATTTTTCTCCCTAAACAGCATTAACCGTTTGGGGTTTGTAGTGGAGACGTAATATGTTTTCTGTGAGGTACGAACTGAACTCATATATCATTTAGAAGAAATTTCAGTTTCGTATATTGGCTGAGTCCTAGGAGTAAATATGTTCTGGAAATCAATATAATGAACATGTTTCGGTTGTTTTTTAAGGAAACTCTCAGTATAGAGTCTGTATAACATAGGATGATTAATTGAGCAGTTGGTGGAGTGAGAATTAGCAGGGGAAACTGAAGTACTCGGGGGAAAACCAACCTCAGTGCCTGTTTCTCCACCACAAATCCCAGATGACCTGATCTAAGTTCGAACAGGCTTCACCATGATGGGAAGCCTGCAACTAGACTCCTGAGCTATAAACGGCCCTGTTAGATGAACGATTAAGCCATAAGGTCCTATATATTTTGGAGCCAGCATGGAGTGCAGATATTTCAATAGCTGACCATCAACAGAACTGTAAACTCCGCATTAGTTTATCTACACTGCCTCAGCAGAATTTGAATCCCGGCGTGGTACTGCTGCAGTATAAAATGGAAATTTCCTGGAATGTTTATGGTCTTGTCCGTGTTAATGGCGCGAATGAATGCCTCACAGCCTCATTCTGAATACAGGAAAAAGTTTTAAGCTACACACAGGGAGGGGAAAAATGCAATTTTAACAGTGTGGATCAATTAACAATATTGTTCTGCTGGAAAGAGTTCTGTTCTCCAACATTTAAACATACCTCCATTTACTGACCTGAATCAACTATAACCGTGTAACTTGGAACTTAATATCACATTTATTCCGTGTTCAAGATCGCTAAATAGTTTGCTACATTTTTCTCTAAATTCCTATTAATAATGAGAGAAAGTCAATTATTTATTTATTTACAATTCATTTAACGAAGCAGGAGCCGGGATAGCTCAGTCGACATAGCGAATAGGTTAAGGGGCTGGGCGGCCGAGGAATGTGGGTTGAATTCCCGGCAAGCGTAAGATTTTTCCTCTGCTTCAGTGTCCATACCGGTTGTAGGGCACAACAAGCCTCCTATCCAGTGGGCACCGGCTGCTTTTTCACCAGGGGCAGAGCTGCCAGGGCTTCTAGTTGACCACTCACATCCGCCTAGTTCTGAGGTTAAGAATGGTGGAGCTATACCTCCACTACCCCTTATGTTTTCATGATGTAATGCACACTTCATTGGGCACGCGGTCTCTTTTAAAGAAGCAATGAGTGGTTAACACTATTTAGCGTCATGAAGAGCTTCTGGGATATGATGCCGTGTAATTTGGTAGCAGTTTACTGACTTTTTGCAGAAACAGACTGCTTCCATCTTCAGGGTAAATGAGTAAGCTGACAAAACAAATAATACCTCTTGTTTTTAGTCATGAGCAATGAAATGAGTGCAAAGGGTTGTATTTATTTCAGTCAAATAATATATGAGAGGTGAGGCACGACTTTGTGGAACACCAAAAACGGTACTTCATGTGAGAAAAGTTGGTAACCACTGTTACAAGTTCATAGCGTCGGTTCTGGAGATCTCGTGTTGAAGTTCCTGCTTACATACCGAGCAGAACAATTTTTGCCTCAGTGTTTCGTGTCAATTTTGCGAGTATAATAATATTTTGATATGGATATATGGCGTATAATATAGTATACAAAGGACAGGGCTTGCGATTGCATGTTTGTGCGTGTTATTCGAAGGAGATATCATTAAACTTCGTCCTCGAAGTATCGTTCGATAAAATGCAGGACTGGAAACGAACACGGGAGAAAGCAGCGAAGTTAATTTTACGAAATCTTAAATCATAAACGATGAGATTTTGTGTTGAATTATCAACGAGTGCTACACTAGTATAGCTTTAAAATCTAATTTAATATTATCCTCACATCTACTGCTAGGTCTCCCTAGAGATCTCTTTCTTTCAGGTTTCTTGATTAACAGTTTCATGCATCTTTCAACTATCCGTGCAAGATATGTTTCACTCTTTTTATTCTCTCAATTTATTCACTTTAATAATATCTGATGAAGAGTATAGAATTCTAAGACCCTCATTATATAATATAATCTTCGCTCTGAGACCCGTGTCCTTCTCTTTGGACGTGGGACCAAATTACACATCGTTAATGAATTGGATCTGAAATATTTCTGAACTGAGACATAAAATATATTCCTCGAATTTAATCTGCTGTTAATTTAATCGTGGATGTAATTTTGATTTATTATTTGAAAGATTAATGAGTTTTTAAAATCCTTTGTTTCATATCCATCGGAGGAAAAAAAGGTAAAGTTATCCCTGTAATCGGCCTTGATGGCGTATAGGGTTGCGAGACGTCAAGGTTCTCACATTTTCTCTAGACAATCGGTTCATAGATGGCAGTAAGGTTGTCAGCCTTACTCGCCGGCCACCGTTTTATCCCAGGAAGATTCCTGGTACTCATTTCTGAGAGGCTGAGTCGACCACAGGGCCATAGTGCGGCTGGAAGGATTAGGTCAATTGAAAAATCCAATGACCTCATCGGAAATCGAACCCCCAACCTACCGGCTTGTAGCATAGTGCCTCAACCAACTTCGCTACCGCGCGCCACATCCAGTGCAGTAGAAAAACTTCTATAATAGATCTGTTCCTATAAGTTCCTGCAATGCACGTTACAATTTGTCCATTGGGTGAGGTTTGGAGAGGGGGGAAGGGAGGGGGGGAGTGAGAGAGCGAGAGTTAAGTTTTTAATTGTATCACTTTGAGACGTGATCAGGTCATTGTTTTTTTTGTCTGACCGAATAAAACAACTTTAATTTTAATGCATAATCCATGAATAATAATATTATACATAAAAAGGTAAAGGTAACAGACCATGTTGACCCATAGGGTTGTGAGACGTCGAGGCTCACACATTTTCAAGACAATCTGCTCATTGATGGCGATGAGGTTGTCAGCCTTACGCGCAGGAATAATATTATACATAGCCTTATGAAATGATGTATATAGACACTATATTCGAGTCTCACTTTGTTAACGATACCCAAAAAGCGAACAAATGGGCTCAGACCGTAAGGCTCTTCACCTGTATCCTGGAGACGTTCTCTTCAAATCTCGGCCTGGAAACTAATTATCATGAGTTGTTTCGTAGCTTCATTCGCCTCTCCAGGTGAATGACCTTGTAGATTCTTGAAATACGGCGTTATCCCTTCATTCAGCACCCTTCGAAATTATTCATTGAACATCCTACCTTTCGATTTCGCATAGATCGACACAGTGGCTGCGTCGTTAAACTTTGTACAGTCGAAATGAAATATAACTAGCCTCTTTCCTCCAGTAGCGTAGTTAGCTGAGGCACTGTGCTGCAAGTCGGAAGGCCGCGGTTCCGTTCGCGATGAGGTCACTGGATTTTTTCCATTTATCTAGTCCTTCAGCCGCACTATGGCTCTGGGGCGAACTCAGCCTCTAACAGAAATAATTACTAAGAATCTTTCTGGGGGTAAAGGGCGGCCTCGACGTCTCACAACCCTATGGGCCTCCACGGCCTCTTATGAGGACAGCTTTATATTTACTGCGTATCCAGCCAAGTGTCGGGTACGAGATGAAATTACGAATAGAAGGCCGAGGATGTGCTGTGTCCCTTGCTCAGGGCTACGGATCCCCTCTTGGACCGACACTGTATAGATTAACTACTGACAGCGTCGTAAAATAATCCACGTGAGGAAGATGGAATCTCAGGGGACCTGTGATAGGTATCGACTGGAAGTGAAATGGAAGTTAGGATAAGAAACCAAACGAAGCTCGGAGAAATACTTGCCCCGATGTCACTTATTTGACAATGAATCATACATGAAGTTAGCTGGGGTTGAACTGTAGTATCTGCCTTTGTTCCCCCTTTTTTTTCCTGATGTTTCTCTACGAAATTCCTACACCATTTCCGACAGGACATATTCGGTATTCTTAGTCCCTGTTATTTTTTCCTACTTTTCAAAGATCTGGGGCAAGCGGTAGCGTAGTTGGTTGAGGCACTGTGCTAAAAACCGAAAGGACGCGGTTTCGATTCACGATGAGGTAACTGGATGTCTTAATTGAAGTAATCCTTCCAGCCGCTCTATGTCCCTGGGGCCGACTCAGCCTCTAAAAGAAATGAGTACCAGGACTCTTCCTGGGGCTAAGGAGCGATCGGCCAGCGTGTAAGGCTGACAACCTCACCGCCATCTGTGAACCGAGTGTCTAGAAAATGTGGGGACCTCAACGTCTCACAACCCTATGGGCCTATTACAGGAACAATTTACCTTTTTTTTTATCTTGAGTTTCCAAGATTGATCTGCGAGGATCATGAGCACATTCTGATTACTACTGACTCGACTGGTAAAGGTAAAGCTGTCCCTGTGCTTGAATAATTAAACACTGAACCATGAAGACGTATGGGGAAGTGGATGTATAGATCCACGTTTACTTGACCTCGGCAATAGATGGAGATGAATAGTCAGATTCACGATCCGGTCGCTTTAACTCCGGGGGAAAGGCCCGCGGTTCACTTTCGATAGGAGGATGAATGGGGCCCAGAGCCTGTATGGAAGACTTGGAGGAGAGAAAAGTTCTTAACCCTACCGGGATTCGAATTCCGACCCTTCGGTCATCCAGTCCATGGCCAGTCGCTGTACCCAATGAGGAATCGCGGTTCACGTTGACTTGACTGGTACGTGGCTTGTTGAACTTCAAGGATTCAAATAGAGGTCTGATGTAGTTCGAAATATTCCGAGTAAGTTTGTTGGGTGAGGAATAAGTTATATCAGGGAGAAGTCGTGGCTTCGTAAATTTAGCTCAATTTGTATCGAATCTTTCTTTTTAAATGTATACATTTATTTTCAGATTCGAAAGCGATGGTCAGTCTTTGCTCCTACCCAGTGTGTAACGGGGTCTTTCCGTGGGGTAAAGGTACCGAAGCGAGAAGCTAAACCATTCTCCTCCGTCAGGCTCTGAGGTTAAGAACTCGCCGAGCTGTATCTCCCCTCCCGCGGAAACTTTTATGGTGCCTGGTTAGGAACACGGAATTTTTTCCTTTGGCGCTACAACCCAAATTTGGGCCTTGGCCTACCTCCATGAAACTCTCCATTTCACTTCCGTTTACTTGATCGTAGTCATTAGGTAAGACTCCTTGGACGGGTGATCAGCTTCTCGCAAGGCCTCTACCTGTATACACAAACATTAAACATCAATGCCCTGAGTAGGATTCGAACCCACGATCCCGGCTCCCGAGTGAGCGAAGACCGCTCGGCTACCGTGACCGGCAGAACACGGCTTCTTTACCTTTTATATATTATTTATAAAATATTGTCACGTGTATGGGGATACGCGTGACTAATAATTGCGGATTCTAGATTTGATGAATGCGATTATTTCATGTCACTATCACAATTGCACTCTGTTATAACAGTTCACACACTTTCTGTATTCTCTTGTTTTCTTGTTCTTCTTCTGACCTGACTTCACTTCTGAACTACTGAACTGACTGCTTCTCAAGCGCTCTCCCGTTGCTCCTGCTAGGCCGCCGGGAGAGGAAACACCTCCTTGAAGAGTTCTGTGTGTCATATCTGTGGTCACAGTCTGTTTGGAATGTCGTTACCACGGCTACGCCTCTGTGATCTAGTGGCCAGATTTCCTGGCTACAGATACAGAGGTTCCGAGTTTGATTCCCGGCTCTACAAGATTTTCTGAGAAGTAGTGGGTCTGGAACTTGTTCCGCCCAGCCTCGTGAGGATAATTGAGGAGCTATTTCAAGGAAATCGCGGCTCCGATCTATAAAATAGAAAGTAACGGCCGTGGGGATCCGTTGCGCTGACCACGCGACACCCTCTATCTGCTAAAGTTGGCACCAACGTCGCCGACAAACGGCGGTCGCTCTGTCGGTATAGTTCGCTTGCAGACGCAAGCCACGGAGTTTGTTTTGTTTATATGTATAGTCTTTATAAAAGGTCTAATCCCAGTTTTGTTTTTATACTGTATATTAGCTTACGCAATTGTACGACATAACCCCTTCATAACTATGCGGGTCAGAATGAAATTACATGTTAATTAGTGTTGTGTGCGGGTGGTTATGAAATATATTAATCACATATGCATACATATTTATTTAAAACTAAATTCACAGTGGGATAGCTTAGTCGGTATAGCGACGGTGGGCGGTCGAGGAATCAAGGTTCGATTCCAGGTAGGAGTAAGAGTTTTTTATATTTTCCGCAGCGTTCAGACGGGCTCTGGGGCCCACTCAGCGTCTTTACTATAGGTACAGTGAGCTGTGTCTCCGTCGGTAAAGCAGCCGGGGCGTGAAGATGACTGCTGTTCTCCATCTAATGTCTGTATTGAGAATACTTGGACCTTTACCAACACTTCCCCATGTGTCTTCATGACGTGGTGCTTAAGTAATTAAGCAGGTGGAGAGTTTTACTTTATCAGTGCAGATATTGTTCGTAAGAAACGATATGTTTTCCCTTGCGTGTCGGTGTCCAGGCAGTCGTGGCTGCCCCAAGATCATGCGATTGGGTGCTTTCTGTGAATAGCGATATTAGCTGAAAGTAACAGCATATGGCACGCTATAGCTCACAGAGCCGTTGCCTCAGCCTGCCAAGTCGCTCTTACACGATCAAACAAGTCGTCACATTCGCACGGCACGATTTCTCGTCCTGCATAACCGAGCAGTCTGTTCTAGCGATAGGGATGTAAGTTTGTATTCAGAAGGTTCACTGTTCGAACTCGACCTGCGATATGTGTCATCCTTATTGATGATTTTCGCTCCTCGTCTTGAGCCAGATGAATCCAATCCATACTTCCCCATACTATTTCCCTAAGATCAGTATTAATATTATATTCTCATCTGCGTCTATATTTTCATAGTGAACACTTCCCCTCTGGTTTTCACACTAAAAGATGTATGTACTCTCCTCCCATGCTTGTTACGTGACCTGCCTATCACATCCTCCTTGACTTCATAATTCTAGTTATATCTGGCCAGTGGGCCGCCGCGCCATAACTCAAGCGGTTAGTTGCTGGCTTCCCACCGCGGCCGCACGGGTTCGATCCCGGGTCTGATCAAGTGGGGTTTGTGGTGGATAAAGTGGCGCTGGGGCAGGTTTTCTCCGAGTACTTCGGTTTTTCCTGCCAATCTTCATTCCACCAATTGCTCCACAATCACCCTTACCTCTCATGTGGGGCTGGTACAATAGGCCAGAATTGGCCGCAGTACAAGGGACTTAGTCCCACCCAACTAGCAATAAAAAAATTATATTTGGCCAGCAGGACAAGTTATAAAGCTCCTCATTATGCAGTTTTCTCCAACCTCCCGTCACTTCATCTCTCTTCGGTCGAAGTATTCTACACCCTCATTCTACGTTCTTCCCTCAATATCGGAGACCAAGTTTCACACCCATACAAAAACTCCGTGTCCTGTAGTCCACAAGCGAATTATACCGACTGAGCGATCGCCGCTTGCCGGCGAAGTTAGTGCCAAATTTTGCGGATGGAGGTGTCACATGGCCAGCACAGCCCATACCCACTGCCGTTAATCTCGGTTTTCTAGACCGGAGCCGCTGTTTCCTTGAAATAGCTCCTGAATTATCCTCACGAGGCTGAGTGGACCCCGCTCCAGACCCACTACTTCTCAGAAAACGCATACAAAACTACAGACAAAGTTATGATTTTGTGAATTTTAATCTTTACGTGCTTAGACAGCAGATGAGAAGAAGCAAGCATTACCCGAATTCAGTCTCCTCTTAATTTTCTCCTAAACCACATTATTATTTGAACTTCGCCACGTTTCCCAAAGATCTGTTAGTTCTCTGTACTTGCTGGTGTTTTCCTTGCATTCTGGTGACAGAACGTCAGCGTTCCAAAAACTTCAGTTCATGTTTAGTTTGGATTTAAATACTTTTTTCGTGACGTAGGCTGAACCGCCCCCAGGTAATCCGTGTTCGGGACATGCACCGTTCACAGTGCCCTGAGAGATAGCAGCAGACGGAAAACCGTCTTTAACATGCGATTTATTTGATCGTGTAAACGACGCCGGTGTGTGATACCTGGTGTTTGTATTATTACTATTCTACTCGACGAGTTGGTAATAATTTGATGCAATGATGCAATGCTACTTGCGTTGTCCTTCCCCCTTCCCCGTCCTCCCCTCCCCTCCCTCCAAGCCCCCCCTGATTTCGCCATTCATCTGTTTGTTCGCTCGCAGCTTTCTCCAGGTTGCTCGCTAGAGGCGGGAGCATCGCAACCGAATCGACGCCTAGCGCAGTTCCGGACTTCATTCTTTGGCTGTATGTTTTTGTTCTACTTAATGTTTTATTTTCTTTGTTTTACAATACTCTTAAAAATCTCCCTTCCGCGTTTCCGGTGGAAAGTTATCCGCGTAAATTGTTCGTTTCTTGTGGTGGAGTGGTCATTATTGCCCATTGAAGAGCTCTGTCTTCTGGAATATAACCCCATGTAGTCAGCTAAAACTCAGCAGACGTTTCGGAGAAACACGTCGCCTCCATATTCAGGTCCGAAGAATGAGCCAAGCAAGAAAGCTGCTTGACATCCGCTTTCAGGCTGGTTTCTTCCTTTGCTCATTCTTCGACCCTGAAGATGGAGGCGACATGTTCCTCTGAAACGATGGTTGACTTTTAAGAGACTACTTCATAACCACCGCTGTAATGTTCTGAAATCCTACAAAGAGTTTATATATAGTCTCTGAGTTACGTGAGATAATATTCAAAATATTATGCAATCAAGAAGATTGTTCCAAAATTTAAATTAACCAAGTTTTTGACACATTAGCTACGGAACATTGAGAAAGGTCGCCTCTTAACGTCGCCATGTCTATCCGTCTGATGTAATTTTTTGTGCGTGATTCTACGGCACTGCGAATAGTTAGAATCTGGGCCGTCGATTTTATTTTGCAGGGTCAGTCTCGAAGGTGCAAATTCTTGTCATGATCGGAGTCTGTTGGTGTTCTGCATTCCCACTCTTCTGTATATATTACTTCTACAGCATATTTCGACCCTATAAGGCCATCTACAGGTGGATACTTTTAGGTAATTTCTTCACTGTATTCCTTTTCCTAGTTCATTGTTCTAACACTTGGTTAGAACTGGTTCCCGTTATTGTCGAATTTTATTGAAATTCTTCTTCTTCTGATCCTTCCTCAAGTGTATAGGCCATTGACCTGTTTCAGACTTCAGGAGAATTAGGTCCCCGTATAGCTATGGGATTAAAATTAGTTATTAATTATTAATTAGTAATAAAATGTGAAGTTATCCCTGTAACAAGCCTTGGAGGCCCAAAGGATTGTGGGACGTCGAGGCTCCCACATTTTCTAGCCAATCGGCCTCAGATGGCGGTGAGGTTGTCAGCCTTACGCGCCGGCCGCCCTTTAGCCCTCAGGAAGATTCCTGGTACTCATTTCTGTTAAGATGCTAAGTCTACCCCGGGGCCATAGTGCGGCTGAAAGGATTAGGTCAATTAGTAATTAGTCATTAGTCATTAGTAAATGTGTTCATCATAACGCCGAATGGCAGGATGATAGGTGAGTGATGAAATAAACACATTTGAAGAAAAAACGGTAATGGCATAACCGATGTCCTCTCCCTGCATATATCTGGACAGACTGAAGAAACCCAGGAAAATCCTCGGTCATAATATTCGGTGTCCAAGCCGAGGTTCGAAATGAGCATCTTCCAGTACGAATCAAGAGCATTTCTATCAGATCATTTCGGTCCGTCTGGTGTAAACAATTCGATACACGCTGGACGGAAATAAATGACATGTGTAGCTGTGTAGCTACGGTGTAGCGTATTGATTGAGGCACCATGTTACAAGCCGGAAGGTCGCGGGTTTGATTCCCAATGAGGTAATTGCATTTTTCAATTGACCTAATCCTTCCAGCCGCACTATGGCCCTGGGGTCGACTCAGCCTCTAACAGAAATGAGTACCAGGACTCTTCCTCGGGGTAAAGGACTGCCGGCGGGTAAGGCTGACATCATCACCTCCATCTCTGAGCCGATTGTCTAGAGAAAATGTTGGAATCTCAACGTCACACAAACCTATGGACCTCCACAGCCAGTTATAGGGATAGCTTTACTAGCTAGATAGATACTGATGATATTTTTTATAATATCTCATGCTTGCCGATGTTTGGGATGAATGTGCTGCTTCTATCCTGAACGTGGAGGCAGGACGTCTACCAGACTGCATACTCATGCTAGAAGGCAGTAGTTCTCGCAGGCACTGGAACAGGACCGCAGCGCCATCTGGACCCTTGCGGTGCATTCATACGGACAAAGAGCGATTAAAATACAAGCAAACCTTCTCTATATCCGAAACGGGACTTTGTTACACAAGTTGAAGAAACCGTTCCATATGGTAGCTATATAGAAAACACTATTCTTTCATACACGTACAAAAACTGTGTAATGTGATATTACACTGTGCGCCTAGAGGCATGTGACGTGTCTTGGCGGTGTTTCACGATAACGGGACATTGAATTATCCGTTCGGGCATCATCTTTTCTGTTCCACCTCCATCACTTCTTTTTCCGTCTTCCTGTCTCTCTCCCCTCTCGTAACTTAAGAATGTATTCTCCTCGTCTGTTCATATCCCCCAAGGAGTACGTAAAGATGGAGCGGCTCCCCACAACCTGCAACGTAAACATATTCTCACTTTATAATATGTAATGGTAAAGCTATCCTTGTAAGAGGCCGTGGAGCCACATATGGGTGAGAGGTCGAGGCTCCCACATTGTCTGGACAATCGACTCACATATGGAGATTGTCAGCCTTACACGCTGGCAGGTCGCTCTTTACCCCCAGAAAGATTCCTGGTACTCATTTCTGTTAGAGGCTCGGTCGACCTCAGGGTCAAAGTTCAGCTGGATGGATTAGGTCAATTGAAAAATCTAAAGACGTCTTCGGAAATCGAACCCACAACCTTCCGGCTTGTAGCATAGTGCGTCAACCAACTACGTTACCGCGTACCCCCTTCCATAATATATACTTACTTATCTCTTCTGTTCCCCGTGAAACATTGCCAGTTCATGGCAATGAAACAAAAATAAGTGCTTTAATTTCGCGAGGTTATCTTTACATACTGCAAGTTGCCCACTCACCTTCATATAGTGTCGAGGTTAACAGTGGTGGAGCTATACCTCCACTCCCACATACGTCTCCTTGGCATAGTTATAATTAAATTAAGCACAGGGACATATTTTCCTTTTACTAGAGGGAGGTGAATGATCAGATTCATGCCACCGGTCTCTTTACCCCCCGGAGAAATTAACCTCAGAACCTACTGGATTGGATTGGTGGGAAAGCCAGAAGGAAAGAGACCACAGGGAAGACCAAGGCGTAGGTGGGTGGACAATATTAGAATGGATCTTAGAGAGATAGGATGGGATGGTATGGATTGGATATATCTGGCTCAGGATAGGGACCAGTGGAGGGCTCTTGTGAACACGGTGATGAACCTTCGGGTTCCATAAAATGCTGGGAAATTCTTGAGTAACTGCAGAATTGGCGGCTCCTCCAGAAGGGCTCAGCTCCATGAGTAAGTAAGTAAGTAAGTAAGTAAGTACCTCCTGGTCTGGACACTTTGTGGGCGCTGTCGAGAATAATCTGTTGCTTCTGCCAGGAACTGAGCTCCGAGTCTTCAGTTACGCAGCCCGTAGTCTAGTCACAATACGGACTCCGATGTTGCATTAGGTACACAGTAAATGCAAACATTCGGTCAGGTGTATTGGGGGCACGCGGTAGTGTAATTGGTTGAAGCACTATGCTACAGCTGGAAGGTCGCGGGTTCGATTCCGGATGAGGTCATTGGAATTTTAAATTTACCTAATCCTTCCAGCCGTACTATGGCCCTGGGGTCGGCTCAGCCTCTAACAGAAATGAGTACCACAAATCCTTTTGGTGACAAAGAGCAACAGGGGCGTAAAGCTGACAACCTCACCGCCATATGTGAGTCGATTGTCTAGAAAATGTGGGAGCATCGCCGTCTCACAACCCTGTGGAAAGAGCAGTCGGCGCGTAAACCTGACAACCTCACCGCCATATGTGAGTCGATTGTCTAGAAAATGTGGGAGCATCGCCGTCTCACAACCCTGTGGAAAGAGCAGTCGGCGCGTAAACCTGACAACCTCACCGCCATATGTGAGTCGATTGTCTAGAAAATGTGGGAGCATCGCCGTCTCACAACCCTGTGGAAAGAGCAGTCGGCGCGTAAACCTGACAACCTCACCGCCATATGTGAGTCGATTGTCTAGAAAATGTGGGAGCATCGCCGTCTCACAACCCTGTGGAAAGAGCAGTCGGCGCGTAAACCTGACAACCTCACCGCCATCTGTGAGTCGATTGTCTAGAAAATGTGGGAGCCTCGATGTCTCACAACCCTGTGGGCCTTGGCTAGTGCGGCAGTAACACTAGGGTACCTCTTCAAGTTGCGACATCGGCACGGTTATCTTGATAGGGCTATTGTTTTTGAGGAGAGGAAATTGCAAATTTTGCGAAGTAACATTTTGTAATACTTGATGTTACAACATCTGGCTGTTGTAGATAACGAAACAGGATATGGTGAACTTCGTAAACGTCATCCTTTCATTGACTCTGTTGTGTTGGAACGTATAATTTCCACGTAGGCCTATTACGTTATAAATTACACATACAGTACTATTGCATACAGAAATGTGAACTGATGGGTTGCGATATAGTGCGTATAAGTTTACTGATTTGTCCATTTTTTCTTTCTTTATATTACATACCCTTTCGGGATAAACGCAATAAATTATCATCTTGTTACCTACGACTGGACAGTACAGAACGTTGCCATGGAAACGAGCGTGACGTATCCAGCAACATACTTCTCTCCTCACTCTCCATAACAGCTGGTATCTGCAGGAAGCGAAAGATATTCTTCCGCAGTGGGAAGATTTAGGAGAGATAATTTACAATCGTCTTTTTGTTGTTCATCTTTCCCTTTGAGGAAGTGATTTCCTCCTTGAGATGGTTCTATCACCGAATTTAGGATTTTATAGAAACAGCTGCCTCTTAGACCAGTAACCCATCTTGCTTAGACGGACTGCTGCATACATTAAGGGGAAAAGGCAGATTTGTCCTTGTGCTTAATCAGTTAAGGGCCACGCCATGAAGACGTATGAGGGAGTTGAGATGTAGCTCAACCATTTTTGACCTCGGCACTGGGTGGAAATGGGTGGTCAGCTTAGCGCTCTGGTTACCTCGCTCCTGAGGAAACAGCCCACGGCAGCCATTGGATAGGAGGTTGGCTCCAGAGCAGATCTGGACCCTGTTGAGATGAGAAAAAAATCTCTTGTCCCTGCCAGGAATCAAGCTCCAGCCATCCAGACCGTCGCTATACCGATAGAGCTAGCCCGGCTCACCTAATCCAGAGTCTAGTAACACGAAAACTGTCCTTTTTGTTTAATTATGCACTACGCATTGAAGACGTTTGGAGGAATAGAGGTAAATCTCCACGCATTCTTAACCTTGACGCTATATGAAGATGTGTGGTACCTTCACGCTCTGGCCACTCTTCTCTGAGGGAAATAGTTCCCGGTATAGCCCTAGGTACCCAATGGATAATAGGTTTGGTGAGCCTCAGAGCCCTCCTGGACGTAGTTAAGATAAAAATTAATTTCACATGCCAGGTATCGAACCTCAATTCCACGGCCGTCCAGTCTGTAGCCAGTCACAATACCGACCTATCTTCGCTGTTACTCAAAATTTCTTGGTGTTCCATTTCAATTTCCTGATTAAATTTATATGATTATTCTAGTCATAAGCATTCCATAGTTTTTTCATGATTGACCAAGGAAGTTCGTGGTTAAGGAATGCATTCTTTATATTTCTATGCACGTTTGCCTGCACAAGGTACGGCTTGTTTCCGAACGACTTGGGCATTTGATGGTTTGGGTGTGTGTAGATTGTTCATGCTTCAATTAAAGCACAAACGTAGTTGAATTCGTCATCGTTTGGGTGTCCCGTGACGTCACAACTTGACGGATCGTGTTCGATGTGAAATTAACAGCCCAGACCGAAACATGTGTGTTAAGGAAACAAAGGGATATAAATTGTGATGCTAGGCATGACACGATTGAAATATGTACGATCGTGATTTCGGGATTAATGTCATTATGTGATTAGATCTGTTAAGATCCTCACTTGTTTATGGTTTATTTAATGACCCATTCATTAGTTCAGCTTATACTTGTACAACTTTGTATGATATGATGGTTAGTGAATAATGAATTGGAAAGAATGTGGAAGGAAGCGGCCGTGGCCTAACTTGAGGTACAGCCCATCATTATTCCTGCGGTACTGAAGAAAATACAGAACAGGGCCGACAAATGACCCCAATATCTCTCGATTGCGAAACAAGAATGCTTAATAATGGAATAAAGCTCTAGTCAGTATAATGGGAAAGATGGAATGGGAGGATAATATTAAAATTGTTAGATTTGATGTTCCCACGACTGTGATCTGAAGATTCCTATCTCCTGGGATGTGATACCATGTAGTCAGGAGTTCACAATCGTTTCGGAGAACCGAAGAAAAATTTGGTCATGAGTCCGAGCGGGGCCCGAAACCAAGGAAAATTGTGCTCGCGAGGGCCACCCGCAATTCACTGCTATGCCATGCTATTGTATGCTCTCTCTGTCTCCATCTCTGTCTTTGAATGGTTAAGGAACTGCCTATACCAGCACTGGATTGCTTTCTACAATAATTGAATATTGCGGTAGTCTGGAGTTGGTTTGTTTTGGTCCTTTGTATTAATCTGTTTTAGTGTAGCAGCGGTAACCATGAGGTAAATTATCCGGTACGTATAACATACAGATATTAGAGCCATTGGGTATTCATATACGTATATTCCTCCACTCCAGAAGAAAAATGTTCCTGCCTGTGTTCACGTTGCGGTTAGCTGCTTGAAGTATGACGTAAAGATCTCGCAACACGTGATGGCGCATGCTCGCGCATGGGGTGGAACGTAAGAAGAAGCAGTTTGTGTAGTGGGGGCCACACTCCGCAGTTCACAGATGATTTTTCTCTATACAAAGACAGGCAGCAGACTTACCTGTTTCACCCCTCTGAGCGTCATTTCTGCTAGTGGGCCCCGTCCGAAAGAAAGGAAATAAGTTTTTGCGTGCATGCTATCGCTCGTGGCACGAACTGTACACTCATGGATGTTTTAGATCGACGATGTAAGACGAAGTCCCGTTTCACGCATGACGATTCCTCTGTTCCCCCAGTGGCAAACAGAAAGGAACAGATGGCTGCACAGTTCGAAGCAAAAAGTTGAAAACTGACTTGACACTGTGCACAGACAACGAAGTGTTTGTTTCTGTCTTAGGATTTGCAGCGTCCAGTTTACAATTTATAGTCTTATATTCAAGCAAACATAATAATTCAAAGACAACAAACAAATTAAAAGCAATTTTCTTTTAGCGTTTTACCAAGTAAGCTTAACACTTAACGCAAACTGCAGATTGATGTCTTCTGGGATGTGACGCCTTATAGTCTGGTAGATTTTTACCAGCGTTTCTAGGGCGACACATGAGATGAAGACATTATGTTCCTGCTAGATGTTGGTACATGCCAGACTACACGGCTTCACACCTCAGAAAAAATATATTCTTCATTTTCACCGCCGTAAGAACCTCAGATATAAACAAAATTGGCACATATTAATCTTACGAAAGCGATAAAACTTCTGAACGATTGAAACTAATAAATAGGTCAAATCTGCGGGTTAATTAACCGCGTTGTAACAAGTACATTTTAAAAAGAACGCGATATAAGGAAAGCGGACTAACAGGAGATTGTGTTGTCACCCTGCTCGACGAATTTAAAAAATGCAGTCAGGTAAAGTCATTAAATCTGGTAGCTTTTTATGTGACGAAGAAGGTTGAGACAAAAATGGCGACAACAAAGCCGGATTATGCACATTGCAGACGTTGGAGGAGTATTTAAATATTGTGGCATATTTTCTCAAGGTAAGAGCTGTGGAGCCCGAGAAACAGCCATTGCTAAGTAACGGCTATGTAACCCGCAATAATGGAGTAACTGTTGGAAGCGGTGTTTTCTGTGCGGTCCGTGCAGAGGATATATAACGAGGACCAGTTGTCATTACAAGAGAGTCTTGACACGGCAGTTAGAAGAGTAGGAGGTTGGTGTGAGACGGCCGCCAGTCTGCGAGGAAGTGAACCCGGGAGTAAAGGAACATCCAATGTTGAAAGACGTTAACAAGCAGAGCAGTGAAGATCGTGACTGAGAACACTAGTCTGTGTGTGATGGTGATTTGTGTAGTGTGGTCACGTGTTGTTTAAGAGTCAAATTAATTCGATTACCAATCCAAACCCCTTCTATAGCCTCTCGATCGCGTAACAGTACTAATATTTCTTCATAAATAAGTATCGAAAATTGAGAAAATACCCATAAAATGTGTTTAGCAGCTACAGTTCACTGCGTTGCGGGAATTGTCTTTCCTTATTTACCACGCCCTGTAGTGCCGTATCGATACGAGAATTACGGTATTCAGTTTCATTGCTGTGACGCTAGAGGGGAGGCTGCACGCTAAATATTTATTTCAAGAGTAATGACTTCCTGAACGTGACGTCATGTAGTCAGGTAGATACTGTAGGGCCGAACTTGTCGGTAGGAAGAAGCCGAGAACGAACCAAATGAGGAGGGGCGTAAGAATGGCCGCCGGACCTGTAAATAAGAACAGAGGTAAAATACAAAATATGAATTTGACGAAACCAAAAAACAAAGAACGAGATAAAATAATATAAAAGTGAAATATAATAAAGCAAAAATAAGAATAACAAGACGTTCTGGGAAGAAATAATCGCTATTTTTCCTTGATACGACACGGAACGCGTAAAGAACGACGCGTCGAACAATTTTCTATTGTGGTGTGTATTCGTTTCCGTTTTAACGCTTTTACCTAACCGTTGCCTAGCAACGATAGGGGGATTTTTACCTAGCCGCTTCCCTAGCAGCTATGGTGGATACATATATAGACACACACACTGATGGCAAGGATGTATGAAGTACGCCGTTGAGATAGGTTCAGGGGCCGTGATATACATACCAAGTTTCATAAAGTTTGGTTCAGGCCTATTAGAAGTTGATGGGGGGACACATAGACATACAAACAGACAAACAGCACGGAGATCGCATGAGCTTACTTTCATTTTTTGAAAATAAGGAAACTAGGTTAAAAATTCCAGGACTACAAAAATTAAGAAACAGTGAAATCGCAGGATAGAAATTGTCCTCCCTTTGCAACTGATCGTTTATTACCTCTCAGATTACTCTTCTACCCTGAAGATGGAAGCAACATGCTCCTCCAAAACGTCGGTAAATATCTACACATAACACTTTACTTCCAAACAGACAGTAAGCTTCATAGTTACCACCGTGAGGTGGTACATCCGTTCTAACACAGGTATACTTGCAACTCCATGCTCTCTCCAAGAAGTCCACTGGAGTTTAGATTAATTTTTCTTGGTTACGAAACCATTTAGCTTCGTAACTGATTATTACCGTTTCGGCGGAACCTACTGCCTCTGTCTTCAGTTTAAAAGACTTAACATCCAGACCCAGAAATATCTGCTCTGGTGTTATTTACGGAAACCACTGTAACATACTGGTGAATGTATTCCACAGGGGACAGGCAAGCTGACTCTGTGGCCGCACAGGGTACCACCATATTTGGTAGCGAGGCAAACTGCAAGATGTTACGCAACTTGTGTACTTGATGGTGGAGGGGTGATTTGTTTCCCTAAGGCTATGCATACCGACAGATAGAGAAAACTTTCAGTGCTTCAGGTATTCAAATGGAACAGACCGGTGTCGCAATAGGAATTGGATATTTTCTGGGGGTAAGACATGTTCTCGCCGGTCACGGTAGCCGAGCGGTCTAAGGCATGTACTGTCTTCGCTCGCTCGGAAGCCGAGATCGTGGGTTCGAATCCCACTCAGGGCATGGATGTGTGTGTGCGTTTCTCTGTGTTTGTCTACAGGTAGAGGCCTTGCGACGAGCTGATCACCCGCCGAATGTGTACCGAATGTGTAAGATCTAGAAAAACCGAAGTGAACGGAGAAGTTCACGGAGGTAGGCCTAGGCCCACTGGGGCTGTAGTGCCAGGGGGGGGAAGATATGTTCTCAGAGAAGGGTGGATGCCCGCATTTCAGAGTTGAGTACATTTAATTACGTATATGAATGTATGAGGTGTAGGCCTCTTCGGCCCTTGCACCGCGACCTACAGTGGTCTATTGTGCTTTAATTACGTATTAATACTATATCCTTCTGTTCATTTAATGTTTATTTAACGACGCTATTGAAGGCTGAGACTAGGTCTGCGAATGGTAGAAAGGTGCTGAATAATGATTTGGAAGGGATGTATATTGCCGTATTTGGAACAGTTTCAACAAGACATATTTTGAAATTACAATTCTAGTGGAATTAGAAGGATCAAGTCAAGGAAGATGAGATAGGTAGGGCATGTAACACGAATGAGGAGAAGAGCAAAGACTGTAGGATATTGGTGGGAAAGCCATAATCAAAGAGACCACTAGGAAGACCAAAACATAAGTTGGCGGATAATATTAAAATTGATCTTAGAGAATGAGAGAATGCAATGATATGGACTGGATTGATCTGGCTTAGGGTAAAAAGTAAAAAACAGTAAAGTGAAGCTATCCCTATACCAGGCCATGAAGGCCCATAAAGTTGTGAGACGTTGAGGGTCAAAGGTTGTCAGCCTTACGCGCCGGCCGCGCTTTACTCCCCAGGAAATTTATTTAATTAATTCCTGGTACTCATTTCTGTTAGAAGCTGAGTAAACCCCAGGGCCTAGTGCGGCTGGAAGGCTTAGGTCAACTGAAAATATCCAATGACCTCATCGGGACTTGAACCCGCAACCTTCTGGCTTGTAGCGTAGCACCTCAACCACTACGCTACCGCGTACCCCCCACTGGCTTAGGGTAGGTTTCCATAAGATGTTTGATAATTCTTGAGTAGCTGAGGGACTGGCGACTTCTCAAGAAGGGCTCAGCTCCATGGATTTCGTTAGTTAATGTTACTGGATCAAGTCGGAATGGCTCAGTCGGCATAGCGACGGGCTACAGGCTAGACACCATTCGAATCCAGCCTGGGGAAAATATTTTCTCTCCTCGTTACCATCCAGACCGGGTCTGGGGCCTCCTATCCAATGTGTACAGGGGGCGATTTCCTTTGGGGTAAAGCGGCCGGACCGTGAAACTGACCACTAACCTACATCTACTGTAGAGATCAAGAATGAGCGAGCTATACCACCACTCTCCCATACATCTTCCTGGCATAGTGCTTAGTTAATTAAGCACAGGGACAACTTTACCTTTTTCAATTTTTATTATAGTCTTATTGAATATGATTTTATATAACGTTTCGGAGAAACATACTGCCTCCACCTTCACCCTATGTTTTTATTGCTAGTGGGGTGGGACTAAGTCCCTTGTACTGCGGCCACTTCTGGCCTATTGTACCAGCCCCAGATGATAAGTGAGGGTGATTGTGGAGCAATTGGTGGAATGAAGATTGACAGGGGAAACCGAAGTACTCGGAGAAAACCTGCCCCAGCGCCACCTTTTCCACCACAAATCCCACTTGACCAGATCCGGGATCGAACCTGGGCCGCCGCGGTGGGAAGCCAGCGACTAACCGTTTGAGCTATGGCGCGGCCCCCCTTCACGGTAACCTAAAGATGAAGACAGCAGGTTCCCCCGAAACGTTTGTATCTGCCCACCAAATTTGAACAGCGTCAGATTCAATAAAGCCACCATGACAATATTTACCTCTGTGTGGACCTCAGGTCTCGTGACATCTGGGTGCTTCTCAAATAATGTAACAGGCTTGTGCGTTTGGTCCTTCCGCCTGAACGGCTGAACTATTCGCGGGAAGCTCTCAGATGACCGTATTGCATTTTATCCCTCCGTACACTCACATTGATTTTAACGCAACATTTCATTTGTCATCCAAACAGATCCGAACATACACTGAAATTAGGCGTGTATTCTTCGAAGTTTGGCACAAAAATTAAGTATTTAATTGTTTTTAATACTGACGGTGTTTGAGAACAGGATTCTGAGGAGATTATTTGGACTGAAGATAAATTAAGCGACAGGAGGTTGGAGAAAACTGCATAATGAGGAGCTTCATAATTTGTACTCTTCGCCAAGTATAAATAGAATGATCAAGTCAAGGAGTATGAGATGAGCAGGGCATATAGCACAAACGGGGAGAAGAGAAATGCATATAGGTTATTAGTGGGAAAGCCAGATGGCAAGAGACCACTAGGAAGAGCAAGGCGTAGGTGGGTAGACAATATTAAAATGGATCTTAGAGAGATAGGATGGGATGATATGGATTGGATTGATCTGGCTCAGAAGAAGGACCAGTAGATGGCTCTTGTGAACAAGGTAATGAACCTTCCCTTTCCATAAAATGCTGGGAAATTCTTGAGTAGCTGCACAATTGGCGGCCTCTCAAGAAAGGTTTAGTTCCATGAGTGAATGAATTGTTTTTAATGCTTACCACCTTCTTTGGTGCCTTTGGAGGATATTTTCTTTTGTTGGTGCTTCTATGCAAAATAACACAGATTCGATCATGAACACGTACAGGCCGTCTTCTCAGACCTGACTATTCTTTGCGCATGAGGAGAAGAGAGACAAGAAGTGGGGCTGTGGTTGCAGTAGCAGTGTGGGGGAGGGTGATGTCACGCAACTAACCCATACACACCTCACAATTCCTATCTCACTTAGTGGACGCGTCCAAGTTCACTGCGCATTTAGCAGACAACTGCCAGGTATGAAAGTACGGACGTTGTCTTCGCCCATGCGAAACGGCGATGTTAATTACAGATAAGGACTATTGTAGAAGAATGTGGCACTCCGGAACTGTTTCGTAATACGAAACGTAGGGCCGTTTCCTATTGGATACAGAGGGGCATCCTCTCTGAATCGTCAACTATTTGCTTATTGTTTTTATTCATATTTGAGTTGCGTTGTTTGTCAAACAAGTTTGGTTTCCATAATAAAGTGAAGACTTACTGAGGACTGAAGTAGTGCCCACATCTTCTGCTTCTTGTTTGGAAGTCTCTTGTTCGAATCTTTTCAAATTTACCTTGTATTTGTTGAGTTTTTTTTGTGAGTTTTCAGGTCTTCACGGCGATTGTTCATATTGTAGTCTTCTGGACCGTGTTACTATGTAGTCTTCTTGTAGCTTGATACCTAATTGTCGGAGGAATATACTGCTTCCATCTTCAGGGTGAAATACAGTAACGGGACCACTTTCATTGTAACTTGTCTACTAATTCCGAGCTCTCGCTTTACATTTCGACCCTGAAGATGGAAGTAGCAAGTTCCTCCAAAACGTTGGCATCCACCAGTAAGACGACGTCGTAAACCAAGAGACAATAATCTGGCCTGTGTTTCTTTTTTTATCTATAGGAATCCTTGGATAGTACCTCCAAGCAGGCCTGTATATAATCTGTGGTTTTTGGCTGACGAGAAATTGTAGTTTGGTGGTTAGGCCCCAGTTTTTCTTTTTTCGAGGAACATATTGCATTTATCTTCAATTTACGCACACACAGTATAAGACTATACGATGCCATATCCCAGAAACCTGGAACTACTTGTATTATATAGCATATTAGCTCAAGTGGTAAATTTTCTGACCGAAATTCGGGAGATACGGATTTCGAATCTCGGTAAAGACATCGCTCATTTTAACTGAGATTTTTTCTTCAGTTGCTCCAGGCAAATGCCAGAATAGTACCTAGAATAGGACATGACTATTTCCTACCAAATTCCTTCAATTCATCATTCATTAATCTTCCTCTTTCTCGGTTATCTAAAATCTAGAGCAGTGGTTCGCAACCTCTGTGACACTGCGGCCCGGTAAATTATTTTTATAAGACGAGGGCCAGGTATAGTTGATTCCAGTGCCCGGTACCCGGTCGCGGCCCGGCGGTTGAGAAATACTGATTTAGAGGATGTTGTAAAATTAACCACAAACTGACTTAACATGCATTCGTTTTCTGCCATATGAGTTGACGCATTATAACCACTGAAGTTTTTTATTGCTAGTGGGGTGGGGCTAATTCCCTTGTACTGCGGCCACTTCTGGCCTATTGTACCAGCCCCAGATGATAGGTGAGGGTGATAAAGTAAAGCAAAGCTAAGCAGCCTCCGTAGTCTAGGGGTAACGTTCCCAACTCATGACTCTAGGTACGCGGGTTCAAACCCGGCGGAGGTCCCTCCTCCGGGAGGGACTTTAAGCCGTGGGTCCCGTGTCGTAGCTTTACGGCACGTAAAATAACCTCATGTCTCAAGGAGACCTCTGAGCTAAATTGAAGGAAATTTCCTGCCCAACAATAGTCTCTAACGCCTCTGGTAGATGGGGGAAGCATCTAGATACCGCTGAGCCAGTAGAGACCGAACTCGCTGGCTGAGCCGGGACTGATGACACGCACCAGTACCGGTAGGGTATAGAGGCTGGTAGAATGTCACAGGAGTACGTACAATAGATCAAACTGGTCGCGGTGCATGGGGAAACCCACCCCCTCCAATAATAATAATAATAATAATAATAAAGTAAAGCTATCCCTGTAACAGGCCATGAAGGCCCATAGGGTTGTGAGACGTTGAGGGTCCCACATTATCTAGTCAATCGGCTCAAAGATGGCGGTAAGGTTGTGATTGTGGAACAATTGGTGGAATGAAGATTGGCAAGGGAAACCGAAGTACTCGGAGAAAACCCACCCAAGTGCCACTTTGTCCGCCACAAATCCCACTTGAACAGACCCAGGATCAAACCCAGGCCGCCGCAGTGGGAAGCCAGCGACTAACCGCTTGAGCTATGGCGCGGACTAGTAGTTTTTTTCTTACTCTGAGATATTTATTTTCTACTGACGTTCGTTGTTCTCTTTATCTCATTCTATGTCTGTACTTAAGCACTATGCCATGAAGACGTATGGGGAATGGAGGTATAGCTCCACCATTCTTGACACCGGTGCTAGATGGAGATGAACGGTCAGCTTAAGGCCTAGTTGCTTCACGTCTGGGAAAAGAGACCGCCGTACCAATTGGATAGGAGACCGAATGAGCCTCAGGACCGGTCTGGATGCTATGGAAAAGAATATGTATATGAGGGAGAGTCAGTAAATAGGTCAAAAATGGATACAAGACGTAAACCATGTGATATTCGAAACTGAAAAAAAAAGCTGTTTCTCGAAATATTCTCCAACAACACCGATACTCGTACACTTGTCCCATCGCTTTACCAGTGCATCGAAACCCGCAGCATAGAGGTCCTTTGACTCTTGTCTCATCCAGTTCCTCACCAGGTCGGGCATCATCTGCGACTTTCGAACGTCCTTGAGAGAACTTCTCGGCCCAGTCGCGAACCGCTTTACACGACAAACACTTTCCACTGTAAACAAGAAACATTTTTTTATGAATATCCTGAAGCACAACAGACCACTGTAGGTCGCGGTGCATGGGCCGAGAAGGCCTACCACTCATACATTCATTCATATATTCATTATGAATATCCTTTGTATTGCGCTCCCTTGCCCATAGAAAACGCAAAAGAGAAAGCTGATCTTCGGTAGTATACACCTCGAGTACGGTAACCATGTTGTCTACTGAAACCAGCCTCTGAACATGCGCATGCGCGTCTGCTACCTAGACTCTCATTCAGCTGGACTGTGCTGCTACCTAGTGATACAAACAGAAAACCTATTACGACCATTACAGCCGTTTTACTTCCATTTGTGACCTCTTTACTGACTCTCCCTCGTATGTGAAGAGATGTAACGGTGAGATAAAAGCTCTGCAATTATTCAATTTCGGTTACCATAGTAACAAATTTGCGCGCGTAAATTAGATCACGAGCAAGTGAGAAATCTTTTGTTCTAATGTATCTTCTCTCTTAAGTTGGATAGTGTTTATTATTCTGTCAGTATCTTATTATTAACAAGAATGGAGTAGCCCAGTATAGTGATTAGACTACCTGAAAATAGGCTTTCGAGTTCCCCGTTGAAAAAAAGTTTTTTTTTTCCTATGCATGCTCTAGAGAGAGTCTGGGGCCCACTCGTTTCCTAACCAGTGAGATCAGGAGGATTTTCCGTTTAATTATTCCAATTCTTAAGTACATATCAGTAAAACGCTAACTCCATGGATGCACAGTCCTTCTTTAGAAGCTGGTAGTCGTTCAGATAGCCAAAAAAGTTCCTTTAATTTTATGGATAGCCGACTCCAGTCCACAACCTCACTTCCTGTTTCTTTAAGATCGGTTTTAATATTTTCTTCCCATCAATACCTCCGCTTTCCAACCGGTCTCTTGAATTTTTCAGACCAGAATTTACTGTGCATTTCTCATCTCTGCACATGCGCGATAAATGTCCGTCAGGAAATGTACTTGGATAGCCCCATATCCCAACTCCTCAAACCCTGGCTGATGTTATTGTGAGAGAGGTATTATGTTTTCTCTCGTATTTTGAAGGATATAATTCATACTTTGAAAGGAAAAGTTTGCAAAAGCATACCAAGGAGACGAGTAGTCATAGAGTTTTATTGCTTAGAAGAACAGGAAAGGCCTGAAATGTTAGCAAAATGACATTTATTGCTAGTAGGGTGGAAGATACCCCAATAAAGTGTTTAGCCATCGTGGATAATTCTGCCTTGGTTTTACCTGAAGATGGCAGAGTTGCTGATGCCTTGGTTTCTTAAAAACAACTTTATGCTATGATCATGCAAGAGTGCTGCGTGCTGAGAAGTATGAGTATTACGCGCCTCAAGGAACGGCGATAGGTGAACAAACAGCAGTGGTGAAATGATGATCAGAAAGGGGAAAAGCGGTCCGGAAGTGAACTCGACGTTTCGGGAGAGAAATCAGCTTAACTTCTGATAAGCTATGGTCCATCTAGGCTTCTGTTAGCTAAAGAAGTCTTAAAAGTAGCCTCTAGTATTTGGAACAATCCCTCAATTATTCAAGAAATTTCCTACTTTTATGCAACCTGGCTCATTACCACATTCACAATAGCCCATCAGCACGCAAATTGTTCCAAGCGGTATCGCTTCTGACATGGCTTTTATTTCAGAGTTTCTCAGTTCGAATCTCGTTTGGAACACCGACTATCCTCATTCATGTATCATCAATCAATCAATTTTCATCATCATGGGTCGCGCCATAGCTCAAGCGGTTAGTCGCTGGCTTCCCACCGCGGCGGCCCGGGTTCAATCCCGGGACTGTTCAAGTGGGATTTTTTCTGGACAAAGTGGCGCTAGGGCAGGTTTTCTCCGAGTACTTCGGTTTCCCCTGCCAATCTTCATTCCACCAATTGCTCCACAATCACCCTCCCCTGTCATCTGGGGCTGGTACAATAGGCCAGAAGTGGCCGCAGTACAAGGGACTTAGTCCCACCCCACTAGCAATAAAAAAACTCATCACCGTGCGGAATGACCCTCTAAACAACGCCCATTACTAGGCAACAGATTCGTAACACGCACTAATGCACTAACTTGGAAGCGGTGATGCGGTCCGTGTAACAGCTGCGTGACGCAACAAGAGAAATAACTTTTGGAAAAGCGTTTTCTGTGCGGTCCGTGCTGAAATGTTATAAGCGGAGAGTCAGTGGATTGGAGGCGGGATCGAATGCTTCCACCGTGACCTTGTGAGTCGTAGAAGGTGACGAAGAGGGAAGTCTCAAATCTGAGACAGTAAAATATGGTCGGGAGTCCAAAGACACTCGGACCCGGGGAAGACTGCGCTGGCAAGGCCAGCAGCATATACAAAAGACAGACCCGTCCTCTCGTCAGAGAGGGCGTCCCACAAAAACAAGACCGTAACTACCAAACAGTAATAAATATCTGGTCATGAGCCGTTACCAGGCGACAAGAGGTAAAGGTACATCAGACTGAGAAGACTAAGTGCGTGCTGTAGTGAATTGCAGAAAGCCTGAATTAGCGATAGCGGTTTAGTTACTAGTAGTTCCGATTTTTAAATGGTCAGAAAATACAGTTACCTATCCAAACCCTGTTTATATGTAGTTGTTACTGTATCGCGTGACAGCGTGATGGAATTCACGTCTTCTTACTTGTATAGAATCTGTCTAAAATAACTTTAACATGCATCATCATCAACGACTTCAACATTATATGCATATGTAAATAAATAGTAATTAAAGACGCCCCTATGTTTAACAACTTAAGGACTACGCCAGGAAGGCCTATGAGGGAGTGGATTAATAGATCCACATTTTCTTGACCTCGACACTAGCTGGAGGTCAGGCGTCAGGTTCACGCCCCAGCCGCTTTGCCCCCGTGGAAAGAGCCCCAGGTACCCGTTTGATAGGAGGTTGGGTGGACCTCAGAGCCGGTTTGGACAACGTGGAGAAGAGAAAACTCTTGACCCTACCGGGACTCGAACGCCGAACTCTCTGTCGTTCACCCCGTAGGTAGTCGCTACATTTAGGAATGTTAGAAACAAAAAGTATGAAGATGGGCTTACCCGATATGAGAAGCATTATGCGACACAGTCTATAAATTCGTTTATTTTATTTATTTCGAAGTCTTGAAGACAGATAAGGAAGAATAGCAAAGTGTAAGGAAAGTAAAAGAAAAAGTAAGGCTATCCCTGTAACAGACCGCGAAGGCCCATAGGATTGTGAGACGTTGAGGGCCCCACATTATCTAGACCGTCGCCTCAAAGATGGCGGTAAGGTTGTCAGCCTTACGCGCCGGCCGAGCTTTACTCCCCAGGAAAATTTTTTAATTAATTCCTGGTACTCATTTCTGTTAGAGGCTGAGTCGACCCCAGGGCCATGTTGCGGCCGGATGGATTAGGTCAATTGAAAAAATCCAATGACCTCATCGGGACTTGAACCCGCGATCAGGAAAATGACAGGCGCTTTGTTTTTTTTTGGGGGGGGGCTGCAGGTGAAAGAGCATAATTTTCTTACAAGATTCCCATGCTCCGTCCAGTCGTCCTTCTGACAAAGGCAGTGTGGAAGTGAATACGTTAGAATGCTTAGAAGCAGTGGTTTTGTGTTAAGGGCAGCGGAAGTTCTGCTTTATGATAATTGGTGAATTGCATAATTTGGGAATGTAATAAAAGGGTCTAATTTTGGTGAATTTGTACAAGGAGGGCATCAGTGGAAGCACGTAGCAGCAACTATAATTTGCTTCAAGGTGTATGAAAACCGAAAAAGCCTGTGCCAAACTGGCCATCACAGGAGCTTCCGGATATATACAGACTTCCACGTAGCAAACAGAAGCTCACGAGAGATTTCCTAACGTTTCCCTACAATACGTAGACCTGTCGGTTTAGCGATTAACTGAATTACATGTTAAATAATACACACATTAATATAACTGACTGTGTGAATTAAGGGCAAAGCGAAGGTAAACTTATACCTGGGCTTAATTAAAGAAGCACCAAGTCATGAAGATGTAAGAAGGAGTGGATCTCGGCACTAGCTTCACACGCCCGCTACTGTACCCTGGGTAGGGGTCCACGGTAAAGGTAAAAGTAAAACTCTACGTGAACTTACCGGTCACAGTGGCCGCGCGGTCTAAGACATGAACTGCCTTCACTTGCTCGAACGGTAGGATCGTGGATTTGAATGGATGTCTATGTGCGTTTATTCTGTGTTTGCGTTGTTCTGTGCATAAGTAGCGCCCTTGCGACGGGCTGATCACTCATCCAAGGAGTACTACCGTCTGTGTAAAAATGAGTACTAAACAGAAGAATAGGCCAGGGCCAAATAAGTCTGTAAAGCCATTGATGACCGGTCACGGTAGCCGAGCGGTCTAAGACATGTACTGTCTTCGCTCGCTCGGAAGCCGGGATCGTGGTTTCGAATCCCACACAAGGCATGGATGTTTGGTATGTGTATGTGTTTATTCTGTGTTTATATTGTCCTGTAGAGGCCTTGCGACGAGCTGATCACCCGTCCAAGGAGTCCTACCGACTGTGAATAGGATTAGGAAACTGAAAATCAGAGGCCAGGGCCCAAGGGGGCTGTAGAGACAGTGAAAGAAAATTATCTCTGCGCTTAATTAATTAAGCACCACGCCATGAAGACATGAAGAACTCTGCACTAGGTGAAGGTGAATGGGCAGCTTTGAGCCAAGGCTACTTTACTCTGAGCAGAGGATCCCCAGTAGGTAAAGCTGTCCCTGTGCTTAACTAATGAAGCACACCCCGTGAAGACATATAGACCCCCAGTACCAATTCAGTAGGAGGCTGGTCCGGCCGAGGTCCAGGCTGGACGCCATGGGGAAAATATAAAACATTTTCTCCTGCCGGGAATCAAACCGCAGTTCCTGGTTCACGTAGGCTCTAACCTAGTCATTCTACCGACTGGGGTATTACTGTTTCCGAAAAGGAACACTCCTTCTTTTACCCTTCTGACAACCCTGTGTGTCTCACGCCAGGCAGCTCCGCTGTGGACACTTTTGTGTTGGCGATGTTTGTAGTGGAAACTTATTTTCCAGCTGAGCGCGTGCTGACAGTGGTCAACTCTGCCTGGAGTCACAGTACTGGGTCCATCCGAATGCAGGACACGTGCTCTGGGACGCAACGTTGTACCTCTCCAGTGTAAAATGTGCACTGTCTGTAGGATTGGACTGCAGTAATGAGCCCTGATAAAATAAACGGCGATTGTTTTAGACCAGAACGTAATATTAGGAATGCTGACTTCATTTATTAGAAGACTAACGTCATTCTGGCGAAACATGGCGTTGTTAACAGTCCTACATTTTGGCTCTTGTTTAAAACAAAATAATCTCCCTGCAATGATGTTAAGTCCATGTGATACCAACATGGGCCTAGGCTGAGAACCACTGCTCTAGAAGACTTGTCTTTGGTGCTTCTGCAGATATTTCAACTTCCTTTTTCTTGTAGATTCTAAAGGGTTCTGATGATGGTGGATGACACAGAATTACTGGGTTTTGGGACTTTTACCATCGTCCGGAATTCTATGTAATAGAGGACACTCTAGGTGATAGTGGACGGGACGTTTCGGAAACTGGATCTGCTTCCGTCTTCAGGTCAGAAAGGAAGACACCTACTCAGTTGCGCTCCGTAGAAGGAGCTAATCTCAATTACCTAAAGTGTTCTCTATTATCTGGAACTCCGGACGATGGAAAAGGTCTAAAAACCCTGTAATTCTGTGTTGCTTTTTCTTGGTTTGAAAAAAAAACATGGAGCAAATTAAAGCTATTATATTGAGCCGTGAAGATGGAGACGGAAGGTGATGGACGTTACTAAGCAAGTATTAGAGTATCTACTAGCCAATTGCGTCGAGTTTAGTCCTTCCTGAGACAATTATAACTGCTCCGCTAGTCAAACATTTCACAGCGTCTTATCGAGCACTCAGTCTCGTGAGGATAAGTGAGGACCTATTTCAAGGAAATAGCGGCTCCGGTCTAGAAAACCAAAATTAACGGCCGTGGTAATTCGTTGCGCTGACCACGGGACACCCTCTATCCGCTAAAGTTGGCACTAACTTCGCTGATAAACGGCGGTCGATCGGTCGGTATAGTTCGCTTTCGGACTAAAACCATGGAGTCTGTTTGTTTGTTTTTTGTTGCCTATCGAATACAACAATTCATTTCCGTGTCACAACCACGAGAACAAATCAAAACTTGATTCAGAAGGAAATTAAAACGAGATTGAATTCGGGTAATGCTTGCTACCATTCAGTCCAGAACCTTCTGTCTTCTCGTCTGCTATCCAAAAACATAAAAATTACAATATACAAACTTATCAGTTTGCCTGTGGTTCTGCATGGGTGTGCAAGTTTGTTTCTGATGTTAAGAGAGGAACATAGATTGAGGGTGCTTGAGAACAGGGTCTTGAGGAGAATATTGGACTAAAGAGAGATTAAGTGACAGGAGGCTGGAGAAAACTGCATAATGAGGAGTTTCATAACTTATACTCTTTTCCAAGTGTAACTGGAGTGACCAAGTCAAGGAAGATGATGTGGGCAGGGCATGTATCACGATTGGGGAGAAGAGGAATACATATAGGACATTGGTGGAAAAATCAGATGGAAAGAGACTACTGGGAAGACCAGGGCGTAGGTGGGTGGACAATATTAAAATGGATCTCAGAGATAGGATGGTATGGTATTGATGGGACTGATCAAGATATAGGCCAGTGGAGGGCTCTTTTGAACACGGTGATAAACCTTCAGGTTTCATAAAATGCTGGGGAGGTCTTGAGTAGCTGCATAATTTGCGGTTTCTCAAGAAGGGTTCAGCTCCACGAGTGAGTGAGTTCACAAGAGCTCACCACTGGTCCCATCCATGAACCAAATGAATTCAGTCTGCACCATCCCGGCTTTTTTTTTTAATCCCAATTTTAGTATTGTGGCGTATAGACACTTTGCTAGGCAAAGACCTCGAAACAAACGAGACAAGAGCCTTTGGCACACAACGACGCGATAAACACGCCTCTATAACAATAGAATTACTGTTGGAAACGGTGTTAAGCAACCCGTTGCTAGGCAGCTGCGACAGTTGGAATACAGCAAAGGAATCTGGGTTGTTTTCTATGTGGTCCGTAACGAAGGGTTTTTTTGAAGACAATTGGGGCGAACCAGTTAGTGAGCTGAGAGTTGGATTCTGCATGGGATTCTGTGATGATAGGACCTGAGCGCCTGAAGCTGAAGAATATTCACTTAACCGTTTTCAGTGAACGGCTGTTGAAGACAGAGTAGACTGGGAAAAGGCTTAGTGGGTGCTGTGGTGATTTTTAAAAATCCGTTCTCCGATATAGAAACCGCGTTTATAGTCACCACATCACGTGACAATATTATCTTCGTATCTACATCTGGACCGTCCCACTGGTTCATTCAGGTTTTCCCACTTATATACTTTGCATTAACTCCTCTCCCACGCATGCTACATGTTTTACCTATTTCATTGTTTTTCATTCGACGGTTCTAATAACGTATGGTGAGATTCACAAGCATTGAAGCTCCTTTTTTGCAATTATTTCCAATCTCCTATTACTAGAGCTCTCTTAGGTCCAAAAAGATCTCCTCAGAACCCTGTTCCCAAGCCCCCTGACTCTACTTCCCCAAACGAGAGAGATGAAGGCATATTTCACAACTGACAACATCGTAATAAGGCTGTTATAAGTTCCTTAAAAAATGATACTCATTTATTTGTGGCTGTTAACTGTATCGGTTTCTTTACCAGAGAATGTCAGTTCAGTTTTAAGTTTTGTCTTGAACTTATTTTTTCAGTGCAGATTTGCTTGATATTGTAAGCAGCTTTTCTGTTGCTTGCAAGTTTATTTGATGTGGATTGTTGACGTGCGCCTCCGACTGTCAACTGTCATTGTGCCAGCTTGAACGTTTTTGTGTTCAGGCATGTTTTGTTTGATGTCTTTTTTTTTTTTCAAAATAACTGAGAATGGCGATGCTCTGATGTTTTTCATTATTTCGATCGATGTGTACAGCGGCTGTCCCAGAACAATTTTAGCAGACTGAATTTCCCTTGTTCGGCGCTGTACGATTAGAAACATGTTTAGGATGTAATTGCGGACATTTTTAGTCTTCTTCCCTTTTTTTAAAAAAATGAAAGGAGGTTTATGGGATCAACTTGATCAACTTGGAGTCTGTGTGTGTATCCGTCTGTGTCAGCCTCTCTAATTCTTCTCTGTGTGTCCATCTGTCTGTGTATTTCCCCATAATTTTTCAGGTTTATGAGGCTTATGAAATCACTTTCCTGACTGTGTGACTGTGTGTCCCCCATTATACACATATTTTCGTTTTGTATGCGGGTTTTTTTGTGTCAAAGCAAGTAGTCGATTAGTTCTTCGCAGGAAATTCTTGTTAAAGTCTGTAATAACTAATAAGAATGGTTTCATAGAAGTTTTTACTACCATAGTTCTCTGCTATTTAGTTTTATGCTATTAATGTGCCTGAATGAATGTGGGCACGCGGTAGCATAGTTGGTTGAGACACTATGCTACAAGTCGGAAGGTCGCAGGTTCGATTCCTGATGAAAGGGAATTTAGGGAGAGACGGTCATTGAGTAAATAAACAACACACAGGTTTGATATGGAGAGGTTAAATCTCAAGAAATTAAGCAAGGTGGAGAGTGAAGGGCAGTGTCGTGTTGAAATCTTAAATAGGTTCGCGGCTTTGGAAAACTTGGACGGTGAAGAGAATATTAAGAGAGATGGGAAACTATTAGAGAGAATATCAAAATTTCAACCACCAAAAGTTAAGGTTATTATGAACTGAAGAAGCATAAGCCATGGTGCCCACAAATATTACATCACAGGAAACAAGCCAAATTCCAGTGCTTACAGGATTCAAGCGAGTTAAATGGGGATAATCTGAACAATATAAGACGTGAAATCAGCATGCATTTCAGGAACAAAAGAGGGAATATAACTAAGTATATGTTGCTGTCTCGTCACCAGAATGCAGGGCAGAATTATGATATATAGCTAAGAGATGTTTTGAAAATGTGGCAGAGTTCAGATATTTGAGAACGGCAGTAACAAATGAAAATTTGATTCAGGAGGAAATTAAGAGGAGACTGAACTCGGGTAATGCTTGCTACCATTCAGTCCAGAACCTTTTGTCTCCTCGCTTGCTGTCCAAAAACAAAAATTAGTATATACAAAACTGTAACTGCGGTTCTGTATGGGTGTGAAACTTGGTCTCTGACTTTAAGGGAGGAACATAGACTGAGGGTGTTTGAGAACAGGGTGTTGAGGAGAATATTTGAACCAAAGGGAGATGAAGTGACAGGAGTTTGGAGAAAACTGCATAAAGAGGAGCTTCAAAAGGAAAGAGACCACAAGGATGACAAAGACATAGGTGGGTGGATAATATTAAATAGGTTCTAGAGAGATACGTATAGGTTGGGGTGGTATAGACTGGATTGGTCTGGCTTTTGATAGAGACCAGTGGAGGGCTATTGTGAACGCGGAAATGAACCGTAGGGTTTCATAAAATGTTCGGAATTTCTCGAGTAGGTGCACAACTGGAGGCTTCTCAAGAAGGACTCAGCTCCGTGAAGTTAGTTAGTTAGTTAGTTATTCTCACTTGATTTGCCAACGCTTTCAATAGCTTAGAGTTAATAGGTCAATTAGTGAATAATTAATTGGACGGGGTAAAGAAGGTTGCGCCGGTCACGGTAGCCGAGCGGTCTAAGGTATGCACTGTCTTCGCTCGCTTGGAAACCGGGATCGTCAGTTCGAATCCCACTCAGGGTATGGATGTTTAGTTTGTGTGCGTGCGTTTTTCTGTGTTTGTGTACAGGTAGAGGCCTTGCGACGAGCTGATCACCCGCCCAAGGAGTCCTACGGAATGTGTAAGATCTAGAAAAACCGAAGTGAACGGAGAAGTTCATGGAGGGAGGCCTAGCCCACTGGGGCTGCAGTGCCAAGGAAAAAAAAGAAAAACGAAGGTTGCGGACATGTCCCTAGTTGTGATTCTTTCCTGGCATATTTTCGGATAGACTGAGGAAAAGCGCAGTAAGGGCAATTGGACTCCGGACAGAAATTTGAGCCCCGGACTTCCGAAGTGTGGTGTACGGCTCCTTGTCTCCCATATGGTGATTCGTCAAGTATTTTATTTACATCAATATTGCATCGAATCAGTACCCCCTCGAAATAATTGTTTTGTGTTCTGTGTTTATCTGGCTAGCTACTTCCCCGGAGGCGAGTCTCTTTTCAGAAGCTAATAGTCGCTTAACTTTCCAAGAAATGCCTTATGGAAGCTGACCTGACTATCAAAGTACTCGTCTTCACTTCCCAGAATTTCTAAATATTAATTTCTGCGTTCATAAGAGCCTTCCGCATTCTAAGCTTGATGAATATATTACTGTAACGTCCAAGTAAATACTTTCAAATTATAACTTGCACTTTAAAGCGGGACACGCAGTACCGTAGTTGGCTGAGGCACTATGCTACAAGTCAGAATGTCGCGGGTTCGAATCCAGACGAGGTCGTTGAATTTTTCAATTGAACTAATCCTTCTAGCCGCACTATGGCCCTGGAATCGACTCAGCCTCTAACAGAAATGAATACTAGGAATGTTCCTGGGGGTAAAGGGCGGCCGGGGCGTAAGGCTGCGCCATCTGTGAGCCGATTGTCTAGAGAACATGTGGGAGCCTGTACATCTCATAACTCTGTGGGTCTTCACGGCCTCTTACGCGAATAATTTTACCTTTTTTTTTACCTTTTACCTTGCATTTAAAGAATGTCCTTATAATGTCTGCTTTTATTCTTAATGCGAACTACTGGCTCTGAGAACATACCTTTAAGCTACAAACTAAATTTCAATTGAGCAAAATAAAAATAAATTCTAAAACATGAGTACACAAAATTATTTTTAATACACAAATGATCGGTTTTTTCCTTTTATACAGTCAAGTCTCTTTTTGTGCTGTTTATTTTTATGTGGTTTTAAAGTTATGCGATGCGATACACATTTAAGTTTTTCCTGGGGTTCCCCGTTGTATACGTATGTACCTATGCTCGGGTCGTTCGTTCTTGAGCTCTGACAGCTATCGCTGGAGGAGGTGGGGAGAGCACTACTTTAACGGAATTTTGGAAGAGCTACATCATCAGAAACACTATCGAAAATATAGGCAAAGCATGGCATGAATTAACGGCAAGCAATATGAGGGCAGTATGGAATCACATCATACCACATCGTGCAAATGATTTCATTGGTTTTGAAACCCATTTTGCTGAAGTCACTAATAACAGTGGAAATTGGACAGAAACTTGGTTTCACTGAGTTAGATTCCGTCAACGTAATTGAGTGCATCAAATCGAACACTAATGAACTAGACAATGAAACACTTATTAACATAGATGAACAACGGGCTTATGAAGAACGGGAGGACAACTTAGACAACGACGACTGTGTTGAAGTGCCTGCACGAGAATTAACAGCTGAACAACTATCCAAAATTACTGGAATGGTTGAAACCTTGTCGGAGCATATTATGGAAGTTGATCCCAATATTGAACGTAGCCTTACAATTCGCTGAACGGTAAACAATAGAATTAATTGCTACAAAGAAATGTACGAAGAGAAAAGGCCAAAGAAGAAAAATGTGCAGAAATCAATATTGCAATTTTTAGAGAATAAAAAATGAATTGCGAAAAACATGAATTTTTTAAAATTGTTTCCAATAAAGACATTTTAATTTATTACTCGCGTTTTATTTATTGAAAAACGGAACCTTTTTTGGAACCAATTATCATTTTTTGCATATATTTAGTTCCCCCATTAGTCCGGTTTCAAGCAGCCCGGGATACTGGCGGAACCGATTACCCGGACAATGCGAGGTATTGCTGTATACAGTAGATTTTCACACGATAAGATCCCGTTCTCGCAATTTCAAATCATACCAAAAAGATCTTTCAGTACCCATTTACAAAATATAACAGTAATCGAGCAAAACAGTATACTACACTTACACTTCCTTCTGTGAAAGCCAAATGCCGTTTCGGAGAAACATATTGCCTCCATCTTCAGAGTCGAAGAGTAAAGCAAGCAAGAAACGACCATAAAGCAGGCAGCAATGTGTATATTGTCCCTAAGTAATTAGCTCCATGTAGCAGAATCCTTCATAAAAAGTTTACATTTTCTCAGCTAGTTTAGAAATTTCAAGTACTCTATCAAACCCAATTGTTCATTACCGTGTTCACGAGAGCCTGACACTGTACCCTATCGTGAGCCACATGAATCCGGTCTACACTCCCTCAGCTTATTTTTTAAGATCAATTTAATATTATTATACCATCTTGGCTAGGCCTTCATAGTGGTCACTTTTCTTCACGTTTTCCTACCAAGACTTATGTGCCTTTACCTGCCCTGCCATGCGTGCCATATGCTCCGCCCACCGTATCCCTATTAATTTGATGATCGCGGAAACGTTTTGTGAGGATTCAAATAATGGAGCTTCTCATTATGCAGTTTTGTCCAGCCTCTTGTTACGTTACTCCTCCTAGATGCAAATGGAGTTCGATTTTCAGCAACGGAAAGAGATTTTTCTGCACCCCACACTGGCTCTGGGACCCACCCATCCTCCCATCCAATGGGTACAGGGGGATGTTTCCATGGGGGTAAAGCGGCCGGGACGTACATGTAACCACTCACATCTATCTACTGCCGAGGTAAAGAAGACTGAAGCTATAACTCGCTCCCTCATATGTCTCCTTAATTAAGCACAGGAACAACTTTACCTTTGAAGCCCCAATGTTTTCCTGTGTCATTGACATATTATCGGGATTGAGAGTGTCGTTAAATAATCAACTTAAAAAGATCCCCAGTATCGTGTTCTCAAACATTCTTAGCCCTTGTTGTTGCCATAATGTTGAAACCCATTATTTGCACCCATACAAAGCAACGGTTATTTTTATCTACAATTTATTTCCATGTCTTTTACTTTAATTTGTGTCAGTTTAAAAATAACTCATATGTGTGTTTTGTGAGTCTTGTCGCTTTAATATCAGCCACCCTCGGCTGTGGACTCGCCCAGGGACCGACCGCAAGACACTACTCTCTTTCTCTCCTCTTGAGCAGACCTGACTCTCCCAAACAGAGCGCGCGGCGCTGTTTCCGTACACGCTGAGCTGTGCTGGTCTCAGTGCTTCGCGTGTAGGGCCCGCGCAAACACACGCTGCTTGAGGGAGGACAGTGACGCGGGTAGTCGGTCCTGCTGGGGCCCGTAGCCGTGTGCTCTCCACGTATCGACTCACGCCCACACCCGGCATTTGTCTTGCGCCTGTATTTCAACAAAATCCCTAATGGAAACGTCTCCGGTGAAACAAAATGGTGATATTCATTGATGTAACAAACGGTGCGGGTAGCTAATGACCACCTGTATGTAATTTTAAATTGACTGTCTTTCAGTACCACTCATATGTGGTTTCATGGCCTTTTCAACTGAGACACGAATTGTATTGTTTTTATATTGTATTCCTACTAACGGTGCTAGACAAAATGGAGTGAACTGCCTGTGATTATTAAATTTGAGTGTAATTTTGTTAGCTGTTTTCCGTAATAATGTCATTCATAGAAGAAAGGAAATGAAGCAAACAACAGTATACATGATTTTAGCTTGTGCAACAATATTAAGTCGAAAAAGAATTTGCGTGCTAAATGAAGTTACTGAAAGTGTTCTTCAGCAGTGTAAGCGTCAGTGAGCGCCGACAGTTTCGTCCATGTGTTCTGTAAGTGACAGTGAGAAGATATGGCCTCAGTTCTTAAATAAACGTTTATAACTTGCTGGTTTCAGGCTTCGTGATTGTCGTACTGTTATTAAATTCCATTAACGTTAAATAAAATACACGACTTTTCCTGTCTTCGCTGGAAACAGAACATCAAACAGTTCTTCGGCTGTTTCTATTACGTCACTTGTTTACGCATTAATGTATCTTGCGTCATTGATTGGTCCCGCCCCGCCCACTGGCGTCCAGAGAAACGTGTACATGTGTACAGCGAAGGTACAACACGCAAATCATTTGCACTTGTAAAATCTCCATGGTTACCATAAAAGAAGATATATAAAGTGTTTTAAATGATGACTAGATACGTAACAAAAACGCTTTATTCGTGACGAAAAAAGCTATTGAAATGCTTGAATTAAGTAACAAATGTTTTTCTATTGTGTGTTTGTCATTGTTAAGACTCAGAACACGTGGTTCTTGTCATATTACGGGATATGCTCTTCTCAGACTCTAAGTCTATGTAGAATGAGCAGGTGGAAGTCCGTTACGTCACATGCAGTGAAATACCTTGCGACTTGAACGCATTAACCATTACGATGGAAACATGACCTTCCATTACTCCGTAGCTAAGAACAGAAATTCTTGTGCGCATGTCTCAATACATTGATGCTGGCTTAGTGTACATAAGAGGACACAACTAAAAAAAATGACTGTTTTTGTAGTAGAATGATAATAGCGTGCATAACTTACATCTTAATGAGTGATTTTAAAGCAAGAATGCGTTCGATATAATGAATCAGCTTGAGAAGGACTCGCAATGGATAAATTTTATAATTTCTTAGAAAAGCGTGTTTCTCCATCGATTTTTGTAACTACATGCGACCGTCTGTGTGTATCTTAAAGCAGATATGTCACCAGTTCTGTCATTATATTTGTTTCAAAACTGGATCAAGAATATATCTGATGGATTTTCTGAATGTTGTTCAAGCTTACAAACTCAGATATCGTAATGGGTTAGTGGGTGTGGGCACAGACATTGTGGACGCTTTGATACATGCATATTATGGAATTTTCTGGTTTAGATATGTCAGATCATCAATAAAAGCGCCTTACGACAGAAGAAGTGACATCTACGAGAGAGGGAGGTTTCTGAATAGGATTGTTGTGTTTCTGTGTAGTCCATTGTTGTGACCTCGTTCTGAATCATGGTAGTTATCATCCGAACACATCTATTACTGCTGGTGCTACGGAAAGTGCAACTGAATAAGATTTCAGTTAATTAAAGAAATAAAAGATTGAGTGGTTTGTGTGAATTTCAGCTGTTCAGCGAGTTTAAAATTTTATCGGTAAGGAATTACAAATTGGATTTACTGCAGTCTGAAAGCTAATATGGATCCTGGTGATTGGGGATTAGATCTGGTTGCTGAAGACTAATTCTGAAGGCCGTCCCAATGTTTGAAATGTGGAGTTCGGTCACCTCAAAACTCGAGGTGACCCAGCAGCAACAGCAACAACCCCACACATCTTCTGGCTCAATAAAAGGTGCGTTGCATTTTGAGTATTCTAAGGTTCATTTTTGTATTTTCTACAAAGAAAGGAGCCGGAATGGCGCAGTCGGTATGGCAACTGGCTATGAGATGGATGGATCAGAGTTTGAGTCCCGACAGGAGAAAGATTATTCTCATCTCCCACATCGTCCATACCGGTTCTGGGGTCCACCTAACCTTCTAACCAATGGGTACCTGGGGCTCTTTCCCGGGGGTAAAACGACCGGGACCTGAAGCTGACCACTAACCTTCAGCTAGTGTTGACGTCAAGAATACGTGGATCTATACATCCACTGATCAAAGGTCTTCATGGCATAGTGCTTAATTAGTTAAGCACAGGGATAAATCCACCTTATCTTTCTGCAAAGGTTTTGGATACGTACTTGGTTATGAGGTCAACGCAACGAAAATCATCATACAAAAGTAACTTACATTATTAGATTGTATAAGTCATCCCTGTAACAGGCCGTGGAGGCCCATAGGGTTGTGAGACGTCGAGGCTCCCACATTTTCTGGACAATCGGCTCACAGATGACAGTGAGGTGTCAGCGTTACGCACCGGTCAACCTTTACCCCTCAGGAAGATTTCTGGTACTCATTACTTTTAGAGGCTGAGTCGCCCCAGGACCATAGTGCTGCCGGAAAAAATAGGTAATTTGAAAAAAAATCCACATCATTGGGACTCGAACCCGCGACCTTCAGTCTTGTAGCATACTGCTCTAACCAACTACGCTACCTAAGGTTATTATGTGAATGTTACAGTTGAGTAAGTAACACTTTTTCAGATGTATTGCTGCTGAGATAATATAATATTTGACAATATAATTTTCGTGTAAGTAGAGGCCTTGCGACGGGCTGATCGCTCCCCTGGGGAGGGGATTTTACTGTCTGTAAGATCAATAGTTCCAGATTAATTCTGATAGGAAACAGGTCAGATGGACTAATCCGTCAAAGGAGAAGAAGAACTTATTTTTTTTTATGAATGTGAATCTAAGGTCAACAGAATTAAAATCATTATAAGACAATAACTTCAATTATCTGATAAAACTGAATTTATAGATTAATGCAATTCTAAAGTCAACACAGTGAAAATATTCGTAAATATGCAACTTAAATAAGTGAATTAGTTGCAAATCTAATTTGATTTCCATTCCTCATTTAATATTTCCTCAATTAACATTACATTAAAATTCCTGTAAGGTTTGTCACGGTGGTGACTGTTTTCTGGAATTTAGCACTCTGCAGCATGGTAGAAGTTTACCGAAATTTGCTAGACTATACTGCATAGCATCCAAGGAGGTACATTTTCAGCATAATCTTCACTAATGTAATTTATTTACAAATCGCCAGTTAGTTACTTAAACTACAGAAACTCTATGGCAATTTCCTTCCAGCGATATCTCGAGTCCTATCGATCCTACATCTCAGCTTTCTGAAGACTTTGGAAATGTGTGGGCATTGCGTTTGGTTCTATTTCGGTAAACACTGAACGGACAGCCACCGAATGAAGAAGCGACTCTTGAAGGCCCATTCATACGTTAACTAATACCGAGGAACTGAAACCTTCTTCAAAAGCTATTCAAGGGATTCCCAATGGTTTATGAAACCGGAGCGTTCATTACTTTGCTCACACGAACTTTCCATTGGTCCCTTTCACCCATCAGATGAATCCAGACCACAAAATCCCATTCTATTTATTTAAGATCCATTTTAATATTAGCCTTCCACTTACTCTTAGGTCTTCATAGTGGTCTCTTTCCTTCAGATTTTCCTACCAAAATTTTGTAAGCCCTGCAGTTCTCTCACATGCATTTTGCATGACCTTTTGATTTGCCAATATGTAAAACTATGTTACAAATTTGCCCTAGTTATAATTCGCTTAGTGGGAGGTGGAGCCCAACTGGGTCCACTCGGCACGGCGGCCACTTATTGGCCTATTGTAGCCTGTCCCGGGTGATTATGATGGAGAATTTGGTGGACTGAAGATTGGCAGGGGAAACCGAAGTACCATAAATCCTACTTGACCAGACCTGGGATCGAACCCGGGCCGCCGCGGTGGGAAGCCAGCGACTAACCGCTTGAGCTATGGCGCGGCCTGCGCTAGTTATAAATTTAATTGTGAACAATTTTTATTAATAAGTCATCGGTGATGAACCTTGTCAGTTTGCTTAAGATGACCGGACGGTTCAGGAGTTGTATCTGCCCTGTAATCAGATCCTGAGGATGGTCATATAAATGACCCCCGATACGTTGATCAGTTTCAACCAATTGGCATGTTTGATAGCCCGAGAAGATTTCGTTAAAGCTAGACACCGTGAAGGCTTCAAATCGAACCCGGTTCTTCTCATTGTTAATCTTTACGCAAATATTAAACTAGTTTCATATGAGGGAGGTGCCATATTTTTCAGTTGTTTCCCATGAAATCTAATTTCTGAATAAATTACTGAAGTATGACATACGCAAGACGTAAATTATTTGATGTGAAGTTCCTATGCCAGTCAAGAAGACCTCCGTCTTACCGTACAGTGTGGTAGATGATTACCAACCCTGAAGATGGACACTAATCATTGCCAACCATCTATGAAACTGTACGGCGTCATATCCTAGAAGACCGGGTTATCATGAGGGTCTATGCCTTTCGTAACAGATATTTTTCTGTGAACTTTATTTAACAAAGCAAGAATACATATAAATCGACACGTGTTTTGGACGTTTTCCACCGTCTTGTTTTGACTGAAGGAAATAAACTTTTCGGATGTTGGTTACGCTTTCGTCATCATGTAAACTAGAAGCAGGGATAGCGCACGATGCCTTTTCCCCCATTCATTGTTAGGTGTCAGCACTGTAGTGTGCTTCAGTTCAACGCGAATAGAACCGCGGAATACACATCTTCAGGAGAAGTGCACATTTATCAAGGATAAAAGATTTGTGTTCGGTTACCACTAAGGAGAATGACACAGGCTGTGAAGGTTTACGTAACGTATTTGTAGTTAGGCCGATTGCAGGGACAAATTTACAGCTACTAATAGGCTATTAAAGTAAAGCTGGCAACGCATCATATTCTACAAATTCTGAAATTATTTCTCTTGTAGGAATTGAGGTTCTAACAGCGGTGGCTATATAGAGTATCATGTGACGCCATGTAGTCTGGTAGAAGTTTACTAATCGATGTTTGTCCTCAGGTCCTCTCTCTGCGAAGTCCATTCTCTTACCGAGAAGATTTTATTTTGTAATTTTAGGCGTTTTCATGAATAGATTATGATGGGTCTAATATTAAATTTCGGAGATACACACTGCCTCTATCTTCAGGGTAGAAGATTTACACAGACGAATTATCTTAAGGGTGATCAGAGAATGTTCCTCCGAAACGTCGATAAACATTACCATATTACACGGCGTTATGTCCCGGAAGACAACACCAATAACCTTGAGGATGTTGTTAGAAACTGAATTTGTAAATGTTGTCACGTGTATCGGGTGACTGAGACGCGGGTTTCGATTGGTAATTGGATTTATTAACAATCTACAGGTCGTAACTACAAATAATTAGTACACTCTTGTTTATTCACACAATTTACAATCACTTGACGCTAATCTTCTCATTCTATTTCTACTAGTCTTCACTCTCCGCTTCCTGGCAACAGATTTATAACACGGGAGCTATAAAAGTCTCAGCAAATTATGCACTCCCAATCCCACTGCACTACAGCACACATAAAGTCTTCACAACTTGAAGAACTTTCCGTGGCTGTCTCCTACCGAGAAGTCAGAACTCACTCACTCACTGTCACTCTGTCTTGGCCAAAGTCAAAGTCATAGTCACATTGCGACTGACGGTCAGTCAGTCAGTAAGTCTTGGTGTCAAGCCCAATCTGGGGCTCATGACCAGATATTTATTAATATTTGACAGTTAAGGGAGGCGCCCTCTCTGACGAGAGGACGGATCTGTCTTTATATATGCTGCTGGCCATTGCCAGCACAGTTTTTCTCGAGTCCGAATCCCGTGGGACTCGTGACTATATTTTACTCTCTCCTGTTACGACTCGCAGGGTCACGGGTAACTGTGTGGAATCTCGTTATATAGCCGCGGCACGGACCACACAGAAAACACAGTTCTCTTGTTGAAACGCTTTTACAGAACCATTGCACAGCAACGGTGGCGGCGAGGACTCCATAGAAAACAGTGTCTCTATTGTTGTGTAATGTACCGTGTTTACGTAACTGCTGCCTAGCAACGCGTTGATCAAATCCTTTTATAGTATTATTATGTGAATATCACACGGTAATGTCCATGTTCTTTATACTGTGTAGCCTGTCTTCAGGTATCTTATACGCCAGGCATGTCGCGGGACGATTTTTGGTCGATACGTAAAAAGCATGTAAATTCACTTGTAATATAATATGATTATATTCAGATTTTGAAGGGAAAATACGTATTAGTCATTCCTATTTTTCTGTTCTTAACGAACAAGGTAAGTCTGTACTTTCAAAGTATGTTGCTTTTACAACAAACATGTGTCATGTAATAATATTTTTGCTTAAAGCGAGGTACGACGATAGGAGGGGGCGGTAGATCACTGGCAGTTTTGATACTAAAAAGTCGATCACAACCTGTTTGAAGTTGGACAAGCCTGTTATACGCTATGGGGTGATGGTGCTTGGGAACAGAGGTACCTACGTAACTTTATCTTCTATTGGAGTATGAACTACACCTGGCATGGCGTGATACGAGGGCTTTTATACAACTGCTGCAGATAGCTGGACGAAAGTACAATCTCGGGAAACATAACTTCGCAGAATTACGTAATGTAACGCTGTGGTAACCAGCGCCAGCGGTCCCGTGCCAATGTCCCCGCTACAACGCACGCACTGTTTACAAGAGCATCGGTTATGCAACCTCGCTTCACGCAGAGCCGACAGTGTGTTTTCGTGAACAAAATACATGCACAAAGAAACGTAAATAAATAAACATGTGGTAGGACCATAGCAGATCATGTTAAGCGAATCCTTTTCATCACACAATATGAGGGTCTTCAGGTTGCGGATGGAGAAAACAAAGGGCGTATCTCAGGTCGAAACTCAGTTCTCTTTTACTGCAGCCCAAATTTGCTCAGTCCCGGATGGTACAGCAGGAAGTGTAATGTTGGTGGTATGTTTGGCAGGGGAATAGCAGTGTACTATACCTGCATCAGTGTCAGTTTTGTACGCGAAATTATGCAAATTCTTAATAGAAAAACGAAACCTCAGAACATGATTTGCAGTACGTGTACCTGGCTGGATTGGCGCTTGAACTGAAGACATAAATTAAATTTAAATTGAAAATAATAATAGCGATATACAATGTATACTTAGAAGTTTCAACACATAGAGCCCACAACTTGTTGCATCTCATCTCCTTGGCACAATTTTGTAAATTGTTTAATTTTTCATACAGGCAAAGCAATAGAAATGAAACAACTGAAACCAAGAGTTAGCTTACATTCCCAGGTTGCAGTTTCTTTATTAAGCTCTGTGAATTGTAAGCATATAGTAACTGGAGTGTCAAAGCTAATTCCATAAGAGCTGTAGGCCGTATGTTACTCGCTGGTTACGTGGAAAGAGAACCCAAGTACAGGCCTTACTTTTGTACCTGGCCGCTTATTTGCGCATGAGCAGAAATAACAGTAAGGTGGTTGTAGTTACATATAAGGGTGGGGGGCACGCGGTAGCGTAGTTAGTTGAGGCATTGTGCTACAAGCCGGAAGGTCGTGGGTTTGATTCCCGGTGGGGTCTCTGGATTTTCAAATTGACCTAATTTTCTCAGCCGCACTATGGCCCTGGTGTCGACTCAGCATCTAACACAAATGGGTACCAGGAATCTTCCTGGGGGTAAAGGGCGGAGGGCACATGAGGCTAACCTCACCGCCATCTGTGAACCGATTGTCTAGAACCAGCGTGAGTAGGTGGCTCAGTCTGTACCCATCTGCTCACGCTGGTTCTTCGCTCGCGGATTTTTCTACCCTGAAGAAGGAGGCGATACGTTCTTCCGAAACGTCGGTTTACGCAAGATCTCCACGGCGCCACATCCCAGAAGACGGCATTTCACCGCTGTGAAGACCTCAGATCTTACAAATATTGTGGTTATTTAAAGGAAAGTATGCAACAGAATATGATTATTACAGGCTATAATTCATATTTGAGCTGCCGGATTTAATTTTGTCGTTTCATTTTACACTAGGAACTATCACTGGATTTAGAAACTTGCTTCAGAAGTCAAGCAACTATCTTCATATTCACTAGTTCGTTAAAAACTGTTGGAGTAAACGGTAGGTTTATTGGAGTGTGGGTGGGAACCTTTGTTTTTTAGCTGAGCCATTGAGTATCTCTCGTGGTGCTAAGTTAAAACTGCCCCTGTGCTTAACTAATTAAACACTAAACCATGAAGACGTATGGTGGAGTGGATGTATAGATCCACGTATTCTTGACCTCGGCCCTTCTTGCACGTGTATGATTAGTTTCACGCCCCGGCCGCTTTACCCCAGGAACGCTCTGGACACTGTGGAGGAGAGGAAAATCTTGCTTGTATCTGGAACCGAACTCCGACCCCTCGGCCGTCCACCCCGTGGCCAGCCGCTATACCGACTGAGCTATCCTGGCTCCTCATCGAGAAATTCCGAAAAGCAAATCTCCCTTGTAGAGGCTCGTGTGAACGGGAACTTTGGGTAAACCAGTTTTCGTGTGAAGTTACCTAACACGGAGCCAAACTGGAAGGGTTTGTGGAGAAAGGCAGAACGCAGACGGGAGAGGGGGAAATGTATGTTCATTTCTGTCCTTTACTCAGTTCTCTTACTCTCATCTGTTTGTGTCGGTTGGAGTGTTACACACGATTTTCATTCAAGGAAGACAGAATTATCAGCAGTTGAAATATATACAGTGATTTGGAGTTTACGAGTTCCGTGTTACGACTTCCTCAAGTTGTTCTGCTGGTAAAGTCTTTCGAATGTAATACAGACCCATTAGAACGTGACACCAGACGAGTGATAATAACACAGAGGTGTGACGAAGTTCCCTGTCTTCCTTTGTCTAATGACGTAACGAAGGAGCCGCTATAGCGACTGGCTACGGCCTGGACGGCCGGAGGTGTTCGAGTCTCGATGGAGGCGAGATTTTTCCTCTTCACGTCATGCGGACATGTTCTGGGACCCACCCAGCCTCTTATCCAATGGGTATCGGGGGCTATTTCTACGGAGGTAAAGCGGCCGGGGCATGAAGCTTACCATTCACCTCCAACTAGTACCAAGGTCAAAAATAGTGGCTCTATACGTCCACTCCCCATACACCTTCATGGCGTAGTGCTTAGTTAAGTATAGGGACCTTTCCTTTTACCTTTATCGTAAAACAAAGACTGAAATCGGAACGGGGGGCTCTGAAGTGACGTAACAACGAGAAGAAAGTAGGATTAGATTCTGTCTTGTACCAGTCCATGCCCTCACACCTTATTCTTTAAGTCTATTTTAATATTATCATCCCATCTGCACGATGATCTCCCCAGTAGGTTTCTTCCCTTCAGGATTTTCATTCATTTTATACGAATTTATCTCCTGAAGATTACTATCATCTGACAAATAACGCCGTGTAGTCCGTTGGAAGTTAACCGGCTTCTCAGAGGAACATCGCCTCAGTCTTCAAGGGTCGAAGAATAAGACAAGAAAGAAACCAGTGCGAAGCAGGTAGCAAGCAGATCCTGAATATGCAGACATGTTCTTCCGAAACGTCGGTTAACTTTTGAACGGATTACACGGCGTTATATCCCAGAAGAAATTAGAATATACAAAACTCTAATTTTGCCTGTGGTTCTGTATGGGTGTGAAACTCAGTCTCTGACATTAAGGGAGGAACATAGACTGAGGGTGTTTGTGATCAGGGTGTTGTGGCGAATATTTGGACCGAAGAGGGATGAAGTGACGGGAGGTTGGAGAAAACTGCTTAATGAGGAGCTTCATAGCTTGTACTCTTCTCCAAGTAACTGGAATGATCAAGTCAAGGAGGATGAGGTGGGCACAGCATCTAGCACGAATGTGGGAGACGAGGAGTGCGTATAGGTTATTGGTGGGAGAGCCAGAAGTAAGGAGACCACTGGGAAGACCAAGGCGTAGGTGGGTGAACAATATTAAAATGGATCTTAGATAGACAGGATGAGATGGTATGGATTGGAGTAATCTGGCTCAGGATAGGGACCAGTGGAGGCTCTTGTGAGCACAGTAATGAACCTTGGGGTTCCATAAATTGCTGGGAAATTCTTGAGTAGCTGCAAAATTGGCGCCTCCTCCAGAAGGGCTCAGCTCCATGAGTAAGTAAGTAAGTAAGTAAGTAAGTAAGCAAGTTATATCCCAGAAGATAATACTCTTCATAATTACCTCTGTGAGAACCTCAAATCCTACAAATTTATCTTTTAATTTCAATTCTTCCATTCGCGCTTCATGCAATGTCCCTGGTCTGATCGGAATGTCTGGGGATACATACGCGGTATTCACGCATTATGAGATAGCTGAAACACCAATCATTTTGCTTAATGGCTATGCTATTATTTCAACTCCGATACCTAAGAATTGGGTAGCCACAATACTTGGTCTCCAAACGCTCTTATCTATGCATTAGCACTATGTATTTAAATTTATGTCTGTGTAGCTTAAATATTTAGAACTTATGCCCCGGCGCTGGATAGATAGCATCGCTGTTGCAGGCTAGGTAACTGTGCGCGTGCGCGCTCCGCTCGAGTTCGCTAATATCTTCGAACGAATCCATCAGCTTTAAAAACACGGAAGTGTAGTGTGTATACATCATCCCATTCGGACGGCGTGCTACTAGGTCTCATGCAAAGCCTGCCGCAGCAAAGGAGAGCGGGCATCTAAATGCTTGCAATATATATACGTGTGTACTTTCTTAAATGTACGTGTATTATGTCGATGAAAAGAAAGGGCTAATAACTCTGTGTGTCTTATACGCGGTCGGAGGCGTTTGCAAATTCTGTTCGGGCTTCATCAGTCTAGTTACGTAATCCGTATACCGAACACCGTAATTAAGGTAGAGTGTTTTATTTATCAGTCGCGGGGCTTGATACATTTTTTACTGCGTGGGCATTTTAATTGATGTTAACAGCTATATATATATATATATATACCTATATGACGGAGCGGGTTGTTATACCGGTTGACGTATGTTTCGAATCTCGGGAGGTACATGGGCTACTGTAACTGAGTTCTTCGTGATTTTTCTCGGCCTCTCCAGCGAAATACCAGAACAGTAGCACGACTAGGCCACGTTAACCTCCTTCCAAATTCTTCTTAATTCACGAATTATCCCAAAAATCAACCCTGTATATTTAGGTACTGACGGCATCGTTCAATAATCTATGAAGATCATCATCATCATCATCATCATCATCATCATCGTCGTCGTCGTCGTCGTCGTCATCGTCATCATCATCATCGTCGTCGTCGTCGTCGTCGTCATCATCATCATCATAATCATAATAATAATAATCATCATCATCATCATTGCTAGAGCAGCCTTTTTTGACCCATAGCCTCACTTAGAAGGGCATGCGGAATTAGACCGTCTGGTTTTCACTCTTTTAGATTTTGCAATTTTCTAACCGAGCAAGGTTGTCAGACTTGCATCCGAGCCCCATCCTGGAGGACCAGATCCCTGTATTTATGTCCCCCAGTGACGAGGTGGCCCAGATATGGCCCCAGGCACCGGATTCGCTTTTGGTCGCCTTTTGCGACTCAGGGCTACGGTGGAGGTCTTCTAACCCGCCTCCACACGGGACAAACATACAAACAAGGAACACCGTTTTAACCGTTTGGCTTTCGTAACGGTGATGCCAGCGTGTTTTATGTGGGGCAGGAATTGAAATCCTATGGTACAAGAATTTCCGAATTCAAAGGACAAAAGAAATATGAAGCAGTAATGTCATTCGTCGTTTTGTGGGTGTAAAACTTGATTCCTTATTCTCAAGAGAAAGCTATACATTGAGAGTCTTAAGAACAGCGTGGTAAACTGAGGGGAACTGCATAACGAGGAACTTCAAATTATTAACCTTTCTTTTAATATTATAGTGATTAAACACCACAGAATGAGATAGACAGGATATATAGCACGCATAGGTGCAAACATAAATTTCGTGGGAGTATTTGGTTAGAAAGTCTCAAGGAAAGAAGCGACGTTAGGAGATCGAGATATAGAGGAGAGTGATATTAAAATGCACGTTAGACAAATCAGCTCTCAAGAATTAAAATGAGTGAATCTGTCACAGGTTAGGGCCCTACGGAGGTTGTATATCAACATGGCAATGCCTCGTAAATTTTCCTGGTTGCAGAAAACTTCCTGCCCGACAGAACCAGCAGATGGTGAAGGGTGTTCAGCAGTTGACTTAAGTGTTAAGGCAGAATCTACTGTTATACTCGCTAAGTGAATAGATTGAAAGTGCTTTTATTTTCTCCTGCAGATAAGTTCACTGTTAGTCTGTGGGTAATCACAGCACTGAGGAGTGATGCGTCTTAAGGGCTAGTCCATATTGCCCTATAATTAATGTAGTACAGTCATTTTTCGATTGCGCGGTAGATGCTGTCTTAAAAATCGCGTAAATTAAAAACGCGTAAATCAGAAGTTGATTTCCAATAAGAAGTGAAGGAAAATATGGAGTTCCGTGCAAGGGCCAAGCCAACTCGGAGGCTTACCGTTATTTACGCATATACAATATTTACTTCCTATGTCATATTGTTTTATTTCAGGTTTAATACCATTGTTGCACTCAGCTCTCTACGCGCAGCTTCTGTTGTTCTCAGAGCCTAACAGACGTCCGCCATGTTGCCTAATCACATTGAAGTGAGAACTGAAATGACTAAATTAAGACAATAACATTTCATGAAATAAGATTTGAAAGTTTGTGACGACGATGGCGTATGGCGGAGTGGTAGTTGGAGGTGAATGGTCAGCTTCAGGACCCGGCCACTTCACTCCCTGAGAAAGAACACCCGGTACCTGCGGGATAGAAGACGGTGGGCCCCTTAGCCGGTCTGGACTATGGAGAAGAGAACTTTTTACCCTACCGGGACTCGAACTCCGACCCCTTCGTCGTCCAGCCCGTAGCCAGTCTCTATACCGACTACACTATCCCGGCTGTTTCGATGGATTTCATGAAGTTCTCTAAATTTTCAGGGCTTAAAAACTATACGCAATGAATGAAGGCCCAATTCCGAATTAGACACTCAATACAATTCTAATAACAAATAAATTGATATTGTGAGAGAGTGTTTGAAATAATTTATATTGTATTTACTTTATCACACTGTATATATATATGACAGTATGATCTCATGTTTGTTAAGTTGGCATGTCCCGAAGTACATTTAAAATTGATTAACCGTTTCGAATTAATTGGTTATGTTATATATGTTGTGTATATCACGTAAACATGCTTTGCTTTTGTGATCTGCCGTCTTGTTTGCATTGTGTTTTGTTTGTTTTGAATTTATTAGTGAATAGACATGTTTGTTGTTTGTAACATCGCGTATATACATGAAATATACTGCATAGTTATGACAACCATCATTACAACCTATATGTTATGACAGAGTCAGTTTCCTCCTGCTACTTTTATATAATATGAACTCCGACTGCGCGATATTTTTCGCTTCAGCTTTAAGCGTATGTGAGCGTTAATGTCACGGTACTATAAAATGAACTTCAGTACTAAGATAGGAACCAGAGATGCTCAGTCATTATAGTGACTGGTTCTAAGATGGATGACAATGGTTCAATTCTCGGAAAGGGAAGGAGTTGTTTTGTTCTCTGTTCCGTATTCAGTGGATACCCGAGATTTTTCTCCAGGGTTATACCGGCCGTAGCCTGATCCTAACCACTTACTGCAAGCAGTGCCGGTAATATTTCATATATATTCGTTGTGTGATGTCACGAGATTACTATTAATTGACATAACTTGCGGGTCAGCAAGTTGCAAGGTAAAGTTGGAGGAGTAAGTGAAATAGGAGTACCCAACATCTGAGATCAGCACATCAGTCAAATCTCTATCGATCAGTAGCCGTTCCGAGGAAGTTTCATGCACTAACAGCAAAATCAATTTCGTTATACAAATCGATATACTCGAGTCATGCGAAAGGTGCGAGTTGAACACGGGCGCCTGCTCACTTATGCTGTCTGCATTGCATACTCTCTGCCAACAGCCGCAACAGGCAGAGGGAGAATACAAGTGACGTCTGGTGGGAGTGGGAGGTGCGCGCAGAGGGGAAGCAGCTGTGAAGGCGGGTGAGGGAGAATTTGTGTTCTTGCTTTGGCTGACTCATGTATAGAGTAGGTGCAATTGTACTTTTGTCTTCAATTCTTCTTACTTGGATTTGACGCCATATAGTCTGGTAGATATTTACCGAAATTCAAGAGGAATTTACTTTCTCCATTTTAAGTTTGAAGATGATGTCAAGCAAACAGCAAAGTGTGACTGTGCTCCCTGCTTGCTTGACAAATTTTCGACTGTGAAGATGGAGACAGTATGCTCCTGAGACACATCGGAAAACTCTACCAGACTACACGGCGTTACGTTCCATAAGATAATATTATAAATTCTTATCTTAAAGAGAACCGCAAATTTAACCCATTAAAGCCCAGTGGTTGCTTACTATACCATCCGCTTTAGCACACTAAAACTCCGCACTCTGCCCACAGGGTGTAGCTGTGTGTTTCGTGTGATTCTCACAGTAAACAGCGACTGTTTTCTCTAAACAGCATTGCCCGGTTGGGCTTTGTAGCGGAGACTTAAAGTTTTTCGTGTGAGGTACGAACTGAACTTTTATATATTGTGACATGAGGCCTGAAAGTCGGAATAATCCATTGCCAGACAACGGCTCGCTAACACACGTTTCCCGTATAAGCCAGAAAAACCATTTGCTAGGCAGCAGCTCGGTAAACACCGCCTAAAAACTGGAGTAGTGAAGCCAGACAGAGAATTATCCACTTTTCTACAGTCCATTCGCGGAGACGAGAGAGTCCTCGTAAACAAATGCACGCCGTATCTCCTTCGCTCTTTGAATGAAATCATGCAGCGATCACGTGATGCGTGTATCGTTGCAGGGGCGCCCAAAGTTCACTCTTCAGTCTGAATGCAGGTTAACGTGCGTCCGAATGCAGTGAGTACACTGAGTAACCGCGCGCTTTGTCCACTCCTTGCTGTCTGCTGTGGCGACGTGGGGCTTGCTTTGTTTACGCTAACTGTCTCGTCTCCGCGAATGGACTATAGTGAACGTTTCATTCACGTTCCCGAGACAACGGATTCATGTAAATTAGTACTGGAACCCTTGGGGGCGGTGATTTCTATTTGGTTCTCCCGAAGTTATATAACAGAGTTCATTCGTGAATTCACGTTAGTCACAGGTTCATTCGGAAGAGAATTCAGAAGGCAGTTCAGTAGCTGAGTATTCATTATAGTTGTAGAAACCTACCTAGCAGATATAGAAACTGGACGAAATGTTGCTTTAGGTTATAAAAGGTGAATTAATTCCAGCCAGTGTGTCCATCAGTCACACTGGACGGAATTAATTAACCTTTTATACTATTGTTAGTGTGACGGACCAGGATGAAACAAATCAAACGCTGCTTTAAGTATTCGATCCACGGCTTGTTCAGGTACATTTAATAAGTATACGAACTTCATAGCCTTTATATTTAATATTTTAATAATGAGAGATAAATATTAAATCAGTATATTTATTATTATTATTATTATTGTAGAAGCCAGGTAGCTCAGTCGATATAGCAATTAAGCTACGGGTAGGATGACCGGGAAGTCACGGGTTTCAATTCCCGACTGGGGCAAGATATTTTTCTCTTCTCCATGGCTTCCAGACCGGTTGTAAAGCCCACCCAGTCTCTTATACAAAGGATACCGGGGACTGTTTCCCCAGGGATAAAGCGGCCTGGGCGTGAATCTGACTACTCACCTATATCTATAGTCGAAGTTAAGAATGGTGGACCTATTCCTCCATTTCCCCTTATATGTTAACGTTGTGCTTAATTAATTACGCCAAGGGATAATTTTATCATTTACTTTATTATTATTATTTGGGTCCTATTGTCCTTGTGAACAGTGGCCTATGAATTTGTGAACAGTCCCGAATATTCAGGCAATCGAATATCGCCAGAAACTGCCCAGAGCCACAAGGTTTAATGTATTTCCCGGCGCATGTAACCGACAAGTCACACCTGCTGCAGAATGTACTATCATACCGACCGCACGGATTACACTCAGACCGTTAACCACGGCGTGTTTACAGCCTCGTTAATAAACAGCGAGCTAGATCATAGAACCCTGAACATAAATCCATTGAGAATGTAAGGTAAATACACTATTTGCTTCGGAGATAATTCATATTCCTTTCTTTATTCAATTTATGGACGTATGGAATTGAAGTTACGGCTCCATGTATTCCTAACCTCGATACTAGAGAGAAGTGGCTAGTCACGTACACTCCACCCTTGTCATTTTCTCCCTGACGAAAATTTCCCTGGTACCCATCGGATAGGATATTTGGGTCCCAGAACCGACCTAGATGCGGCAGCGAAGAGATAGACATTTTTGCCCCTGGATAGAATTGCATCTAGGTCCTCCAGTCTGCAATCTAATCATTATATCGACTGAGCTCTCCTCCCCCCCTCATAAACAGGAATAGCTCAGTCAGTACAACGACATTCTAAGAACTGGAAGGCCAGGGTTCGATTTCCAGCATGGGAAATAGATTTTTTCTTATCCACAGCTTCCAGACTGACACTGGGGTTCACAAAGATTCCTACCCGATGGATACCGTGGGCTCTTGTCCCGGGGTTAAAGGGCCCGGGACGTGAAGCTGACCACTCACCTCTATCCAGTGCCAAGTTTAAGAATGTTGGAGCTATACCCACTTATAAATACGTCTTCATGACGTGGGCTTAATTAATTAAGCTCAGAGATCTTTATTTGACACGCGTGCGCGTGCGCGAACACAAACCTGCATCTCAGTGGGCTGTGGTTCTTGCAATGTTCTGAGCATCGTCTCCGCGGTGTCCAGTGTTCGGATTGTGTATTGGAAAGATTTGGTAGGAAACGGTCGTGGTGTAATCGAGGTGCTATCGAATCATTTGCCTGAATCGGCCGAAGTGAAGGACGAAGCAGTTCAGTCAGGATAGGGTCTCGGCCGAGATTGGAACCTAATGTCTTACGAATACAACTCTAAAAATTTTTTCCGCTTCCCCTCTCCTCTCGGTTAAAGCCTCTAACATGTCCAGCACCCTGACGCTGTAAAAGTGCGGCCGGGGCGTGAAACTGACAACTCACCTCCATCCATTGCCAAAGTCAAGAAAGGTGGAGTTATACCTCTACTCCCCCATACGTTTTCATGGCGTGTTTCTTAAATAATTAAGCACAGGGACAGCTTTACTTTTTATTAGCATGCCAGGTATCTTCCTGGTCTTAAAGGACGGCCGGCGCTTTAGGCTGAAAACCTCTCCGTCATTTATGAACCGATTGTCTAGAAAATGTGGGAGCCTCGACGTCTCAAAACCTTATAGACCTCCACGGTCTGTTTACAGGAATAACCTTACCTTTCTGAATTTCCTTATTTTGACAAAATAAGGGAAGTAGACCAAACAGTAGGCTTATGAGATCACCATGCTGTCTATCCCCCGCGTCAATTTCTGAATGTCTGAACAAATCTTTATGAAAACTGGTGCGTGTATCATGGCATCTGAATCCATCTTGACGGCTTACTTGAGTGTATGTGAATCCCTGTCGGTGCCAGGCAACGGCTCTTAAAGAAATCCTTACTGCGGCAAAAAGTACTCACGCAACATTAGAAGACATGTTGAACTCGTCGTTCTCTACGCGGTCCATGTCTTATCAAAGGAAAATAAGCAATGAGTTCTTCCCATAACGTCTTGATTTATTCTAAGGATACAGAATCTGCTGTTGGGCGTATCTTGTATGACGTTCTTGCATCTTTCCAAAGTCGCAGCTTCCTCTTCTAACCTTCAAGTTGTTGTTCTGCATGTAAATTGTTGTGTCGTTTGCGTTGTGTTTTCCCCCTTGGTAACACGAGGCGCAGGGAACCTCATAAACCAACGTGTGGTTATTGGGGTGGGAGTAACAATTTGGGCGAGACAGGTGGAGCGGGCTGGTGTTCAGACTGTGAACTTGGCGGGGGTAGGGATGGAAGGGGGTCAAAGCAGACAGCCGGTTACCATGGAAACAATTATTAAAGGAGATGCCTCCGTATGTTACGGTCCTGACAGAATAAATTTATAAGCCCACCAGACTGGAGTTGGAAGTTCTGGGTCTGCTCCGTTGGCGACAAGATCTTTGACGTTGGGGTAGGTCTTGTTTCAGCTGTAGATATTTTGTTACTACCCGGCTGACTCAACACTTCACTTGTTCAGCATCCATAGCCCATTGGTGAATAGTACTCTCAGGTTATAAAATACGTGTAATGACACATTTGTCATGATATTAACAGATAATTTGAGTGGTCAGAGTTCGAGCCCAGGTATGGTCAAGAATTTTCTCCACCCAGCTCCCTATCCAATGGGTACTTAGTGCTCTTTCCCGGGTATAAAGCGGCCGGGGCGTGAAGCTGACCACTCACCTCCCAACTAGTGCCGAGGTCGAGGAAACCTGGATCTATACATCCACTCCCCCATACGTCTTCATGGTGCAGTTCTTAATTAGTGAAGCACAGGAACAAATTTACTCTACTTTACTTTTCTTACTGTGAATGGACTCTGTAACAAGAAAACAAACTCCGTAGCGTGTAGTCCGCAAGTGAACTATACCGACCGAGCGACCGCCACTTGTCGGCGAAGTTAGTGCCAATTTTAGCGGATAGAGGGTGTCACGTGGTCAGCGCAACGAATCCCCAAGGCCGTTAATTTCGGTTTTCTAGACCGGAGCCGCTATTTCCTTGAAACAGCTCCTCAGTTATTCTCACGAGGCTGAGTGGACCCATTTCCAGACCCATTACTTCTCAGAAAATCTGGTAGTGCCGGGAATCGAACCCGGATCCTTTAGATCTCTAGCCAGGAAATCTGACTACTAGACTACAGAGGCGGTCGGGACATATAATCGTTATATAATCACTTCTGTAAAGCCCTTCTTTAAAAGCTAATAGTAGCTCGCCTATTCATCAACTTCGCTGCCTTTATATGGAAACCAAAGGTTCATAACCGTATTCACAAGAGCCGTTCACTAGTCCAAAATTTGAGCCCATGAATCAAGGCTATACTCTCAAACTATATCTTCAAGATACGTTTTAATATTATCATCCAGTTTGCGCCTAAATCGTCCAAGATATAATTTTCCTGCATGATTCCCGACAGAAATATTTTATTAATATCTCATCTCCCGTTTTCATGCTACGTGCTGTGTCCATCTAGTTTTCCTTGAGTTAATATTTGGTGATGAATTCAAATTATGAAGCTTTTCAATATGCAGTTTTCTCAATTCATCTGTTACTTCCTTTCAGGCCCAAATATTCTCCTCGATAGCCTGTTCTCAGGGACACTCAAATTCTGTTTTACCTTCAACCAGCCTCTAGCTTTTATTTGTAGTCTTCGTACTTTCACATTATTATTGTGGCTCTACAGCCCTTTGTTTGACCTTGTCCGCTTTTTCAGTTTCTTCATCTTATATACGGTCGGTAAACCTCCATGGATGGGGGATTAGGCCGTCACAAGGCGTCTACCTACTCACAGGACAACACGAACACAGACTAAACGTACACAGACATAAATGGGAATTCGAACCCACGATCCCAGGGTTCGAGCGAGCGAAGACAGTTCATGCCTTAGATCGCGTGGCTACTGTGATTGGCCGAAATTTTTAGATGGGGAGGCAAAATATTGTGAACTGAACTGTAGGATGCATGACCAACATTTTGACAAGGTCATATTTTCTTGAATCCTGTTTTGTTTTTTGTATTATAATATTTCTGACGCATACTTTCAACATATGGAAATACGTCAGTTTACCTGTTTTACTATCGTAGTGATGTATTTTTGGGCATGCGCGCAGTCTACCAAGATAGTGCAATAAGAGCCTATATCATTGCCCATTCTGATATAATTAATTACTTTTGCATATTTCAGTAATTACCAATGTAATCCTGTGGCACGCGGTAACGTAGTTGTTTGAGGCAGTATGCTACAAGCCGAAAGATCGCGGTTTCGACTCCCGATGAGGTCGATTGTTTTCAATTGACCTAATCCTTCCAGCCGCACTATGGCCCTGGGGTCGACTCAGCCTCTAACAGAAATGAGTACCAGGAATCTTCCTGGGGGGTAAATGGCGGTCGGTGCGTAAGGCTGACAAACTTACCGCTATCTGTGAGCCGATTTCCATAGAAAATATGGGAGTCTCGACATCTCAGTACCCTACGGACCTCCGTGGCCTGTTACAAGAGTCGCTTAACTTTACAGCCAGCTGCAGTATGATTTAACTGTATAGAGAGGCAGCCGAAATCCGTGACATGAAATTATAACAAATTTAATGTTATCCCCACTCTAAGTCTTAGTTTAACTACACTAACACAGAGCCTATGTTAATGGCCGCGCGGTCTGAGGCATGAACTGTCTTCGCTCGCTCGAACACTGGGATCGAGTGTTCGAATCTCACTCAAGGTATGGATGTCTGTGTTGTGTTTAGGTGGAGGCCTTGCGATGGACTGATCACTCGCCCAAGGAGCCCTGCCGTCTGTATAGAAAAGATTACGGAACTGAAGAAGAGGCCAGGGCCGAACAAAGGGCTGTAGAGCCATTGGCGGATGAATACTAATGTAAGCCTACCCGTCTTTAAAGAAGCAGGGCGCCAGAATCTGGATTGGACAAGACCTATTACAATATTCTCTCATATGGATTCCGCCTACCAGTAAGGAAGTTAGCACCACGTAGGAAAGGCCTCTGGGTTTGATGAACTCATATCACTGTCTCTACATTTTCGTTTTGGGGTTCCGTTTTTAGCACATATATGGCGCTAGAAGTAGGGATATACGAATGGGGGAGAAGAGGAATGCATGTAGGATATTGGTGGGAAAGCCAGAAGGAAAGAGTCCACTGGGAAGACCAAGGCGTAGGTGGGTGGACAATATTAAAATGGGTCTGAGAGAGATACGATGGGATGGAAATGGTATGGATTGGAGTAATCTGGCTCAGGAAAGAGAACAGTGGAGGGTCTTGTAAACACGGTGATGAACCTTCGGGTTCCATAAAATACTGGGAAGTTCTTGAGTAGCTGGCAGAATTGGTGGCCTCTCAAGAAGGGCTCAGCTCCATGAGTGAGGGCAGGCATATAAATTTAGATTTTCTTCCGCAACGGTGTTTCTGGGCCTGGTTTGTTGCATTTAATTTATATTTCCATCTCTATCTTAATTCTAGGACTTCATCTGCATTTCCACAATTTTTACTGAAGATTTTATGGTTAGAACCCACAGGCAAAACCAAATCCCTGGCGCATATATAGAAATATTGACTTGCGCTGTGCAATGACTGAAGTTAGCTCTATGAAGTGGACGCACTTGAGTTGATGCCTTTGTACCCTTTCACCTAATGACAGATATGAATCCAGTTTCGGAAAAGTCGTGTTGCGTTTAGAGTAAGACCAGAACTTAACTAATTCTGTGTATAATGCACCATCTTAAGCAGCCTTTAGTATCAAATTCTGTGAACCTTACCTGGATTTGCTCAGTTCGTAATACCTTGCAAATTCAACGGTGACGCCTTTGTTGCAGCAAACAACGCGATAAGCATAGAGGGAGGTTGCCGGTTATTAAGAAATCAGAAATCCCGTTCCATGGTGGCAGTGATGCTGATATGGATGTAGGTCACGGATCCCGCACAGTGTATGTGACGGAGCAAGCAGCGGGAGGAAACCCTGACCCTTACATATCCATAAGCTGCAGTATGGCGTGCTGATCTCTCGTTGCTCACCGGTTCCACGTTAAAACAACGAATGTTCAAGTAATGACATATACGTGGATTGTTTTCATTGCGATATATTTCACGTAGTATCTGCTAAGAATATGCAATTATTGGATTAAATTAACTGAATTATGAATATTAATTAAAATGTCTAAAAAGCGGGGGGGCCATGCGGTAGTGTAGTTGGTTGAGGCACTATGCTTCAAGTTGGAAGGTCGCTGTATCGATTACCGATGAGGTAATTGGATTTTTTAATTGACCTAGTCCTGGCCGCACTATGGCCCTGGGGCCGACTCAGCCTCTAACAGAAATGAATACCAAGAATCTTCCTGGGGGTATATGCCGGTCGGATCGTAAAGCTGACAACCTTCCTGCCATCTTTGAGCCGATTATCCAGAAAATATTGGAGCCTCGACGTCTCACAACCTTACGAACCCCCGTAGCCCGTTACAGCGATAGTTTTGCCGTTTACCTATCTAATATCTTTATGAACTGTTTAATTTTTTGCATTATTGAAATTATCGAAACTCGACTTCTGTAATTATGTTGTCTGCTATGAGCTAAAGATAGCTCAGGCGGTATAGCGACGGGCTACTGACTGGACGGCCGGGCTTTGATTCCCGGCAGGTGCAAGAGATCTTTCTCCTCTCCACAGTGCCCAGACTGGCTCTGAAGCCAGCCCTCTATCCAGTGAGCAGTAGGGACGTTTCCACCGGGTATAAAGCGGCCGGGGCGCGAAGCTGACCACTCACCCCCATCTAGTGCCGAGGTCAAGAATGGTGGAGCTATGCTTCCGCTCCCCCGCACCTCGTCATGGCCTAGGTAAAGGTGAAAATGTCCCTATACTTAAATAATTAAGCACCACGCCATGAAGGCGTATGGGGCCGTGGATGTGTAGACCCAAATTTACTTGACCTCGGCACTAGTTGGAGGTGAGTGGTCAGCTTCACGCCCCGGCCGCTTTTACCTCGGGAAAGAGTCCGAGGTACCCATTGGATAGGAGGTTGGGTTGACCCCTGAGCTAGTCTGGACAACGTGGAGAAGTGAAAATTCTTGACCCTACCGGGACTAGAACTCCGACCCCTTGTTCGTCCAGCCAGCAGCCAGTCTCTATACCGACTATGCTATCCATAGTGCTTAACTAATTAAGAGCAAGGACAACTTTACTATAAACTGAAGATGTAAGATATAACATGACACTGAAGTGTTGATCACCTGACATAGAGCGGAAGTTATTAAGTCCATAAGGACACATTCAACTTTCCGCAATATAGGAATCTGCTTACCGTGTTATCGAACTTAATGTCACTTGTTGCAAGAGATATGTAACTTAAGGGTGTGCGCTCTGGGTTGTGACATCGTGTAGTCTTGTAGATAGGTAGAAACGGTGTGGAGAATATGTTGGCTCCATCCTCTGGACCAAAGCGTGTAGGGTGAGATCGCAGTTGGATTTTACTGTATAGTCAGGTTGCGTAAATAGGCAGACGGGGATAGAACTCGATCCTGTGCACGGAGGCAGAATGTTTTTGCGAAACGTTTCTGTGTATCCACATGCAAGACTAGATGTTATGACAACTCAGAAGGTCATAACGTTGACTACGACCGCCATGAAACGCCGAAAATATATAACAGTTGTAGCAGGGTAAAACGCGGTAGCGTAGTTGGTTGAGGCACTATGCTACAAGCCGGAAGGTCGCGGGTTCAAGTTCCGATGAGGTCATTGGATTTATTCAACTGACCTAATCCTTCCAGCCATCCAGTCGACTCAGCGTCTAACAGAAATGAGCACAAGGATAATTCTTGGGGGTAAAGGGCGCGTAGTTCTGACAACCCTGCCGCCATCTATGAGCAGATTGTTCAGAAAATGTGGGAATCTCATCTCACAACCCTATGGGCCTCCACGGCCTGTTACAGGGATACCTTTACTTACTTTACTTTACTTCAATAATTTTAAAATTCGGTTCACAATGTTAGACGGAGTATGCATGAAGTTTTTCGCCAAAAATTTACCATTATTAACTAAAGAAAAGTTGGAATCATATGTTTTCGTAGTAATTTGTTTAACAAATTTCTTTAAATCCCAAGTAACATCACAGCAGTTAAATAGTTCACATTTTTTGTGACTTATAGACGGGGATTGGTTCTGTAATAAATTTATTAGATAATCACAAGTGTTAACTACAATTAATTACAACACTCTAAAGATTACTGTAACTATAACACGTCTTAACTACAATTAATTGGCCGGTCACGGTAGCCGACCGGTCTAAGGCATGTACTGTCTTCGCTCGCTTGGAAACCGGGATTGTGGGTTCGAATCCCACTCAGGGCATGGATGTTTAGTTTGTGTGCGTTTTTCTGTGTTTGTGTACAGGTAGGGGCCTTCCGACGAGCTGATCACCCGCCCAAGGAGTCCTACCGAATGTGTAAGAGCTAGAAAAACCGAGGTGAACGGAGAAGTTCATGGAAGTAGTATTAGGCCCACTGGGGCTGTAGTGCCAAGGAAAAAAAACTACAATTAATTACAACACTCTAAAGATTGCTGTAACTATAACACGTCGTAAGTAGAAGTAATTACACCACTCTAAAGATTAAAGGACAACAGAAGATGCTCCTATTTTTTTGGATTATTTAAGACGATATCAGTACAAATGGCGCCGAACGATAGGATGACACAGGAATGTTTAATTGGAAAGGATATGGAAGGATGCGGTTGGAGTCTAATCAAGGTACAAACCCCGCACTTTCCTCGAGGTACCACGAGATACTTGTCTCTTCCAAGATTCCACGTACGCATTTCATGAACGTCGTCAGAAGGAAATGAATGGCGAAGCATCGTGGAGAGTGTTGCTTCTGTCAGAGTGACAAACGTCATTACATTAAAGTTCATCAGATTCAAGTCCACGGCTTCTGTAGTCCTCAGAGTATCTTATATTCCGAATGTCCACCAGTAATATCAATTATGTAACCGGGTTTTTTATTGCTAGTGGGGTGGGACTAAGTCCCTTGTACTGCGGCCACTTCTGGCCTATTGTACCAGCCACAGATGATAGGTGACGGTGATTGTGGAGCAATTGGTGGAATGAAGATTGGCAGGGGAAACCGAAGTATTCGGAGAAAACCTGCCCAAGCGCCACTTTGTCCACCACAAATCCTACTTGATCATACCCGGGATCGAACCTGGCCCGCCGCGGTGGGAAGCCAGCGACTAACCGCTTGAGCTATGGCGCGGCCTAACGCACCGGGTTGCTGACTTTCGGTTTGGTTAACTGACGTCTGCCCCTTCTCTCTCCCGAGACACAGAAGGACGCAGCAGAATGACTTGGTAAGCGATAAGCAGGTTACTAGCAGGCCGTAACACCTCCAACAGGCAGCGTTTATAGATCTGTGTTACCGATGCATCTGCTGATATCAAAGAAGCTTGTAAAGCCATAAATAGTGCTTAATATTCCCGCTGAAAATTGTGAATTTTAGGTTTAATCGACTGCGAATAAGTGGGTATAATGTAACAGGCATGTAGGTGAACAGTGTTCATTCATATTTCGAGAGCACTGAAATGTTAAGTTGTGCATTTTCCAACTTCCCTTTTCATGAGATCCACATATTTGTTTAACTGTTTCAGATAGTGCCAACCAGAGAAAGTTCAGGACCTTTAAAGTGCACACTTGGAATTAATAATACCGATAATTACACATCATGCATAAGACAAGCGAAATACAACAAACCATATCAGAGATTCACAACAGTAACAAATCGAAATTACATTAGAAAATAAAAACATGAGCATAATAAATTCGGGGAATGCTAGCTGTCATTTAGCTGTGAATATTTTGTTTCCCCGTGTTCTATCTCGAAAAGTGAAAATTAAAACATACCGTTCTAATGGAAAAGATAGGATATGGAAGAAACACTCGCAGTACCAGGGCATCTGAATTAGTCACAGTACCAGGGCATCTGAATTAGTCACAGTACCAGGGCATCTGAATCAATCACAGTACCAGCGCATCCGAATTAATCACAGTATCATGGCGTCCTGATCAAACACTCGCGGTACCAGGGCATCCGAATCAGTCACAGTACCAGGGCATCCGAATGAAACCATCACAGTACCAGCGCATCCGAATTAGTCACAGTATCATGGCGTCCTGATCAAACACTCGCGGTACCAGGGCATCCGAATCAGTCACAGTACCAGGGCATCTGAACCAATCTCAAACTCACAGCACCATAAAATTTCAGTCAAGTTCTCAAAGCTCCATGACATTTCAGTCGAAACGAAATTCGATTTCACAAGCCTCTGTGAATCAATGTGTTGAAACGAAACTGATTAAGTGATCTGTCCCGTTTATGAGGAGCACAGCAATGCTACTAGAATTCTTATTAAGCTTTCACAATTTGCAATTTACAATTCATGAACGAACGGCAGAACGAAGACAACGGTCAGCTAAACACGTTCCCGAGCGTCACACTGTCAACCAGAATAGACGTCCGTTGCTGGACAACGGGTTTGGTTACCATGGTAGTACAGGCGTAACCGGCACAATGCAGACATGAAGAGCAGAATAGAACACTTGGAGACGATGATCTCGATTAGGTTCTCAGACAGTTATAAAAGGCAATGCTTTCCGCGAATTCGAGAGACCCCGTATGGAGGTGGTGTCGAATAACTCAACCGTAACCCTGCGAGTCGTAGGAGGCGACGAAAAGGGAAGTCTCAAATCTGAGACACTAAAATATGGTCGCGAGTCCCAAGGGACTCGGACCCGAGAAAGACTGCGCTGGCAAGGACCAGCAGCATATACAAAACACAGACCCGTCCTCTCGTCAGAGAGGGCGTCCCACAAAAACAAGACCATAACTGTCAAAACAGTAATAAATATCTGGTTATGAGCCCCAGATGGTGCTCGACACTAAGACTTACTGACTGACTGACAGACCGACCGACCGCCAGTCGCAATGTGACTTTGACTCTGAATTCGAGAGACTAGAGACTCAAGATTCACTCGACAGACTTCTTTCAAGGCTCACGCTGGTTCCTCGCTCGCGGATTCTTATACCTTGAAGATGGAAGTGATACGTTCCTCTGAAACTTCGGTTTATACAATATCTACACGGCTCCATATCCCAGAAGACAGCATTCTTTGTAGTCACCGCCGTAAAACCTCAAATCTTATATGAAGGACAAATTTCCGTGGAGTCAGTAAACCTTGGTAACATTAGGGACAAAATTTAATTTCGAACGTGGATGTAAATACGAAATTGGGAAACATGTTGACCTGCATCCGGAAGCGCTCCTCTTTCAAACTAATCTCCCTAAATACCCCGCAGTCCCGGAATACACTGAGCAAAAGCGACAGGAAGCAATAAAATGCACGTTTTATATCCTGCAGTCTCTGATATTGGTTCTGGTCCCTAGAATATCTATAATTAAAACTCTGAGCTCAATTTTTTTAACATTTTGAAAGATAGTCGGTGTTCTAATTACGCTGGACAGATGTACTGGAAGAGACGCCAAGCTTCGGCGCCGTGTAGTCTAGCTACTGACAACGTCATAAAGTAGCCCACACAAAGAACTGCCGAGTCTGGAAACTATATTGAATTAAGTCTTATATCCATTCACCTCTCCAGTTTTCATCCTTCGTTTCTCCTTACTGCAGTACAGCGTATTTTTATAATGCATAAAGCGATCAATGTACACAGCTATTTCGTTGCCTGGAAACTGTTTAACAAATTAAACTGTCATCATGTGAACCCACGGCAGTTCCTTTATGATCTAAATTTAAGGACAAATAAGAATAATTTAGATTTTGTTTCTTACAATACACAAACTTGTATAAATTGATAAAGAAGTTAAGGCACAAACGTATTTTACAAAGGAGCTTCATAATTTGTACCCTTCGCCGAATAATTGAGGTACATTATCGAATGATGGAGGATGCGATACAGGGCATGTAGAACGCAAGGGAATAATATTACGCATGCATAATTTTGGCCGGATAACCAGAAATGAAAATAAAACTTGGAGAATCAAATTGTAAATATGAGGGTAATATTAATATGGATCTTACAGAAGCAAGGTTTGAGAACTTCTGCCTCAGGATAGTGTTCAACTTCGGGCTTGTGTGAGCCCGATAATGAACATTCGTGTTCCATTAAAAGCAGGAAAACTGTTGACTAGGTCAGAGATTAGAGAGACTATAAACTTCTCAAAGTCACTCAACAACATGCAAATAGTTAACCATTTAAAGCCTAGTGTTTACCACCTACTACAGCATATCTCTGCATTCTGCCCACAGAGTGTATCTGTGTGTTCCGTATGATTCTCACAGTAAAGAGCGATCGTTTCTCTAAACAGCATTAACCGTTTGGGCTTTGTAGCGGAGACGTAATGTGTTTCCTGTGAGGCACGAAGTGAATTTTTATATGTCGTTTAGGAAGAGGCTAGTCTTTTAAAGGTTTATTTGTAGTCATTGAAGTTGGGCTAATTGCGTTACCTCAGAACAGTTTAAGGAAAATTTCGGTATTCTTTTATCTTTGAGTTAACTGGAATGTACAAGTTGATATGTTATCGTAATAAGTATGCGGTTTCACTATTGAGCAGTATAGTTTATTCCAAAAAAAAAAAACGGGTACCCTCTTCAGTTCTTTTCTAAAGTAATTTTTCTTTTACTGGCCAAACTGAATAAATAAGAAATTTATCGGTGCTTTTCTTTGCCGTGGTGGTTAACTTTTCTCTTTATAAATGATCGTATTTATGACGGATATCAGCATAGCGTAGTCAGTATAGCGACTGGCTACGGGCTGGACGACCAAGTAGTCGGAGTTTGAGACCCGGTGGGGGCAAGAATTTTTATTTCTTCATGTCGTCCAGACCGGCCCTGGGATCCATCCAAACTCCTATCCAATGGTTACCGGGGGCTCTTTCCCCGGGGGTAAAGCGGCAAGGGCGTGAATCTGACCACTCAGGAAAATATGGATCTATACATCTACTCCCCCTACGCCTTCATGACATAGTGCGTAATTAGTTACGCACAGGGACAACTTTGTGTTACCCTTATCAGCATGGTCCGTAGCTCTATTTCTGTTTATTTGTCCCGTGTTTCGCGTGACAGCTGACTGGAGCATGTACACATGTTTCAATGTCAGCGATCGCTGTGATGCTGATGTGCGCTGAATGAAGCACTTACTCTTTCAAACACGGACGAGGTCGTTTGGATTCTTGTGTCTCGCTGATCTTGGTTGCCGAGGTCAGGAATCGACTCTTATCATCTGCAAGAGGTTTTCATGGTTTTGAGAATTGAGAGTGTGGTCTTGTGGGGTCTGATGCTGTTCCAAAAGTGGTTACCAGAGTTTTAGAGGAACATGCTGCCATCTTCAGGGTATACTTGATCGAAGTTTGGTTGTGTGCAGGTTACGTAGGGAGGTCAGTGGACTCCTATTACCCCCCTTTAATATTGTCACTGTAAATATTCTTAATTAAGGGAGGAACATAGACTGAGGGTGTTTGAGAACAGGGTGTTCAGGAGAATATTTGGACCGAAGAGGGATGAAGTGACGGGAGGTTGGAGGACACTGCATTATCAGGAGCTTCATAACTTGTGTTTTTCGCCGTGTATAATTAGAATGATCAAGTCAAGGAGGATGAGATGGGCAAGGTTATGTAGCACGAATGAGGGAGAAGAGTAATGCACATAGGATATTGGTGGGAAAGCCAAAAGGTAAGAAATCACTGGGATGACCGGAACGTAGGTGCGTTAACAATAATAAAATGGATTTTGAAGAGATAGGATGGGATGTATGGATTGGATTGATCTGACTCAGGATAGGGACCAGTGAACCTTCGGGTTCCATAAAATTCTGGGAAACTCTTGAGTAGCTGCACAATTGGCTGCACAAGAAGGGCTCAGCTCCATTTGTGAGTAAATATTCTTGTGATTCGAGTAGGCTTTATCCTTATTGGCTTGTTTAATGTAGTGCTAACATTGAACAAGAATTTTTCTGAAAAATTAATCACCTGCTCATATTTTACTGTAACTTTAGCATCTGATACGGAAAGTAGGAAGAAAACTTTACTATGATTGCTTAATGTAGTCAATAAAACAATATTACGGGCTGGATTGGCTTATGAGGGGCACCTTTGATATGACCTCAGATGGCATGATATACATACCAATTTCCGTGACGATCAGTTGAAGCATTCGAGTAACATTAGGTATATTACCGCAACAATTTGAGGCACTGTAGTGTTGGTATTATTGGTGAGAGGGATTTATCATGTACGTCATTGACAAGGTACAGACGTTAAAGTAATATTAGGGGTTCTCCTAAAAAATTGGAAAGACTACAATGTTGGTATTTCTGACGAACGAACTTACGTGCGCCATTTAAATAGGCTCAAGGTGGCATGATATATATATACCGAATTTCATGAAAATTGCTTAGACGTTCAAAGAATATTAAGGTTTTATCTCATAAATTGAGAGGCTCTAATGTTGGTATTACTGATTGGAGAGAGTTTATAAATTACACCGTTGAGATGGCTTCCTATATAGAATGACAATCTTGCCAAGTTTAATAAAAATTGGTACAGGCATTCGATATTAATACAGGCAGCAATATTAAGGTTTTGAAAGGCTGTAATGTTGGTATTACTGAAGGTAGGGAATTATGAAATGAGTCCTTGAAATTGGCTCCAGTGGCCCGATATTCATACCAGTTTCTCTGTCGATCGGTTCTGGCATTTAAGTAATTTTTTAATTGTAGTGGGGTGGCACGAAGTCCCTTGTACTGCAGCAACTTCTGGCCTATTGTACCAGCCCCTGATGATAGGTAAGGGTGATTGTGGAGCAATTGGTGGAATGAAGATTGGCAGGGGAAACCGAAGTACTCGGAGAAAACCTACCCCAGCGCCACTTTGTCCACCACTAATTCCACTTGACAAGACCCGGGATCGAACCCGGGCCGCCGCGGTGGGAAACCAGCAAATAACCGCTTGAGCTATGGGGCGGCCTATCATTTAAGTAATAGTACGGATGTGAGCCGGGATAGCTCAGTCGGTATAGCGACTGGCTACGGGCTGGACGTGAGGAGCAGGGATAGCGCAGTCGTATAGCGACTGGCTACGGGCTGGACGTGAGGAGCCGGGATAGCGCAGTCAGTATAGCGACTGGCTACGGGCTGGACGTGAGGAACCGGGATAGCTCAGTCGGTATAGCGACTGGCTACGGGCTGGACATGAGGAGCCGGGATAGCTCAGTCGGTATAGCAACTGGCTACGGGCTGGACGACCAAGAATTTGGAGTACGAGTCCTGGTAGTGTCAAGAAGTTTCTCTTCTCCACGTCGTCCAGACAGACTCTGGGGTCCACCCAACCTCTTATCCAAGGGGTATCGTGGGCTCTTTCCCCGGGGTAAAGCGGCCGGGTCCTGAAGCTGACCACTCACCTCAAACTAGTGCCGAGATCAAGAAAATGTGGATCTATACATCCACTCCCCCATACGCCATCATGGCTTAGTGCTTAATTAGTTAAGCACAGGGAAACTTTACCTTTTCAATGTTATTATCGCAACAATTTTAGAGGCTGTAATGTTGACACTACTGATCGAAGAGACTGAAGGAGTATGGCGCTGAGATGGTTTCATGCATCATAAAGATTGATGCAGGCGTTCAAACAATAATGTTGCATGCAGATCCGCTACTGGGCAATGACTGCGAGATAAGCAAAAATACAACAGCCATTACTGAATAACGGCTTCGCAAACAAACATGTTTGCATGGCAACAATTGGAAACAGCAATATAGGAAAAGAGTTTTCTGTGCCGTCCGTCAGAAGATGTTACATAAAAACTATGATCGCTAGGGTTCATTTGAAAGAAATCTCTGGTCATGAGCCTCAAGGGGCTTGCCGCCAAGACTGATTCACGGTAAATGACCAGCCGGTAAGAACATGAGAACGGAAGCAGAGGACATTGTTGAGACCGTCACCAGAAAACGACCAGTGAACACTTCAGACTTAATGCGTGTTGTAATAAACTGCAGAATTTGTGAATTAGTGATATTGCTATAGTTACTTGTAGTTACAATTTGTAAGTGTTCAGTAAATCCAAGTAGCAATCCAGAACCCGTCTATAGTCATTCATACACGTGACGGTTTTAATGTTTAACCTCAATAATTTGCGAGGCTGTAATGTTGGTATTACTGACCTGAGGGATATATAAATTACATGGTTGAGACAGGGTTAGATGCCATGATGTACAGATCAAGTTTCATAAAGACTGGTTCAGGCATTCAGACGTCAATAGGTGCGATACACGTACAGACACGGACATGCACACAGACAGGAACGTGATATCATATGCCTACTTCATTTTTCAAAATAAGGCAAGTATGCCGAAAATGGTTTATAACATTAATGATATTTTCTTGCGATAGCATAAAGGGAGTTGAATAAATGCTGGCTCGAAAAATTCTGTCTTCAGGGAAAAAACGCTGTGTAGTCCGTTGAAAATCACCCAACGTTTCGGAAGAAACCGGCGCGAAAGCAGATGGCAAGTACAGCTTTCACGTTGGTTTCTTGATTAATTTATTCTTCTACCCTGAAGATGGAGGCGACATATTCCTCCAAATCGTCCGTTGACTTTTAACAGACTACACGACGTTATATCCCAGAAGATGTAACTGTTCGTAACCACCGCCGTGAGAACCTCAAATTCTTCAAATGCTGGCTCACTTAAAAATGCAGACAACAATTCTGCTCTGCATGAGTTTCTTCAGACGACAATCTGCTCCTTCGAACGCCGATGCAGCCGCTCTACGTCATCTCGTTGACCGCTACGTGCCACACAGGGCACATAAAATACTGTCTCTAGAATTATATGAAATGTTTGCGGGGTATTTACTCTTTGACATGTGCAGGGAAATTAAGGAATGGAGCCTAAAAGAATATTAAGGAATAAATCGAAGAATTTTTCATTCTTCGTCTCTGATTTTTGACACACCTCACACGAACAGGCAAGTGAATCCCGATTTGAAATATCTGATAAATTATAATGTTTCTTAGACCGCCTCTGTGGTCTAGTGGTCTTGTAATGAGAGTTCCTGCCCACATATCCAGAGGTCCCGGGTTCGATTTCCGGCGCTACCAGATTTTCTGAGAAGTAGTGGGTCTGGAACGGGGCCTATTCAGCCTCGTGAGGATAATTGAGGAGATATTTCAAGGAAATAGCGGCTCTGGTCTAGAAAACCGAGATCAATAGCCGTGAGGATCTGTTGCGATGACCACGTGATACCATCTATCCGCAAAAGTTGGTACTGTGGTGGTTGCTCGGTCGGTATAGTTCGCTTGCGGATTACAGGCCACGGAGTTTCTTTTTTTTTTTTATAATGTTTCTTACCCCCTGGAGGATATTAGATTCTCAGCGGTGGTTATGAAGAGTACTATCTTCTGGGATGTAACTCCGTGCAGTCCTTTAAAAGTCAACTGACGTTTCGAAGGAATATATCACTACCTGATTTCAAGCTGGTTTCTTGGTCGGTTTATTCTTTGACCTTGAAGATTGAGGCTACGTATTCCTCCATAACGTAGGTCGACTTTCAAAGGAGTACATGGCGTTATATTTCTTACGTCCTGTCAGCATTACTTCGTCTTTGTTGTCCTTCACGTTTATCACCAATAAACTTGGCATGAAACCGTCATCTTCAGATTATCTGAGTACTCATACTGTCACGGTTCTGTCTACCAGTTGCCGTAAACTGCTGAACACTAACTTGTCAGGGTTGCCTGCGTGACGGTATTGTGCGAGCCTCAGGACCTGTCGTTGTTGTTGACAATAACGCCTGAAAATAGAGGAGTGGCCAGGGGTAGTTTGGAGCTAAAGCGACAAAAAACAAATTGACATTCGTTCCGCTCGTAGTAACGTCGATAGTGATGTAATGATTACAGAAACGCCCTCATGAAGGACAGTGATTTACGTCAATTGAAGAATTCTTGGGTTTTCAACGTAGTGAGTGATAAATGGCTTTATGAATTTGAAGACCATCGAAGTGGTGTGGTTTTTGAAATTGTGGGCACATAAATGTATGAAATCAATACAATTAACTAACCCTTTGGAACAGGGTCCCTCTTGAAAAACTGATAGCCTCTCAGCTAGTCAAGAAATGCCTCGTCTTTTATGGAAGCTGATTTTGATTTCTCCTGTGTGGAGGCGGGTTAGAATACCTCCACCGTAACACAGCCCTGAGATTTGTAGAAGGCGACGAAAATGAAATCCGGTGCCTGGGGATATAACTGGGCCACCCTGTCAACCAAACTAAAAAAAAAACTCCCTGGTTTTAGTCCACAAGCCAACTATACCGACCAAGCGACCGTTGCTTGTCGAAGTTTTTTTTTTTTTGAGATCCCCATTTATTTGCAATCTGTATAAATACATTTAGCAAATTGTTGTGAGTTGTGTGAAATGACGTGTGGAGGGGAGCTCATTAGTTCCCCTCCGTATAAGAATAGGTTGGGGCCTGGTGGGAGAAGGGGAGAAACTTAAGCTAAACTTAAAACTAAACTACTAACTAAGATTTAAGCTAAACTTAAAACTAAACTACTAACTAAGATTATATTTTGAATCTGATGATCAGATCGATTGGCTGGTGTCGTTTGAGGCGCCTTAGGTCTGGTAGTGCCAACTTAAGCGGATAGAGTGTCGCGTGGTCAGCGCAACGAATCACCAAGGCCGTTAATTTCTTTTTCTAGACCGGAGCCGCTTTTTCCTTGAATTAGCTCCTCAAACCACTGGATTTGTAACCAGGAACTCTAGCCACTAGACCACAGAGGCGGTCACTACCCGGTCACTGGAGATCACAAATATAGGGATCTGATCCTTTAGACTGGGGGTTGGACGCAAAGTTGACGGGCCTTGCTCTGTAAAGTAAATTAATTTACCGAAATCCGAAGAAGTGAAAACCGGATTAAATATGGCAAAATCTTTTAAGGGTACAGAAAGAGCTGTTTTGCCAGCGATGGTTAATTTCTGTGTTCACAAGAGTCCGTCATTTGTCCCTCTTCTGCGAGAGATGAATTAAGCCTCAACATCTTAATAGGCCTGTCATCCTTTCGTCTATACCTCGGTCTGACAAATTATCCCTTCATTTGAGATGTCCTGATTACAATTATGTGTTTATCATCACTGACGCATGTTACATGCCAAACTCTTCTCATGCTCTCTGATTTTACTCTTCTCAAGATCTCTTGTGGAGAGCACGTGCCGTTAAGCTTCCCATTCCAGAAGTGGCCGCAGTACAAGGGACTTAGTCTCATCCCACTAACAATAAAAAAAGCTCCCCATTACGCAAATTTCTCTAGGCGTTTATTTCCAACTTCTTATATCCAAATATTGCCTTGCCACCTTGCTCTCAAAACCACCGACCTACGCATTCTACCCCTAGGCTGACACACCCTCATCTTCCGCTTGAGACGGCTTGTGGTGTGCAGGAATTCTACACAAAGAAATGGGCCTGTGTTTGTAGCACTGTACTGAGTTCGATTTGAGTGACTTGACTGGAGTCATTTCGGTATGTGTGTCCGCAGCGTAGGAAGGAAAGCAAAACTTAAAATCTATTTAAAGGATTTAACATCAATGTAAAAAATAGATGTCCCAAACCATCGGTAGGGCCCAGTGTTGGCAAGTACAGTTATGTCTAAAATAAATTTGAGAGTACGTCACTCCTTGAGTAGGCAACTATATAGAACGGAAGTCCCATACGTTTAGTAAAATCTCCGATACGGAAATTTGGTCCCCACTGCATGCTACAAGCCGATTACAGCGGTAGCGTGGTCTAAGGCATGAACTGTCTTCTCTCGCTTGAACGCTTTGATCGTGGGTTCGAATCCCACTCAAAGCATGGATGTCTGTGTGTTTATTCTGTGTTTTTGATATCCTATGCGTGGGTAGGTCCTTGCGACGGGCCGATCCCCCATCAAAGGGGTCATACCGACTGTGTATAGGATTAAGAAACAGAAGGATTGTAGAGCCATAGATAGATAGATAGATCATATGTTGCACATATAATGCAGAAACTCTCTAAAGATCACATAATTATTTGCGTGACTAATTTGTGAAGTATCAACAAAGATGTTTTAGGCATTGATCTTACGAGAGTAAAGTTGTCCTTATGCTTAATTAAGCACCAGTCTTGAACTTCGACGCTAGATGGAGGTGAGTGCTCGGCTTCACGCCCTTGACCCGCTACCCAAGGGGCCCCACGGTACCCACTGGACAGGGGGCTAAGTATCGGGCCAGAGGCTGTGGAGAAGAGAAAAGTCTCTCTGTTAGCAACCGAATCATAATTCACGAATCATCCAGCCCGTGGACTATTCACTGTACAGACTGGCAGGAGCCGTTCAGAAACTAGGTCAACTTTTGTGAAAGAATAGCTTGCCGGGTTGTATGCCCGGAAGATAGCCCCCTGCACAGTGGTGCTCTTATATTTGAAATGCGGACTACGATACGGTGCACAGCAGAGAAACTTGTGATGTGTACGAATGGAAGCTGAAATCTGCAGACAGCTCGGTAGAGTTCTACATGAAATAACATTATTGTATGCAAGAAAGGTATCGCGGCACGAACACCGTCCTAACGTCGCTCAGTGTCACTTATGTGTCTCGGGCACTCCACGCACGGTAACTCAGGAATAATATATAAAGAGATAGGAGTATCTGTTATATAGATGGGGTTTGGGCCGCGCCATAGCTCAAGCGGTTAGTCGCTGGGTTCCCACCGCGGAGGTCCGGGTTCGATCCCGGTGTCTGGTCAATTTGGAGTTGTGGTGGACAAAGTGGCGCCGGGGAAGGTTTTCTCCAAGTACATCAGTTTCCCCTGCCAATCTTCATTCCACCAGTTGCTCCACAATCACCCTCACCTATCATCTGGGGCTGGCACAATAGGCCAGAAGTGGCCGCAGTGCAAGGGACTTACCGTATTTACGCATGTATAGGCCGCACATTTTTTGCCGAAAATTCAAGAAGAAAACTGGGGTGCGGCTTATATTCGAAATATTCGAAATCACACTTCATTTAAAAAAAATATATATTCATAATTAGTAATACAGGGTGTAATACTCCTGAAATAATATTCCAAGAAAATTATTTTTTCTATAATTTCTGTCTGAAAATTGTGCTGCGGCCTATACACGCACGCGGCCTATACATGCGTAAATACGGTAGTCCCACCCCACTAGCATTAAAAAAATTAGATGGTGTTTGGATTGGTAACTGGATTTATTGAACACTTATAAACACAACTGCTGATCACAATAGCCCCGCGGTCTGAGGCGTGGAATGTCTTCGCTCGCTCTAACACTAGGAAAGTGAGTTCGAATCCTATTCAAGGCATGGATGTTTGCCTGCGTTTATTTTATGTTTGTGTTGTCCTGTAGGTAGCGGCCTTGCGACGGGCTGATCCCCGTCCAAGGAGTCCTACCGAATGTCTTACATTAAGAAACTGAAGTGATACGAAGAGTTTCACGGATGCCCTATACTTCAGTTGGGAGCAACGGGAATGAAGATAGACACATACAGTAACTACAAGTAACTATAACGCTATCACACACTCTGCAGTTCTCTACAACACGCATTAATTCTTCTCAGTCTGATGTCTTCTCCAGTCGTTGCCTGGCAGCGACTTCCAACGGCGGGCGTTCTGCTTGCTTTGGGTTTTCCGAACTATCAGCGAGCTTCCCACAGCAACAGCTCACAAGGACCGAACTGCAGTTCTCTGAGGAACTCAGTCAGTCACCAACTCATTTCACTCCACTTACTCAAATGCACTTACTAACTCCCAGGCTGGCGGCCATGTGACACCAACCTCAAACTCTTCTGAGTGACTCCAAATCAACTAACTGAACTCTAGACCTACCCTGCCTATAGCACCTTGGAACTGATAGCATCGAAGCACCGCTATCCATTGTTGTAGTTCAGTTGTTGCTTGCTAGCGATCTGTTGCTTAGCAGCGGATGTTGTTTATAGAGTCATTAATTAGTAACGGGTATACATGCTACAATATTCAATATTTAAAGCTTACTGATTGTAGCGACTAGGCTACTGGCTATTGGAGTTCGATTCCCGGCAGAGAACGATATGTTTCTCTGCTCCGCAACGTACGTACCAGCTCTGGGGCCCACTCAGTCTCGTGCAACATGGGAACCGGCGGCTGCTGCCCCGGGAGTAAAGGAGTAGGGGCGTGAAGAAGACCGCTCATCTCAATCTAGTGACCAGGTTAAGAAAGGTGGAGCTACACCTCCACCATCTCAAACATATTAATGACCTGGCGCTTAATTAATAAAAGTGTGGCAAAGTAAAGTGAGGTGATCCGAAACGAAGTTTCGGATCAATATGCTGCCTCCATCTTCAGGCTAGAGGAGTAAGTCAAGCGCGATATTGGTTCGCACAAGGCTCCGCCCCCCCCCCACACCTCACTCCCGGTCCGTGCCATTTGTGCTGGACTTGTGGTTCAGTTTGTCTGTAACAGAGAGACGTCACAAACCGACGTGCGTCTACATACTTAAAATCAGCGTCGGAAGAGACAGATGCTTATATAGGAAACATAGGATGATGTAATGATTAACCCTTTGAAGCACGAATATTTTGTGTGTAGTATTTCTAAATGATGTAAGATTTGAGGCTTTCACGGCGGTGACTATGAAGAAAGCAGTCTTCTGGGATTTGGCACCGTGTATATGTGGTGTTAACCGACGTTTCTGAGGAACATCGGTTAACACCACATATACACGGTGCCAAATCCCAGAAGACTGCTTTCTTCATAGTCACCGCNTAATGTGTTCTTAAAGTTTATGGAAATAATCAATGTTTATTCTGAGCATCACATTGTCATGTGTACGGGCGAATTGGATTATTGAATTTATTGACACCTTTCCGTATTCCGTATTGAGGGGGTGGGTTTCCCCATGCACTTAGACCGGTTACTGGTCCATTGTGCGTCCCCCTTTAATTTCTACTGTCTCCATACCCTACCGGTACGGGTGCTTACTGTCAGCCCCTTTCTGCCAGCGAGGTTCCAACCTCTTACTGGCAGTGGTATCTAATAGTTAGTCCCTTTCTGTCAGCGAGGTCGTCCCTCCTCTGGCAGGGGTTCCTAGTCCCTTTCTGCCAGCAAGGTTTCTACCCTCTACTTGGCAGTGGTAT
>NW_019738350.1:422500-472368 GCF_002891405.2 Cryptotermes secundus
TCCCTGAAGTTTTCCGCCCTTAGAAATTCCACGACCTCCGCCGGGTTTTTGAACCCGCGTACCTTGAGTCATGAGGTGGGAACGTTACCTCTAGACTACGGAGGCAGCTTATTGACACCTTACTACATTCAAGAAACTCAGGACTACAGGCAATACAGCGCCATCCCTGATCTACACACTTTACAGTTCACCGTTACACACGCACTAGGCTTCTCAGTCTTCACTAGTCGTATCCTTGCAACAGATTTATAACAGTCTTACTGAACTTCAAATTACTTTTTCACAGATTAATTTCTTTCTTGCCGTTATTCTGCAACTGCCAATTTCTCTACTTGCAAGCTCATTAACCTGGCAGGCTGACGTTTCGAAACTCGATTCGACCTGACTCAACCGAACTCTTGTTTATAACCACTTTTCCAGGATCACCCAGAAAATACAGCCTCTCTATTGTTGGGAAGGCGTGTTTACAATGCCGTTGCTATATTATTGCTTACATATTCGTTGCTGCGGGAAGGCGTTTACCGAGTTGTTGCTTAGCAATGAGCGTCTATTCTCACTTCACTATTCCGGCTTTCGGGCGTCATGTCACAATATGGAATATACGTGTATCTGTGTGAAAATACAGGGCTTTCTAATGTTAAATCACGTGGTATCCATAATAATTTCTGTGCCTTGTAGCATTATCTGACAGCAGCATAAATTTGAATGCAACCAAGCCAGACAAGAATGTGGATGGAAATAATCTAGACTAGGGAGTCGTAAAACTTGCCTAAGTGACGGATAACCGGGACAAACGTGTCTCATTTACAGCAGTCACCGTGTGAATCTACCGGAAAATAACACAAATTAATGAAATTAGATTACGAAAAAGCTTTGCTTTCTTAATCTCGCGTCGATAATTTGCAAAACACTGTTTTGGCACAGTGCTTACAGAAACACTTGGAGAGTAATGATCAATTTCATAGGAAAAGTTACCAATATTTACTATACAATCCTTCGATTAATGCGAAATCCAAATGCAATGTAAACATTTCGAGATCTACGCTGCAGAAAAATCAGGAAACAATAAGTGCTTCAGGATTGTCGGGGAAATATTAAAAAATTATTATGAACAAAAGGTAAAGCTATCCCTATAACACACCGTGGAGGCCCATAGTGTTGTGAGACGACGAGGCTCCCACATTTTCTAGACAATAGGCTCACAGGTGTATTGTTTTGTTATAATATTTCACAGCGACGTGAGTGTTATACACCTGATGATGGCCGTCTGAGGCCGAAACATGTAGTGTGGGGAAGCAAGATCAAAGACACAAAATATATTGTTTGCACTTGAGACGGAGTTTATATCATTTATCGTATTGTTTTGTACTTAGATGCTGAACATGTGATAGGTTTCGACCCTTATTGAGTTATAATCAGGTGGATTGTTTGCTTAGGTGTTGAACTTGTGACATGCTTCGACCCTTATTGTGTCATCATCAGATGTATTTTTTGTGCTTAGTTGTTGAACTTGTGACATGTCGCGAACCTTATTGGTTCATCATCAGGTGTATTGTTTGTGTTTAGGTGCTGAACTTGTTACATGTTTCGACCCTTTTCGAGTCATCATCAGGTGGATTGTTTGCTTAGGTGTTGAACTTGTAACATATTTCGACCCTTTTGAGTAATTATCAGGTATTTTTAAGATTTTAAGGTGTTACTGTAATTAATATATATGTATATTTTTATAAGAAATTGTTGTGTCGACGGATATAAATATACTTAATGTAAAAGAGCGGCGATTAAATTTCTATCGTTGATGAACTCCAAATAATGGTGTATTAGTTCATGTTGCTTGAATCAAGAATTTGTAACTGGGTTTAAGAGCGTTGTTCTCTCATAATAACATGTTTATTTACGTGCAGTCTTCATTTTCTTGAGTAACAAACTGTTATTCGCTGCAATCAACCAGCATGGATGGGGGCCTATGATTACGAGGCTTGCAGTCATAGCCTGGTTTCGTAATGGAATTATCTTGCGTGAATCCGCGTTTACTCTGTATTAATGTGTCTGCTATGGTAAGGAACGGGGACATGAGATAGCGTAGTTGGTTCAGGCACTATGCTACAAGCTGGAAGGTCGCGGGTTCAAGTCCCGATGAGGTCATAGGATTTTTTTTTTCAGTTGACCTAATCCTTCCAGCAGCACTATGGCCCTGGGGTCGTCTCAGCCTCTCACAGAAAGGAGAACCAGGAATTAATTAAATAATTTTCCTGGGAAGTAAAGCGCGGCCGGCGCGTAAGGCTGACAAACTTGCCGCCATCTTTGAGCCGACTGTCTAGATAATGTGGGACCCTCAACGTCTCACAACACTATGGGCCTTCACGGCCTCTTACAGGGCCTCTTACACACGCCCAAGGAGTCCTACCGAATGTGTAATCTCTAGAAAAACCGAAGTGAACGGAGTTCATGGAGGTAGACCTAGGCCCACTGGGGCTGTAGTGCCAAGGGGGAAAAAAGTTTGTTACTGTCTTCTTGGTACATTCTCTTGTCCGGGAGCTGCTGGGGCTGCTAAACAAGTTGGACAAGAGAAGAAGGTGATCGGTTCTAATATCGGCCGAGATTTAATCTCTTCTGAGAGTTTCCATGTTTTTCCTCATTTCTTCCAATCAAATATTGGTATATAGAAGATAAAGTTTTCGCCGTAACAGGCCGTGGATTTCCATAGGGTTGTGAGACGTCGAGGCTCCCACATTTTGTAGACAATCGGCTCACAGATGGCGGTGTCAAATGCTGATATAGAACTTTAAATTATGCACGATCGTTTCCTTCCATAACCTAGACGTCCTTTGAAATTTATAATTCATTGTGATCCAGTCTTTCAGCGTTGTGTAGCCGCCGGTGCTATAATGTACAGTGACAGGACTAGCAGAAGGCATTTGTTTTGGGGCAGAGGATGGCAATGTTGCAATGATGCAGAAAGTAACGCACACATATCCTCTGTTGTGAAATATAAACTCTTTCGTCCATGCTGACGTGCTTCAAACCACACTCACTGCCTCACTGACACACAATTGATTCATTCATTCATCAGTAATCTGTCAGACGACAGGTCCACAGTCTCTTCCAAAACAGTTCCCGCACTTAATGCGATCTAGAGCTTTCTCCTTCATATGAGAATATCTTCTGTCCCCAAGGTCATCCAGCATCTTCTTACGTCTTCTTCCTCGTCTTCTGGCAACTTCTATCCCCCCTCTCTCGCATTCATGGTATCTCTGTTTTTGGAAAGAGACTATCCAGGAAAAGTGATAATGTGGTAGTTTTTCCATTTGCTTTCCACATCGCAGTACAACAGCAGTTCAAACCACTCTGGTCACGCCTGTTGCTATACGAACTTGAACCATCTCGAGCATAATTTTCTCTGTGCTTCAAGTCGCTTCTGATGACGCTGCTTCCGCCATCAGTTTTCGATGTCTCTCTTCGTCTGATGCCTACCCTTTGACCTGTCCAGCAAGGGAGGCCCTGCCAGTAGCTACGCTACCGCTGGTATAGCTCTCAGGGCCCTTGGCATACTCAAACCCCCTCACCACGATAAGGTGGAGACACCAACGAGGGGAACACAATTGATATTTTTCGGAAATAGAACATTTCTACCGTTAGTTCAGATTTCTCGCATTTCCTTCATTAAAAAATAATTTCTTAATTTTTCTTAATGCTTTTCACACCTCAATTATTTGACCATGTCCTCTTAAGGGCCGTCGTTCCTTATTCTTCAGCGGTCAGCCCAGTCTCATTTTCTCGTTTTCCCTCATCTATACCATTGTTTTGTCACGGGATTTATTCTTCTTTCCTGAGGAAGGAGGCAGCAGCTTTCTTCCACACGTTAATAACATTTCATCAGACCACACGCCGTGACATCTCAGAAGGCTGTAATCCCCATTTCACTATCGATAAATACCTCAAAACTCTGAGGATTTGCAGCATGAGGCTCGATTAAACTCAACTGGATTCGATTCAGTTCGTGTGGCAACATCCTTAGTGATTCAGGCTCGATTGGAATCAATTCGGTTAGTGTGCGAGCAGCCTTAGTGCGCCAGGCTCGATTGGACTCGATTCGGTTAGTGCGTCAGGCTTGACTGGACTTGATTCGGTTAGTGCACAAGGCTCGATTTAAATCGATTCGGTTAGTGTGCTAGTAATCTTAGTGCGCCAGGCTGTACTGGACTCGATTCGGTTAGTGCGCCAGGCTCGACTGGACTCAATTCGGTTAATGCGCCAGGCTCAATTGGACTCGATTCGGTTAGCGCGCCAGGCTCGACTGGATTTGATTCGGTTAGTGCACCGGGATTGATTGGAATCGATTCGGCTACTTTTCCAGGCTCGATTGTACTCGATTCAGTTCGTGCGCCATGCTCGACTGGACTCGATTCGGTTATTTTTCCAGGCTCGATTGTACTCGATTCAGTTCGTGCGCCATGCTCGACTGGACTCGATTCGGTTATTTTTCCAGGCTCGATTGTACTCGATTCGGTTAGTGCGCCGCAGCCCTATAGCCTAGTGGAAAATATAAGCCTACTCTGTTTCAACACTTAAGTAGGGTAAGTATGCCTCTGTGAAAGTATATCGGAAGCGATCGTATGTCAGTCTTAATTGCGATGTTCAGTATGTTTATTTACAATGTTCTTTCGCTTCGCATCAAATTGTAGTGTATGGTATATAAACACGTCCTAGACGTTCCTGTAATCCGATATGTATGTTCTTACATATGGTGTACACGTCAGCCCGGTACTCTTATTGATGGGTTTTACCAGTTCCTGCGCTCGCAACTCTGATCAGAGAAGCGAGTAATCGCCCGAGGCAATGATCGCCGTATCAGATCCAGGACACTTGACCTCATTCTTATTATTTGTCATCCTTTCTAAGACGTCGAGATGTCTCAGATATTTATAATATAGCAGGCAGTGTGTATGGTTTCCCCACCAAATTGTCTATTCTTTCCTTCTGACTTATTTTATAGGAGGTTATGACGTAAGAAATTATTTTTCTAGTTGGGATACGAACTGTGGACTACAGTTCGCATCATAAATTGCCTACATCTACTACAACAGACAGATGAAAAATTCCATTCCATCCGCAGAAAGTATGAATACCTCACTTTACTGCCATAACTTAAAAGTCTATAAGGCGTGCCAGAACTTTGTTCTCCGGAGTAATTAAAATTAACAAAATTGAGGCGAAATTAAGCAGTTCAGTAGTGCACGAGTATGTCACCCTTTTGCATACACATTTCTTCTCAGTCAGAGCTGTGTTATATTACGTACTCAAGGAGCTGAGCCCTTCTGGAAGAGCCGCCAATTCTGCAGCTACTCAAGAATTTCCAGCATTTTATGGAACCCGAATGTTCATTACTGTGTTCACAAGAGCCCTCCACTGGTCCCTGTCCTGAACCAGATAAAATCCAATTCATCCCATCTCATCATATCTCTCTAAGATCTATTTTAATATTGTCCACCCACCTACGCCTTGGTCTTCCCATTGGTCTCCTTCCTTCTGGATTTCCCACTAATAGGTGTATTATATTATTGCATATAATTCATGGCCGGTCACGGTAGTCAATCAGTCTAAGGCATGCACTGTCTTCCCTCGCTCGGAAGCTGGGATCGTGAGTTCGACATGGATGTTTGATATGTGTATGTGTTTATTCTGTGTCTGTGTTGTCCTGTGTTTAGGTAGAGGCCTTGCGACGAGCTGATCACTCGTCCAAGGAGTTCTACTGACTGTAAAATGATCATGAAACTGAAGAATCGGAGGCCAGGGCCCAAGGGGACTGTAGAGCCAGTGAAAAAAAAAATGTACTTCATGATTCCATGCATGTAGATATCCAGAATTTAATTCATTATTATTTATTTCACTATTATCAAATTCTAATTATATTTGAAGCACCGATGCTAAAGAGGATATGACAATGGAACAAGTAATTTAGAGCATGTTCGATGTCACAATCTTTACTTTTTAGAAGATATCTGTAATGATAAGAATAATGATTTGTTTCCTGCAGGGCTCTAATTTGTCACGTGCCCGTTGTAGGATTTAATGTAGTGCTTTAATAACTTAGCAGGCGTACCATTTGACCGTTTGGAAGCACGCCTTTCATCTAAAGAGAATCTTGACCAAAACCTGAAGAAAGCCGTTTTCTGGGATGTGGTGCCGTGTAGATCTTGTGTGACTCGACGTTTCGGTGGAATGTTTCGCCTGCATTTTCAGGGTGGAAACGTCGGCGAACGAGGAACCAGCGTGAACAGGTGGCTGAAGTTTGAGTTGATACGTTCCTCCGAAACGTCGATTCACACAAGATCTACACGGCGCCACAGCCCAGAAGACGGCAATTTTTAATGGTCACGGCCGTGAAAACCTAAAATCTTGCTCTGACATCACAGAAAACATGATACTTCTCCATTAGAAAAACCATGCAGTTAATATTATTTAGAGAAACAATTGCTCCTTATTCTGATCATCTTATCACAATCTGATTTTCTGAATGTTGTTGCAGGTGGTATGTTTAGTTTCCACTGTTCTTTGTTAGTGAAGTATTTATTTATTGGTCAACACAAATATATATNAGATAGTTATAAGTTGCAAAGAATGATTTACGAGTTCTGAAATTGAAGGAATGGAATAAAACTTAAAACATTAGACAAAAATGGGCTCTAGCCATAAAGAAAGCGATAGTTCTTGTAGTACAGTATATTCATCGAGTAAACTGAAGTACTATTGATTGATAATTGGATTTATTTGACGCTTATAACTCGTACGTGCAATTAACTGTAACAGTCTATACATCACTACAATTTCAGCACACATAAAGTCTTCTGTTTTTTATTCTGTGGTTGCTAGTCGTTGCTAGGTAGCTACTTCTAACAATGGAGCTTCCTTACGGCCAACTACGAACTGCCAATACTCATTAGCAACTCGCTACTGCTAACCTACAACTCCGACCTAGACTGACTGATCGGCAAATTGCTGCTGGCCCTCGCCAGGACAATGATTCTCGGTTTCGAGTCTCACAGGGCTCATGACCTAATTTTACGGTCTGACGGTTCTGGTAGCATACGTGAGCCCTTTTGCGACTAACTCGGAGCAAGAGAGAGAGAGTTACTTTACGACTGCTGTTTACCGCCAGTCAGTTCGCCCTGGCACCGAGCCTCTTTAGGCTCACGAAGAGAGATTTCTTTTTTCAACTGAGCTTTTGCATTTCATATAAGAATTTGTCAGTCCAGGCTTTCCCGTTGGTCCTCGCTGTATGATCTCTGCACGGACCATGTAGAAAACACCGCTTATAGCAATTCATCTATTGGAGCGTGTTGCTTCGTTGCTGCGGAAATTTTTACTACGCCGTTGCCTATCAATGGACATCTAATCATTCCACTATTCCGGCTCTTAGCCGTCATGTCACAATATTTTTAAGAGAACTTTGGACAAAGAGCGGGTACTTCAGCTGGATTAATATTAATTGATTAACTGCAGTTTGTGTACAAGCTCGCTGGCTCACTCGGTGCGAGCAGATGAGTGATAACGTGACAATGGAAGATATGGAGCTCGAGGTTCAAAGAACGATAAGACGTGTACGATTTCATAAGAGGAAATGGAGTACAATTCAGAAACGAATTCCAGGGAAGCAGATAACGCTTTTATGTGCACAGACCTAAATTAAAAAGCTTTCAGTAGTTAACATACTTATTTCCGGCAATTTTACGACGTTTTTTTAACTGACCTAATCCTTCCAGCCGCACTATGGCCCTGGGGTCGACTCAGCCTCTAACAGAAATGAGTACCACGAATCTTCCTGAGGGTAAAGGGTGGCCGGCTAGTAAGGCTGACAACCTCACCGCCATCCGTGAGCCGACTGTCTAGAAAATGTGGGAGCCTCGACGTCTCACAAGCCTATTGGCCTTCACGGCCTGTTACAGGAACAGTTTTACCTTTTAATGCTGACTGCGGCACATGTGGGCATAGCCGATGATTATGCAGTACAGAAGCTATCCGTGTCCATCAGTAGTGGAAGTTAAGTTAGTCCACACCGAGCGGACTGACGTAGTAATACCTCTGTAGACTTGTTCATGAAGTGCTAGGTTCGTGTCTCGACCAGGAAACAGGTTGCCCTGAATGATGCATTTCGTAGTTTTTTCTAGTCCCGCCATAAAAATTCTAGATAATACGTCGGTTGGACTACTACCACTTCCTTCCAAATCCTTTCCCATCACTCTTCTTACCTTTCGTCACCATCCAGTGTAGATATTGACACTGTCGTAAAATACCGCACGACCTCAACTTTGTCCTGTTCACATGTCGATAATCGATAGGAAAGGATTTTCACCTCCTACTCGACATGTGTAGGACAGATGTTACTTCGATAAAGAGGGGAAACCCTTGTGACAGGCTGCTTGTGTGGTACAGGGGTGTCAAGAATGCAATACGCGAAGGAAATGTGACCGGCAATATACGCCATCTAAAGGGAATCGAGCTTAAAACACAGGAATCATGAAACAGATATTAGAAGCCCAGTGATTACTACGTTTGCCACTCTGCATCCTTCCTCACAGAATGTAGTTACGTGTTCCGCATAGAAAAGGAATTAGGGAAAAACATGCAGATACATAAGGGCACCCGGTAGCGTAGTTGGTTGAGGCACTATGCTGCAAGCCTGAAGGTCGTGGTTTCGAGCCCCGATAAGGTCATTGAATTTTTAGTTAACTAAATCCTTCCAGCCTCACTATTACCCGGGTGTCGTCTCAGCTTCTAACAGAAATCAGTACCAGGAATCTTCGTGGGGGGTAAAGGGCGGCCGGCGCGTAAGGCTGACAACCTTAACAACATCTGTGCGTCGATTTTCTAGAGGAAATGTGGGATCCTCAACGTCTCACAGCCCCATGGGCCTCCGCGACCTGTTACAGGGATAGCTTTACCTTTTTTAATCATACAGACATATAGACAGCAAAGCGATCTTATAAGACTCCGTTTATTTTTTAAAAGTCAGGAAATTAGGCTGAAAATTATTCCCAAACTGTTGTATTTGAGGCACTGTTGTTGTGAATAAAAGTGTCTGAGGTCTCATAGCCTATCAGAGTGTGAAGTAAAAATTTCAAAGAAATAATTTCTAATAATATAAATATGAAATATTTCTGTAATTTGATGTGGCCTTCTAGGATTAAATAAATTCAGTATCTCTGTCATTGGCCCTATGTGAGGCTCCCACTGTGGGAAACACCCATCTGTAAAGCTCAGTGTGCGAGAAAGCTGCAATTGCATTTCGACGTAACGCAGTCACAGCTGAGTACACGGTTGGTGATTACAATACAGACATTTCGTATTTATAACTCCGCGTCGCAGTTGGACTCCTTACTGACATTAACGTAACGGTGTAACAGTACCTTCTGGCAAGAATTTGAGGCAACTGCAGTAGTACGGCGGCAAACCGAGCCCGCGTTAATCCGAACTCCCAGTAATTCGAACTGATTTACAGAGCCACCAAAAAGAAAAAGACATTCCAAACATTGCAGATATAATCTGTTTTACTTCGTTGCAGTAAAAATTATTTTTTCTGAAACATGACATCCGGTATTCTAGAGAGTAGAAAACACGACGTTTCGGAAATGGAGCTGTTTCCATTCCTCAGGAGAAGGGGGACAAGACACCTACTCAGTTGGGCCCGGACTGTGGAAAAGTCCAAAAACCCAGTAATTCTGTATGTTATACACCGTCGTCAGAACCCTTTAGAATCTGCATGACATTATGTGTTCATGGGCCTGCCCTTCTGGGTGGTGAAAGGTGCAACTCGGTTACGCCTTGGCCTGAGTCGGGCAGATTGCCGAAGTTCTGCGGATTCCGGCCGTTTGTTTATGCAGGGTGTCCCAGGAGGAAAGGTCAATATTCTGGGAGGTCACATTGTCGGTCATTCTTAGCAAAAATTTGTATATGTTCATGTGTCCTCTTCCGAACCGTTTCCGAAATAGAGCTGTTTCACCGCACAGGACACTGCACTGTACAGACGAGCAGCACGCCATGTCCTCATACGAGTTGCACCGAGATAGAGCTATTTCACCGCACAGAACACTTTACACTGTACAGACGAGCAGCACGCCATGGCATACGAGTTGCACCGAGATAGAGCTATTTCACCTCACAGGACACTTTGCACTGTACAGACGAGCAGCACGCCATGTCCTCATACGAGTTGCACCGAGATAGAGCTATTTCACCGCACAGGACACTTTGCACTGTACAGACGAGCAGCACGCCATGTCCTCATTCGAGCTGTTAAGTGCATTGATGTTGACGGTGGAATTGGATTTTAAGCTGGGTAGGACAGTCATTTACACCTTTCAATCTGAAGGTTTTACTGTAAATGAAGATAATTATTTACTTCGATGTGACTCCGTATAGCCAGGTTAAAGTTTGCCGATTTTTCGAATGGTTTTCCTGCCTCTGTCTTCTGGGTAGAAGACTTGGAGGTTTCTCTTATCCCAGTATTTACCTTGAGGGATAGGTGGAAACCGAAAGCTTGTCAGGATGGCCCATTCTTGGGCCGAGATTAAAACCGGGACCTGCCGCATAAGAAGCGCATGCGCTGACCTCTCGAGCGTAGCGTTCAGTGAGACGTTAAAATCTAAACTGGTATGAAATGCATTGCTTTCTTGTCTGTCTAACTTTATATCCTGAGTAGGGAACTTTGAGGAAGGAAAGTTCTGTTGTCTTCAACGAGATCTCTATTATGGAGATTCTGTGTTGAAAATGAACTCTAATGAATTTCTAATGGCGCTACAAATATTCTGAATAAGCAGTCCCAGACAGCCGATAAAAGGCGTTCCTCCAGATTTTTGATAGGGCGTGGGGCCAACAAGTCCTCACTGTGAAGAAAGAGTCTTTTACGAAATATTTCCCATGGCCTCGGTCTTTGATAGATCCTTGGAACTACTTAAGCAAAGGAAAATTTGCCTGAGATTTAGGGATAGGTTGGGGTGGCATGGACTGGATTGGTCTGGTTTAGAATACGGACCTGTGCAAGGCCATTGTGAACACGATAATGAAAAACCTGGTTCCATATTGGGGCGTATAGACCCGTTGCAAGGCAAAGACATCAAAACAAAACGACACAGTAAACATGCCTCTACAACAATAGAGCTGTTTTCTGTGTGGTCCATGCCGAGGAGTTATCTTGAACACGATTGGGAGACCCAGGCGGGGGGGGGGGTTATACCTGGGCTGCCCTGTTCCTGGAGGATATTAATACGAGGACCTGGCCGTCCAGGATGAGGGATTCTCTACCCTGAGACAGTAAAATATGATCATGAATGACGCGGGACTCGGACAAGAGAATGACTGCGCTGGCGACGACCAACAGCAATTGTGAATGACAGTCACATCCTCTCGTCAGAGAGGATGTTATATAAGGAATATAACCGCAGGTGTTCAATCGAAAAGAATATTTGTCGTGGGTCTCAAGAGGCTTGGTGCCAAGATGAACTGACTGGCCGTAAACCGCCAGTCGTAACTCTGACTCTGACACAGACAGCAGTTCTGTACGGGAGCCTGCGAAGAGAAGACTTTATGTGTGATATCTGGAGTGTGTAACTCAGTGAGACTGTTATAGTTCTTGTGTTAAAATCCGTTGCAAGGAAATGACTAGTGAAGAATGTAATAGACTGAGGACACTAGTCTCTGTGTGTGGGTGATTCGTAAAGTGTAGCCACGAGTCGTGAGTGTATAAATGGTTAATAAATCGAGTCAACAATCCAAACACCTTCTAGAATCACCCCTATTTATTATTATTATTATTATTATTATTATTATTGGAGGGGGTCGCTTTCCTCATGCACCGCTACTAATAGTCTATTGTACGTCCCCCTTTAATTTCTACTGTCGCCATACCCTACCGGTACTGGTGCTCGCTATCAGCCCCTTTCTGACAGCGAGGTCGGCCCTCTTCTAGCAGTGGTACCCGTTAACTTCCTCATCTACCGGAGGCATTGGAAACAAGTTGGGCTGGAAAATTTTGCCTAATTTTGCTCAGAGGTGTCCTAGAGACATGAGGATCTTTTACGTGCCGTAAATCTACGACACGGGACCCACGGCTTAAAGTCCCTCCCGGAGGAGTTGTTCCCTGAATTTTTTCGCCCTTAAAAATTCCACGACCTCCGCCGGTTTTGAACCCGCGTACCTTGAGTCATGAGGTGGTAGAATCACCCCTAAATCGTGACAGTGTGTCATGTGTCATTGAGGATTATTAGGTAGTTGAGCGACTGGTGGCTTCTCAAGAAGGACTCTGCTCCACAGTTAGTCAGATGATGGAGTCTGATAAACATTTCTTACCTGATGATGATGATTCCACAAACATGTTTTAGGTAAGGTTTGGTTCCGAGAGGCCACGTTATTAAATACGGGCGTTGCATTGGCGGGTTGTGTCTGGTGGCAAAAACAGACTGACTCTATACATAATACCGTTGATTTTACCACAGGAGAGTCGAATTAATTGTTGGTCTGCAGGCTAGGCGAGCTGCTGTTTTTTTTTATTGCTAGTGGGGTGGGGCTAAGTCCCTTGTACTGTGGCCACTTCTGGCCTATTGTACCAGCCCCAGATGATAGGTGAGGGTGATTGTGGAGCAATTGGTGGAATGAAGATTGGCAGGTGAAACCGAAGTACCCGGAGAAAACCTGCCCCAACACCACTTTGTCCACCACAAATCCCACTTGACCAAACCCGGGATCGAACACGGGCCGCCGCGGTGGGAAGCCAGCGACTAACCGCTTGAGCTATGGCTCGGCCCTAGGTGAGCTGCTGTTACTAGTGTACCGTTCCCATGGCGGCTGTTGGCTCTAGATGTACAAACAAACGTGCTTTACGATTTCTTTTGGCCCTTTTACCAACACAGAACACAATTCGAAATCAAAGGGTTATCACGCGGTAGCGTAGTTGGTTGAGGCACTATGCCACAATCCGGAAGGACAGTGGTTCGATTCCCGATGAAGTCATTTTATTTTTCAATTGACTTAACTCTTCCAGTCGCAATATAACCCTTGGGTCGACACAGCCTCTAACAGAAATGAGTACCAGGAAACTTCCTTGGGATAAGGGCAGCAGGTGCGTAAGGCTTAGAACCTTACCACAGTCTGTGAACGGATTGTCTAGAAAATGTGGGAGCCTCGACGTCTCACAATCCTACGGGCCTCCACAGCCTATTACAGGGATATCTGTACCTTCTTTTTTATCATTAATGGAATATCTTATATTCACTCTTTGAATTGTTAAATGAATTTATGAATATGTTATAATCTTCTCATTAATATAATATTCTGAACAGATTAAGCCTTTCATTTCCAGGTACTTTCACTATTGGCACCATCGTTACAGAGAAACAGAGAGGCAATTCGGGAGGGGCATACACTAAATCCTAAAGTTAGCAATTCTGAGTAACTTCCTCACTGTCGCCAAATGAAGAGACTATGGCCGAACGATACATTCAATTTTTCGTCATAGCGAAATGTATACTCGTTCAGTATTTATTTTAGACGTAACATATGGAACAATTTTTGGAGGATGTGGCAACAATTAATGTACGAGTGACCATTGAGGAATAGACGAATTGGAAGTCTGATACTTGGTTGTGTGTGCGAAGATTCTGTAATGTACAATTTTCTAGAAAGTTAGAAAACGTGAGGAACATGCTGTTTCCTTTCCCGCGTAATAAGTCACCTGTGTGTTGCAATCGCCAGACGTAGACGTATTGCTCAATCTGTACTCTAAGAGATCCCAGCATATCTTCATTTGTAAGACACGCAAAGGAAATTCACGCGTTACATAATTCCTTCCATACGTTACTGCTTTACGGATACATTAACAGGAACGCATAGTACTCATCTACTTTCATTAAATCCGCGTTTATCCCCAGTTCGTCCTTTATGTTCCGAGCAGGGAAGCCTATCAGAATATTGATTTTACATTTGAGATATAAAAATTTCCTTATTCTGGAAGTATTGTCGTGTAGTTTGATAGATATGTATCAGGCTAATCTGTTGCACCTCGGTCGTAATTTTCGGTTACTCTTCATATATGTAACGGTGAGATGAAAGCTCTTAAATTATGAAATTTCAGGTCACCACAACAGCATACTTTCGAGCGTTACATGGAAGTAAATTATGTCGCGAATGACCGAATAACCTTTTATTTGTGCGTATCGCGTCTGTTCTGTGAGTACTGTTAATACTGTTACATGTACACTCATTGCTAGGCAACGTGTTGTTAAATAAGTTCCCTCGTAGACAGATTCTTGGTAAACAGTCCCTTGCTAGGTCACGCAACAGTACAGAAAGTTGTGTTTTCCGTGCCCGCGGTGTCGTCACAACTGTGGATAGTGATCATATGACATGTGTTTTCTGTAAAATTGACCGACGCACCAATAGGCTAGCTGAATAGCGATCACGTGATATGTGTTTACTGTAGGTCCATGTTCGTTCCTCGGCTACATAAATAAAGCAGTTACAAGTTACGAATAATAGCCGCAGGAGCAGGCAAACAGACAAGCAAGGAGATAGCCACGGGAAGTTCGTAGTTGAAGAAGAACTAGAAGTTCGCCTGTGAAGACTTAACGTGTGGTTAGAGGACTTTATTTATGTATAATATCTGGAGTGTGTGATTCAGTGAGACTGTTATAGTTCCCGTGTTATAAATCCGTGAAAACTAGTGCAGATGCACTGAAGAGATCCGTGTGGAGTGGTTCTACATTGTGTGTGAATTGTAATGTACTATATAAATGAGCCTGTTTGTGATTAACTATTTGTACGTGTTATTTGTGGGAGATGGCTTTAACCGTCGGCTTCGACGCATCATTAGTTACAATATAGAAGAGTAAATTAATCCGGCAGAAAGCAGGGGAAGTTAATCATACGAAATCTCATGTAATAAATGATGAGGTTTCCCGTCGAATTCTTAACGGGCCTTACAAAAATTTCCTTTAATTTGTCTCAGATCTGAATACTTATTGATACAGAAGAAACAATGGCCCCGCTTCGTCTCAGATTCTTGTAACTTCTGCAAGAGTGACACATGTTTCGAACAGAATTCTTTGAGACTAAAGAAGTGTGTTGTGTCCCTTTAAGTAACTCTGTGGAACAGACTCCCTCAGAAGCTAATAGTTGCTCACCTTATCAGGGAATTTTCTACACTTTATGGAATCTGAAAGTTCATTGCCATACTGACAAGAGCCCACAAAATGTGGCAGTCCAGTGTTAATTTCGCTTCATATTCAGGAGGTCCTGGTTACAAATACGGAGACGGAGACAAAGACAGAGACGGGGACAGAGACGGGGACAGAGACGGAGACAGAGACAGAGACAGAGACAGAGACTGCCTATCTGGGCTTAATATAGTTTGTAATTTTTATCTGTCCTGTCAAATACAGGGATAGCATTTCATGTGAGGCCATGACCGCTCCCTTCCAGATATTTTCCAATACATTATTCACTATCTTTCCAGTTAATTATTCACTAATCATCACAAACTTCAGTGCTATATAGTCTGAGTTATTGGCAGTCTCGTCAGATAAACCACAAATAAACAAACATACCAGAAGGTGCCACTGCACCAGATCCTCAGCCACATGAACCCCGTCTACGTCAACCAATCCTGTGCCTTCAAGATAGGTCTTAAAGGAATAAGATTTGAGATCCATCCTTGTTTCCTCCCATCTATGTCTAGGTCTCTCTAAGTGGCATTCTTCCTTCAGAATTTCCGATTAACATTCTGTATGATTTCTCTTACGACTTCACAGTCACATATAACCTTACCCCATAGCGTATGGAGGCTGAAAACCATGTAGGACTAATTCCATGGAGCTGAGTCCTTCCTGAGAAGTCCACAGTCGCTCAGCTCCTCAAGAATGTCCCAGAATTGTATGAAACTCAGAATATCCATTTCCATGTTCACACGGGTCCGTCACTGGTCTCTATTCCGAGTCAGATGAACCCAGTTCATACCTATAATTTTATTTATCTAAGATCCATTTTAATATTATTCTCTCACCTAAGTTCAGGTCTTCGTAGTGGTCTCTTTCATTCAGGTTTTCCTATTAATAACCTATATTCAATCCTCTTCTATCCTGTGCTTACTACATATTCTGTCGTCCATCTCATCCTTATTGACTTGGGCATTTTAATAATATTCGGCGAGTTCAAATTATGAAGCTCCTCATTATGCAGTTTTCTCCAGTCTCGTATTGCTTTATATGTCTTATATCCAAATATTCTCCTCAGCACCCAGTTGTTAAATACGCCCTGCCTATATGTATTCCTTAATGTGAGAGACTACGTTTCACACCCATACAAAACTACAAGTAAAATTATCATTTCGTATGTTTTAATCTTTACGTGTTATATCCTGATGATGTGGTATCAGTCGAGACGGAGTCACTCTGCTGAGACGATCAGCTCCAGACATACGCGGCGCGCCGACAGTAAACACCGTACTATGGAACTTGTCTGTCTGGTAATGGTTGCACTGCATCGCCCTGTTGCAGTATCGATCCTGGGACTCCCGCCTACTATATAGCATACTGCATTCCGCATGGTGCATCATGGGAGAGGCGGCATGTTCTGTAGTCTAGACGTTTCGCGGCAGTGTAGCACACCTCTGCATCTTGGCATGGTATCACAGCCTTCTGATATGCATTGCTGGTCTGGTGCATGTAATTAAAGTTTTGCCTTCACGGCTCTTTAGTGGGGAGGGGCGGTATCATAGTTTTATTTTTAATACTGTCGCGAATGACCGAATTTTCAAGGTCAGAAGTCTCCTTTCACAGTGGGCAAAGAGGAAGGGGCGTGAAACTGATCGCTTTTCTCTATCTAGTGCGGAGATTACGAATGGATCTATACCTCCACTTCCCCATATTTTCATAGCGTAATACTTGATTAATTACTCAAAGGGGGAAAACTTTACCTTTTATATTTCATTCCATGGTATTAGGCGCCTATGCGCGAACTTAACAACACTAACTCTGACTCATGGAAGAAAAAGCTTATAATGGATTATGATGAGGGTTCACTTATCGGAGGGTGGTATTTTGCCTGAAATATATTTTAAGAGCTAAGAAAATTGGGCCGCGCCATAGCTCAAGCGGTCAGTCGCTGGCTTTCTACCGCGGCGGCCCGGCTTCGAGCCCGTGTTTGGTCAAGTGGGATTTTTGGTTAACAAAGTGGCTCTCGGGCAGGTTTTCTCCGAGTACTTCGGTTTCCTCTGCCAATCTTCATTCCGCCAAATTCTCCATCATCACAATCACCCGGGGCAGGTCCAATACAATCACTGACCGCCGTGCCGAGTGGACCCAGCTGGACTCCATCCAAGAGCTAAGAAGGGACTTGCAGAACACTGTCCGTGTGTTTCTCTGTTGTCAAGAAGAGACACTGGTTCCGATTGAATACATATATTTCGATCTTTAAATCGGTTTCAGAAAAGTAAAGCTATTTCAGGCTGTTGGCTAAATTTGTTTCAGAAAAGTAAAGTAGTTTCAGGCTGCTGGCACACCAACCGAATCGACTTCAGTTAGTCGATTCTGACTCACGAAACTATTTCAGATTTACAAAATTCGATTACATTCACTCACTATTGCTATGTTGGAGTCCAGTGAAGCAAGTGGAGTGTGACAGAGGTGCTACAAAGGCTAGTCTAGCTTTGCCAGTTTCTTACTGATTTCAATTCAATTCTGTTTGACTGATTTACATTCGGTTCGTATGCCAGCGGCCTTATAGGGTCATTTATGCCGTCAACTTACGTTTTCCAACAGATTAACCACAAGGACCAACAGCATTAATGCCAAAGCAGTAGCAGTGTGTACGTGCAAGTTGACTCAGCATCATTTTAAACTTAAAGTTCTTATGAAATGATAAATTCCGAACAAGGAATTGCTACGTGCCGTATAAGACAAAAAGTCGAGGTTCTTTCATCTGCAGTGTATATAATAAAGACAATGTACGGTACGAACCAGGGTACATCATATCTCGTGTAGACAACTTTACGGAAGAAAATTTCTGTGCATATCTGAATATCCCACCAGTGTGTCGTACCGGAAGTAACTCCGTAATGATGACGTAAAGGTCTACGTAACAGAAGATGACATACCCTTGCTCCTGTAGTAGACGGAGTAGATGTCTATCGGTCACTAAGCTCGGGCTGAGCCAATTGCAAGTTTCTCTTGTCTCGCGAGACGTATAACTAGCCAGGAGCAAGTGTAGCTTCTGATAATGCAATAGAAGCAAGGAATACCGCTGAGGGGAAGTTCTCGTAACTCTTCGGAATGCACTGGTTACTATATACACCAACTATGTCATGAAGATCTGTATTCTTCCCACGAAATATATTTATGGGCTTTAAGCCATTCTCAGAATAGACAATTTTAATGAAGACGCGGTGTGACTGTGTGAGTAGGAACTAAGAACTCAAACACTTTTCTTGTTCTGGACGGATTAGGCCCTCTGGTTTGTTCTCATTCAGAATTAAACCGAAACGACGAATCTTGGAGACATTTTGCAGGATTCCTTGGGCTAGGAATTAAGCTGTCGCAAGGCCGCTACCCACACAGGACAGTAACACAGAAAAAAGAAACGCGGAAATACATCTATGACTCTAGTGGGATTCGAACCCAAGGGCCCATTGTTCGAGCGAACGAAAGAAATTCATGCCTTAGACCACGTTGCCGCTGTGAATGGAATTTTTAGCCTACTTTCCTTAATAATGATAAATGTCCGTGATGAACCTTGGCCCCTGTTTCAGTTTCCTAACCATATAGGGAGTCGGTAGGGCGCCTTGGGCGGGGGATGAGCACGCTGCGAGGCCGTTACCTACACAGACATCCATGCCTAGAGTGGGATCCGAACCTACGATCCCAGTTTTTTAGTGGCCGAAGACAGTTCATAAGGCCGTGCCATAGCTTAAGCGGTTAGTCATTGGCTTCCCATCGCGGCGGCCCGGGTTCCATCCCGGGTCTGGTCAAGTGGGATTTGTGGTGGACAAAGTGGCGCTGGGGCGGATTTTCTCCAAGTACTTCGGGTTCCCCTGCCAATCTCTATTCCACCAAATTCTCCATCATAATCAGCCGGGGCAGGTACAATAGGCCAATCAGTGGCCGCCGTGCCGAGTGAACCCAGTTGAACTCCACCACCCCACTAAGCGAATTAAAAAAAAAGGACAGTTCATGTCTTGTACCGCACGGCCACTGTGGTTGGCGCATACTTTCCTTATTTTGAAAAAATAAGAGGAGACTTATGACATCACGTTGCTGTTTGTGCGTATTGTCTATACGTTTTATATTCCTGTAAAACTACGATATAGTTGAATACATATTCCTATTAAATTTAGCAGTTAAATTATTTCATATTAACTTTAATGTCCATGTTGAACTTTGGTTATTGTAATCGACTTTGCGTTTAATTGATTTAATTATTTAAAATAGAAATCTGAGATTCTTATTTTTTTAACTATTGAGACGAATTTCTTCTTGAATGTGACAGCGAGTAATTTCGTAGATACAAGTACTCGGAAAAAGCTACTACTTCCATCTTCAGATTAGAAAATACATGCAAATTTTAAGATGGAAGTAGGACCTTTCGCCGAAATGCTGATACGTATGTACTAAATCATAGATCTCATTACAGAGTAATCTTAATGAATGGCAGGCAAATTGCGAGTATTTCTCCTGTCATTTCTCAAATCACTTACCGGGGCCAACGGAGAAGCGAAGAATTCGTGACCCTGTAGGGGATCGAACAACCGTCGTTGAGGCAGTAACGTAGTCACCAGAGTGAATGACCAGTTCCTATTGTAATCAGATGTACATCACAAACTAAATATATAGGGAAAGGGCAGTCTTATGGGATTTGGCACCCTGTATATGTGGTGCAGTCTGCTTTTACCGGTTCTCACGGTCTCTTCGCTTGCGGATTTCTTATATTTTTCCTTCTACCCTGAGGCTGGAGGCGATACGTTCCTCCGAAACGTCGGTTAACACCACATATACACGGTGCCAAATCCCAGAAGACTGATTTCTTCATAGTCACCGCAGTGAAAGCCTAAAATCTTATGTAAATGTATAGGAATTTGATGACGGAGCGGCTTCACTCCTAGTGTAGAACAGCGCTGTATCATTCCTGGATATACTAAACTAAAACTGAACTCCGTGGGTTGAGTCCGCAAGCGAACTATACCGGCCGAGCGACCGTCACTTGTCGGCGAAGTCGTGTGGTCAGCGCAACGGATCCCCACGGCAGTTAATCTCGGTTTTCTAGACCGGAGCTGCTATTTCCTTTAAATAGCTCCTCAGTTATCCTCACGAGGCTGAGTGGACCCTGTTCCAGACCCACTACTTCCCAGAAAATCTCGTAGCGCCGGGAATCGAACCCGGGACCTCTGGATCTGTAGGCAGGAACTCTGACCACTAGACCACAGAGGCGGTCCCTCCTGGATATACTTGGATGATAATTCTCATGTGACTCTAATATACATAGTATATCGAAAAAATAAGCTCTATGAAAAGACCCGTTTATGTTATATGACCATAGTATTTTGTTACTTTAAATCTCAGTGTCAAAATACTGTATCTTCAACTATTGGAACAGAAGTTTGTAATCTGAACTAGTGCGTAAAATGGCCTGCTGAATCCACTCTTCAACTGATTTCTTCTATTCAGCAAACAATGTTTGTTCCACATTATAATTTATAGGTAAGATATGTATGAATTGAATAATAACATTCCTGTTTCGTATTCTGAAGGTCCAGGGTTCAGATGTCGTCCTTGATTTCGGCTGTCGCTACTAATTCCTTCAGACAAATTCCGGGATAGTGCAACAAACGATGCCACAACCTCTTCCTTTCAAATCCTTCTCACTTTATTTCTCATTAGAACAGAGCAGTGACGTGTTGCTGATTGTGCCAGCTTATTCATTCTTGGTCTCAGGGCACGTGAAAACCCATGACCATATTTCTTGTGTCCCAAGATCAAATATATTTTTAAATGGGACATCATCCTCTTTGGGCGTCACAGTGGCCGCGCGGTCTAAGGCACGAACGTTTTTCCCTCGCTCGGACGCTGGGATCGTGGGTTCGAATCCCACTTAAAGCATGAACATCTGTATTGTGCGCGTTTATTCTGTGTTTGTGTTATTCTATGTGTAGGTAGAGGCCTTGAGACCGGCTGATCCCCGTCCAAGGAGTCCTACCGACTATGTATAGGATCAAGGAACTCAAAGAGCCCAACAAAAGGCTGTAGAGCGATAGTAATACACACACCGTGACTTTAGTCCGCAAGCGAACTATGCCAACCGGTCTATAAAGCGCGAAAATAACGGCCGTGGGGATTCGTTGCGCTGACCACGTGACACCCTCTATCCGCTCCCCCCTTACTTACTCATTAATCACTCTGTCCAATGCTATGTAGCCTGAGATACTGACAGAGCCACTAACTGAACTAGGGACCGTTTAACTACGCCAAAACATGCGAAGTTGATTTACGACGCGTAAGTTCACGTTAGGTCATTCTTTAGAGACAAGAACGGCCGTGCCATGGCCCAGGCGGTTAGTCTCCGGCTTCTCACCACGGCGGCCCGGGTTGGATCCCCGATCACGTGGGATTTGTGGTGAACAAAGTGACACTGGATTAGGATTTCTCCGAGTACTTCGGTTTCCCCTGCTAATTCTCATTCCACCGACTGTTCCACATTCATCGTCGTCTATGAACCGGGGCTACAGTGCGCAAATTAGTGGCTGACGTACCAAGTGAACTCAGTCTCACCCCACCCCAAGGAAACTGTCTAGGAACTAACTAGAGACAGTGTGAGGCTGACGCAGTGACAGACGAAGCGTGAGAGGAGTAGCGTGATACGTTTTCACCATTTGTGATGCACAGTTGCAACTCGGTTTATGGCTTCCTGTTCAGCGTTCGCTGTAAACAATTCCAACGGGTTGACGTTCCAAAACTCAGACTGATCAGAAATAGGCATTATTTTACGTAGGCGTGTTTGATTATCCATCTGTTTCAGTACATTCTTGCAGAAGTGCAGGTGCAGTTAATAACAAAATTTGGAAGAGATGTACTTCATAATGTAGTATACAAAACCCGCACTGGCGTTCTTTACGGATGATTAAGCTTTATTACACATTATACATTAAACAAAACAAACAATTCTTGTTTCAACATCATAATTTTTTTCCCCCTTGGCACTACAGCCCCAGTGGGCCTAGGCCTACATCCATTAACTCCATTCACTTCGGTTTTTCTAGATCTTGGACATACGGTAGGACTCCTTGGGCGGGTGATCAGCTCGTCGCAAGGCCTCTACTTGTACACAAACACAGAAAAACGCACACACACACAAACTAAACATCCATGCCCTGAGTGGGATTCGAACCCACGATCCCGGTTTACAAGCGAGCGAAGACAGTGCATGCCTTAGACCGCTCGGCTACCGTGACCGGCCAACATCATAATAGCATCAAAGAATCTAAACACTCTCTGTGGAACTGTTAATGGGAGACGCGCGTGGAAAATTCCACTTACGTCCTTGCAAATTAGGCTTCGTAATGAGTCAGTATAGCAAACAATACAAAACATGTTCCAACAACTCAGATTTATGTAGATTCCAAAATGTTCTGATGATGGTGTATAACACTCAGAATTATTGAGGTTTTGTACCTTGCCCTTTGTCCGGTATTAAAAAAACAGAGAACACAACGTTTCGGAAACTTGACGTGTTTCCATCCTCAGGCGGGAAGGAAGATAACTACTTTATTGGGTCCATTAGAAAGATGTAACCTCAATCACTGTCCAGGGATACAGCAGAGCAGGTATCTCCCTTCTCACCTGAGGATGGAAACATCCTTTTTCCGAAAAGTAGTGTTCTCTAGTGATTACAATACCGGATGATGATCAAAGGCCAGAAACACTATAATTCTGAACTAAAAATGAATTAACATTTTATGATATAAACCCCACCGTCTCTGTGGTCTAGTGGTCAGGGTTCCCGGCTACAGATCCAGAGGTCCCGGGTTCGATTCCCGGTGCTACCAGATTTTCTGAGAAATAGTTGGTCTGGGACGGGGTCCTCTCAGTCTCATGAGGATAACTGAGGACTTATTTCAAGGTAATAGCTGCTCTGGTCTAGAAAACAGAGATTAACGGCCGTGGGGACCTCTATCCGCAAAAGTTGGCACTAACTCGCTCGGTCGGTATAATTCTCTTGCGGAATACAGGCCACGGAGTTTGTTTGCTTTTTTTGATATAAACTTACGTAGGAAGATGATGTTCTTGTGTATATTTAAAGTAAAATTAATTATGAATCAGTAGGCTTGTGACTGAAAATCGAATTTGCCCGATAAAGTTTGTAAGTCTCACATAATGAATTCTAACGGTGTAGACAAAATGCTAGGACGTAGAGACCTGGCTTTTAAATAAGGCGTTATTTTTTTATTTTGAGTAGAAATTTGGTATTGTAGAATAGCTCCCTGGGGGGATTTTAGACATTAGAAAAAGACAATAAATATTTTTTTTTGTTCATCGCTCTAGAGTAATTCTTCCTAGCCTACTGAAGACTTGCAGTAAGGTTGAGAAAAAAATACTTTGTATTTATGTCTGTGTGTAACAATTTTGAGGTACGTTGTTCTCGATTTTCAAAAAAAAAAAGAAAAAAAAAAAAGAAAAGGCATTTTTTAAATACGACTTACATTATAATGGGGTAGTTAATATCCTTAAAATTCTCTTACATTGTATTAATATCATTAAGTTCAACATTATAACACTTCATCTTCTTCACTGGCGCTACAATCCTGCACTTGCATTAGTCTTCTCTATAGTTTCATAACATGAATTTTTTCCGGGGTGGGGTAGTTAGCCCTACGCATGACCCCCAACATGGAGGACCAAGGGTTACACTTCATTTGTCCTTACACTTTGACCTGTCTGGCATGGGTGGCACTACCAAAAGCTTACGCTCCCGCCAGCATACATTTTCGTGCCATTAGTGCTTGCAGACCTCCTCTATCTTATAAGGCAATAGTCCACAAGGAGGATTTACCGCACGTCTACCTTACTGGAATTATGGGGAAAATTATTAAAACAAATAAACTACTATATCGGTGAGTTCCGTTTATTTTCTGGGACAAATGATTTGTAAGCTTGTGACGCAATCAGTGATAACTGAAGCTAGTTCTCAGTATAAGCAGATACTATACGTTATACGTGATAAGCGCATAGAAAGTTTTTGGACAACGAGAGTTGGTTTCCAAACGAGTTAATGCGGCTTCTTGGTCCGAAATAGAAAGCTCCCTCTCACAATTGTTATTCCCTTTCCTCCATGTAACAGTCCGCTTCTACGTGTGTTGCATTGCTAACCCTGCTAAGCGCAAACTTAAGTCCGTTTTACATCCTGAGTTACTTCAAACAAATTCGGGGATTGTTTTCTATCACTGAATTCAGAATCTTTTTATTCACCCATCTACTGTGCACGCGGTTGCGTAGTTTTTGAGGCACTATGCTACAAGCCAGAAGGTCGCGAATTTGATTCAGGATATAGTCACTGGATTTTTCAATTTACCTAGTCCATACAGCCACACTATAACTCTGGAATGGACTCATCTTCTAACAGAAATGAGTACCAGGAATTTTCCAGGGGCTAAAGGGCGCTAGACGCGTAAGACTGACAACCTCATGGCCATCTGTGAGCTTATTGGCTAGAAAACGTGGGAGCCTCGACGTCTCACAACCCTGTGGACCTCCACGGACAGGAATAATTCTAGCGGAGTGACGTGAGTTTTCAAAGGAGGCAGTCGAGAACTTTTCCAGCAAACTTACGTTTATGCCCTTTAAGATCATACTTATTGATCGCCACATAGCAGTGCTTCACGGAACCCATGGGATCTTACTGACTTACTTACTTACTCCCTCGTGGAGCTGGGTCCTTCTGGAGAAGCGGCCAGTTGTGTAGCTACCCCTGGGTTCTGCTAAGTAAAATATTTCCGTCAGAAAATTCAAGTACAACCTACAAATAAAGTTATTAATTACATGTATGCGTTATCTAAAATTTAGGTTTAATTTTTCACGTACATAAAATATGATTTTTTTTGTGGAAATAAATAATAAGTGGATGTCATACCCTTGTTTAACCCCTCTCAACCACGATGTTGCTTATCTATGTGCCTGTTAACATAATTATAAGTGTTCTGTCTAAGGAGCTGCCCTCAAATACCGCATGAGGTAATCAGATCGCCGATTACTGAGTTATGGTCTGATGTCTCAGCTTCTCAGAATTGTGTGTATTAAGACCACAATCTTCCGGGATGTGATGCCGTAGGCTTCAAGACGCTCTCTCAATCTGGTCTTTTTTTATTATTGCTAGTGGGGTGGGACTAAGTCCCTTGTACTGCGGCCACTTCTGGCCTATTGTACCAGCCCCAGATGATAGGTGAGGGTGATTGTGGAGCAATTGGTGGAATTAAGATTGGCAGGGGAAACCGAAGTACTCGGAGAAAATTTGACCCAGCACCACTTTGTCCACCACAAATCCCACTTGACCAGACCGGGGGTCGAACCCGGGCCGCCGCGGTGGGAAGCCAGTACTAACCGCTTGAGCTATGGCGCGGCCTAAGGAAAGGGTAACACCCTAATCGAGTTACCATAGCGGTATTTGCTTGGTGAGACTGGGGAGAACCATGAATATCCTCAGTTAGGATAGCGGGTGTTCTGGCCGAGGTTCTAACCTAAGACCTCCCAAATAAAAATTGGAGGAGTAGGGCTTGAAGAAAATTCTGCTTTTATAAATTATTTTTTAATACTTTAGTTCTCTTAGTAAGGTAAATCCAAAGTTGATTTTGTGTTTGAGGCGTTGAACCCATCGTCTACTATGTCGAGTTGCACGACTGGGTCCCTAATGAACCCATTTCCGCCCATTTGCTGCCACCCGCCCTAAAAAATTAATTTCGAAGTTTGAGAAGTGTTCCCCACCCTAACAAAGGGTTTGTCTACTTGGTAGATTCAAGCTAGAATTTTTAGTGGACAGCATTTCATATCTGTAGCTGCCGGTCACAGTAGCTGCTCTGTCTAAAGCATGAACCGTCTCCGTCAGCTCGAACGCGGGGATCGTGGGTTCGCACCCCACTCGAGGCGTGGATGTCTGTGTGCGTTTATTCTGTGTTTGTGTAGGTAGTGGCCTTGCGACTGGCTGATCCCCCGTCCAATGAGTCCTGCCGACTGTGTATAGATCAAGAAATTGAAAAAGCGGCCAAAGTCCACAAGGGCTGCAGAGTCATAAAGAGATAGAACTGTTTCCTTTTCCCAGCTGCCTTTGCTATCCTACACATTAAATAACATTAAGACTTATCACATTTTCAATAAATCTTGGGAACTTAAGAACTGCCTTTTAAGACAACAGTCTCTCTGAGTACATATTACGGCCCATTGCCTTCGCTATGAGTACTCTTCGATGTCTTTACTTATTAAATCAATTATTAGCAGGCCATCCCTTTTTTGAATTTCCTTGCGTCATTTGCAATATTTGCAATATTCATCTTTCCCCATAAGCATACCCATTACGCCTCTAAATTATATTTTCACAATTTAGAGGCGATTGTAGTCGGTGTCTGGATTGGCGAATGGATTTATTGACCACTTCTACTCACCAATCGGAACTACTAGTAATTACAACGTCATTGCTGATTTTCACACCTTACAGATCTTACAAATCGCTCTCACATGTCTTCTTCTCAGTCTTCCCTAGTCGTTTCCTAGCAACGGAATTTAACACAGTAATTATAATAGTCTCACTCTAGCTACAGCACATACAAAGTCTTCTTTCCACAGTCGGACTTTCAACTCTCAAGTGAACTGGATCGTCGTCTCTCCTCAGCCTCCGTTCCAGAGCTCAACTGACTCTGTTGCCCGAAATGTCTTCTTTATAACCACTTTGCACGGACAGAAGGGAAAATGTCTTTTCCAAAAGTAACTATTGTTGTAGATGCATGTTCACCTATCTGTTGCTTAGATATGGGTTGCATAGCCCCGTTGTTCTATTGTTGCGTGCATGTATGTTGCGGACGTTACTTAGCAACGGCCGCTGTTTACAGAGTCATCGCTTAGCAACGGATCTGTACGCCCCAGTATTTGGAAAGTCATTTATTAGCAACAGTAATATCAACTGGATCAAGAGATTTGGTGGGAGCGGGTTTCTGTGACGCGTTCACCATCGGGGAATACATAGCACACAGTGGCAAGATGATAGATGTGAACTGGAAAGGGTTATGAAGGGATGGGTATTGGCCTATCTGAGGTACTTTTCCGGCATTTGCCTGGAAGGACTGAAAAAAAAACTTGTTACTCGATATTCGAACCGAGCACTTCTCGAATATAAGTCTAGAGCGTTAACGCTACGCTGGCCCTCACGGTAAAGGATTTTATAGGGGCTCTTGTTGACTTCTCGGTAGTAGAAGATTAAAAATGTTAACAAGCCTCGTTTTTAATTGCGTTCGCAAGAATTGCGAAAAACATTTATTATTTCCCTCGTGTATGTCTTGTCTGTTAGTCCGTCCGTCAATCTGTTTTTCGCATCGAACTCGGCTACCACTGGATGGATTTTCGTGACAGCTTATACTAAAAGCTGTCCTTCAATTTGGTTAAATAGCGAACGTTTCACACGAAGAACCAAATACTTTTCTTTTTCGGCAGTTCCTCGCTGTCTCTGCTCAAGTGACAAGAGCATGCTGGGGTTACCATGGGACCGAAGTCATGGCCACCCCGTTCGTTAATTTCACAGATATGAAATAATGTGCGTTAATATTACACGTACGTTTCCTATCTTCTTCTTAGCTCTTTTTGAGTTGGGAGAGCTCAGTCGGTATAGCGACGGGCTACAGGCTGAACGGTCAGGGTTCCACTTCCGACAGCAACAGGGAATTTTTTTACATTTTCAAAGCGTTCAGACCGACACTGGAGTCCAAGCTGCCTCCTATCCAATGCTTACCGGAGGCTCTTTCTCCTGGGGATAAGCGATAGGAGCATGAAGCTGGCTGCACTCTCCCCCCCCACCATCTAGTGCCGAGGTCAAGAATGATGGAGCTATACCTCCACTCTCCTGTACATGTTCATGACGTGGTGCTTACGTAATTAAGCAAAGGGAAATTTTTACCTTTATCCTCTTAGATTGTTTGTTTCATTTAGACTCGAGTAAGGAAGGTAGAAATGTGCAGCCTGATCTGATTCGCCAACACGAGAGTTACCTTCTATTGTCAATCAGTACACCGTTCCCTAACAATGACCGTCTAAATGTAATTCCCTTTATGGAGAGGAATCGTATTGGTAGAATATATGGACAGATGTGGCTGTAACTGTGAAGAGTATCGTCTTTGAGACATGAAGCTAAGTAGTCTCGTAAAAGTTTACCAAAATTTCGGAGGAAAAAATTCCTCCAACTTCATGCTTGAAGAGTAAACTAAGTAAGCATTTAGGAAGAAGCATGTACCAATATCATCCAACGGAGTACACGGAGTTATGTTCCAGAATAGGCCGCGCCATAGCTCAAGCGGTTAGTCGCTGGGTTCCCACCAGGGCGGCCCGGGTTCGATCCCGGATCTGGTCAAGTGGAATTTGTGGTGAACAAAGTGGCGCTGGGGCAGATTTTCTCCGAGTACTTCGGTTTCCCCTGCCAATCTTATTTCTACCAGATTCTCCACAGTAACCCTCACCTATCATCTGGGGCTGGCACAATAGGCCAGAAGTGGGCGCAGTGCAAGGAACTTAGTCCCACCCCACTAGCATTAAAGAAAATAATATGTTCCAGAAGGGAGAACTCATCATAACCACCGGTGTGAGGTCCTCAAATCCTACATCATCTTATTTCAATACCCATTTTTGTTATTTATACTTTCATCTCCTCTGAGCTATTTGCTGTTGGTATGATAACTTTGTTTGCTTTTTGCTTGGCTTACTCTTCGAGCCTGAAGATGGAAACAGTACGTTACGGACTGTCTTATTCCAGAAGATAGTAGTATTTGACATGAACAAAGTTTTCAGTTTTGTTCCGTCCGTAATGAACACTGTAGAATAACAAACCAAAAGTAATTTAACATACTTTACGTACAGACCCATTGCTAGGCAATTGATTGTTAAACACTCCTCCTTAACAATAGAGGCCATGTTTTCTGCGTGGTCCGTGCAAAGTGGTTATAAAGAAGTATTCAGCAGCATAAAGTAAAGAGAAGAGTTGAGTTTCGAGACGCCAGCCTGCCGGGACATGAGCTTGGGAACAGAGGAATTGAATTGAGTGGAGTCTTCGGAATTGGCAGTTGCAGAATAAAGACAGGGAAAGAAGTTAGGCTGCGTAAAGAAAACTCCATATGTGATCTGAAGTGACAGTGAGACTGTTATAAATCCGTTGCCTGCATAAGACTAACGAAGACTGAGAACCCTAGTGTGTGTGTAGCGGTGCGTGTGTGTGTAACGGTGAACTGTAAAGTGTGTAGATCAGCGACAGCTCTATAATTGTCTGTAGTCCCGAGTTGTGTATATTAGATATTAATAAATCCAGTCATCCAATCCAGAACCCGTCTTATAAGTAACACGCATACCCCATACACGTGACAATGTAATACTAGGGCAAAGAATATTAAAATAAATTGATTGCCTATTCCTTTCACACAAAATGATTAGTTCCATTTCAAAAGCCAACTAAAAAATATACACTGGCTACAGTTTCGAATGCTTCTTTATGTGTTCTGATATGGGCATGTTATGACATGGCTGACAGGTATATATTTGTATGTAACAAGAACAGAATATGGCGTGTAGCAAAGCGAGCAACAAACAGGACTATAGACATGTGCTGTCATGGGCACACCTGATCGCGTCACGCGTTGGACTAGCCTGGGGCATGCGCACTCCGTATGCCAACACATCACATGTCACATCCGAACGAATTACTGATTGAACACGACGAATTCCAGCTACTTTCATATCGGCATAACTAATTTGATTAACAGGCAAATTATGATTATTATCAACACACATCGCTCATTACTTTTGATGTATTCACGCACATGGTGTGGCACAGCTTTTCGTTTCATTGATGACATCATCAGCAATAAATGAAAGGCTATGAACAAGATGCTAGCCCCCATCCGAGTAACCGCTATAGACTCCTCATTATCCTGAAGCAGTGTTAGTCTATATTTGGGTTCTTCTGTCAGTAGAAAGTCGGGATTGCTCAGTCGGTACAGCGACGGGCTGCAGACTGGTCGGCGGGGTTTCCCCTTCACCACAGTGTCCAGACCGGCTCTGGGGCTCAACCAGCCTCCTATACAATGGGTACAGGTGGCAGTTTCCCGGAAGCTCACCGCTCAGCTAGTGCCGAGGTGAGGAGTGATGGAGCCCCACATATGCCTTTATGGCATAGCGCTTAGTTGGTTAATCATAGGAGAAATTTCACGTCTAAGTCGAATTTACGAGTCTCAGAGCACTGTCCTCTGGCATGTGATGCCATATAGCCTAATAGAAACTTACCGACGTTTCGGAGTAATTACGGCGGTGGCTATGAAGAATACTGCTTTCTGGCATGTGAGACAGCCATAGCCTAGCAGAAATTTATGGATGTTTCGCAGTAGTTACAGCGGTTGCTATGAAGAATACTGTATTCTGGCATGTAATGGCGTGTAGTCTAGTAGAAATATAACAACTGTTCGGAGTAATTTTCTGCCTCCATCTACATGGTCGAAGAATAAGTCAAGCGAGCAACCACCAAAAAATTGCAGCATAGCTCAGCTCGCCGTTTTCTTCTGATTAGTTGTTTTCTTGATTTACTTTTGTCGCCGAAGTTGGAGACAGTAGGTTCCTCCGAAACATTGGCATGTTTATACCAGACTACACGGCGGCACTTTCTTAACTTTCTTCTAATATGAACTGACATTAGAACAGACACAGCTCGTCAATAAATTCAATGCGTTTTATTGGAACCCGAAAATTCATTACTATCTTCACAACAGCCCGTCACAAGAGCCCCTACAATGGCAGATGAATCCAACCTACACAACCACATCCTATTGCATTAAGATCAGTTTTAAGGTTATCCTCCCATCTACACCTATTTCTCACTAGTTGTCTTTTTCCTCCATAGAACTTAGGTGGTCCAGTTTGCTTTCTGTGTTACCATTACTTTGTACAAAAATTTGAATTTATTATTCTTTAAAAATTAAGATATTTGCAGGCGTAACTAAAGAAAATCGCAAACAAGTCATTGTTGTACCCCCAAAAATCACATTAACCTGTTCATTTCATTCTAAACACATTAATAAGAATTCTTTCATAATGTTACATTGTTAAGTAATAGTTGTTTGAACAGGCGACAGTACAAGAGCCATTGCTAGGGAACAGCTCTGTGGACACGTCCCAGACAACGAGAGAACACGCAATAATGGAAGAGACGTTTTCTGTGCTATCCGTGCCGGGGATACATAACGAGGACTAGTAGTTCAGTTGGACCCATCTTCTCGCCAGAGAGGATGTTACATAAGGATTATGACCGCAAGGGTTCATATGAAAAATATAATGATGGCCATGAGTCTCAAGGGGCTTGGCGCCAAGACGAACTGATTGGCCGTAAACCGCCAGTCGTAAAGTTACTCTGACTCTGACTCTGACTCTGACTCTTGAGTTGTTGTTGAGTCGGTTGAGAGGGTTGCAGTTGTGAGAAGTGAGAAGCTGGTAGCTGATGTCCGGAAAAGTTCAGGAACTCAGAGGAAAGGGAAGATCCGCTGCTGGGAGCCGCTACCAAGCAACAGCTAATGAAGACAGAAGAATTTATGTGTGCTGTAGTTACAGTGATCTTTGGAGCATGTGAGACTGTAGCAGTTTTGTGTAGTTGCGGGTGGAGATGTTCCCTCATTCCGATTGCCAGTCTAAACGTCTTCTATAGTCACACTCAAACCCGTGACAATATTTCTATGATTTGATGGATGGTATATGGCGACATTACGACAGGTACAAATATTACCGATTTTAATAAAGTTAATTATTTTATTACTAATCTTAGAAACCAAGAGCACCGTACAAGCAATTCCTGTGAACACACAGTGACTTTGTTCCATAAGGTACATACACGAAATATGATGCAACGTTCAAATTATTTTAGAACAGCCGTACGAAGTTTCAATATAGTGAATATTCTTGATATATGAATAATGTGACGTCACTACGGGACTCTTTATGTTCTTGGAATCACTGCTTTGCTTTGGAAATATTAAGTAGTCCTAACGGCAGTTCCCGGAAATTCTTACATTAAATTTCCATTATTTGTATTCTGAACTCGATCATGATTTACATTTCCTTTTAAAAAATAATAAAATAATAATAATAAATAATAAAAAACTAATTTCTGAATATATTATTCGTGTTCCGAATGGGATGTTGGTATATTAAACACTAAATCGATGAATATATTATTTAAATTAATTTCTTTTATTGCTAGTGGGGTGGGACTAAGTCCCTTGTACTGTGGCCACTTCTGGCCTATTGTACCAGCCCCAGATGATAGGTGAGGGTGATTGTGGAGCGATTGCTGGGATGAAGATTGGCAGGGGAAACCGAAGTACTCGGAGAAAACCCGTTACAATGCTACTTTGTCCACCAAAAATCCCACTTGACCAGACCCGGGATCGAACCCGGGCCGCTGCGGGGGGAAGCCAGCGACTAACCGCTTGAGCTATGGCGCGGCTATTATTTAAATTAACGTGTAATAAATATTGTGACTCATAGACCCATTGCTAGGCAACAACTCGGTAAACATATTCCGCGGAATAAAACGCGCGCAACAATAGGAAGTGTGAATGTATAAAGTGGAATAAATCCACTCATCCATTCCAAAACCCGTCTTATATATCATGCATGAACACCCTACACGTGACAACATTATTTTAATGTTATTGTTGAACGTCTTTGAACGATTAAGGTTAATATTCGACATTTTTGTATGACTATAATAATTGTTGGAGGTATTCAAGAATGTATTGTGGTTCTTCGTGATATAATTTCGTAAAGTGCCTTCGCTGTGTACAGATGCGCCTTACAAACGGCAGCCTCTAATGCGCCTGGGAGCGCGATTACTCAGCCATACACAGTATGTTGGACACCGAAGTCTTATTCACCGGACTCAGTGATAGTTGGCCTTGTAACATTTGTTTCCGTGGGTGGGAGGGGAAACAGTTGTCATTTCATTTTCGATTACTCAGCGAAGGAGTGTCGCAGTCATTCCCTCATGCTCTGATGGGCTTTGCTATCTCGACAGAAAAATGCAAAGAATTGTGTTAGAAATTACACGTTTCTGTAATTCGTACACAGTTATGACGTAGGGCTATTTTATTTTAATACTTTTTAAAACTACATTTGAGAGCTGTGCAGCATATCCTGTGATGCAGTGGAATGGAGAAAATTAAGATAAACCGAGGGAGAAATACGTGATTTTACATCTGTTAAACTCGTAATATAGTATACTATTATATAATATAATATAGTACACAAAAAAGTAGGTAATAATAATAATAATATAAAATAAAATAATAGGCTACAGAATGTTCCTGTACAGTCACGAGAAGTGCAGTTCTGCACACTGTTGCAGGTCCCTATCTGGCTGTACCGTGACAGCAGGAACCTAAATAGCTTTACAGCCTCTCTGCACCTGCAGTAAACTATAGAATGTTCCTGTACATTCACGAAAAGTGCAGTTCTGCACACTATTGCAGGTTCCTATCAGACTGTACGGTGACAGCAGGAACCTAAGCAGCTTTACATCCCCTCTACACCTACAGTAAGCTATAGAATGTTCCTGTACAGTCACGAGAAGTGCAGTTCTGCACACTGTTGCAGGTCCCTATCAGGCTGTACAGTGAGAGCAGGAACCTAAATAGCTTTACAGCCTCTCTACACCTACAGTAAGCTATAGAATGTTCCTGTACAGTCACGAGAAGTGCAGTTCTGCACACTGTTGCAGGTCCCTATCAGGCTGTACAGTGAGAGCAGGAACCTAAATAGCTTTACAGCCTCTCTACACCTACAGTAAGCCATAGAATGTTCCTGTACAGTCACGAGAAGTGCAGTTCTGCACACTGTTGCAGGTCCCTATCAGACTGCACGGTGAGAGAAGGAACCTAAATAGCTTTACAGCCTCTCTGCACCTACAGTAAGCTACGAAATGTCCCTGTACAGGAAGGCAAAGTGCAGTTCTGCACACTATTGCAAGCCCGTACAAGACTGTATGGTGACAACAGAGACATAAGTAGCTTCACTATACCTACAATAATATGTAAAATGTTTGTGTAATGTTACAAAAGCCCTTCCGAAATGTTTCGCCGGCTGTAGCCACTTTTCCGAAAACACGCCCACTAAATGTGACTCAGTGAATTACCAAAACTTCGTGAATACGAATATAGAAATGCGTACATTTTTGAGAGAAGTTTGAGGAATTTGACGTACATGAGACGATAATATTAAACTTTATTTTAAAGGAAAAGGATGGGAGGGTTGCAGACGAGATTAATATGATTCACATAGGGACGGGTGTGCGGGGACATATGAAGACGATAATAAAATTTCGGGATTCATAAAGGGATGGCTATTTCTTGGCCAGCTGAACAAGTGTTAGGTTTTCAAGAAGAACTCTGTTCTAATAGATAGTTACAAAAGTAGGACATGTATCTAAATTAGATATTTTAAAATCATCATCATCATCATCATCATCATCATCATCATCATCATCATCATCATGGGCAAAATAGCCCCTGTGGAGACACGGCCTCCCTTAGAAGACTCTTCCACATTAGGCAGTCCGGTTTTCACTTCTTTAGATTTCGCAACAGTAATGTTTTTTACCGAGCAAGGTCGTCAGCCTTGCGTCCAAATCCAACCTGGAGGCCCAGGTCCCTGTATTTATGTTCCCCAGTGACATGGTGGCCAAGTTATACCCTCAGGCACCGGGTTCCTTTCGTCGATTTCCGAGACTCGCAAGTGTGTTTAAGGTAAAGTTGTCAAGCACTACGCCATGAAGGCGTATGGAGGAATGGTTGTATAGATCCACATTTTCTTGACTTCGGTACTATCTGGAGGTGAGTGGTTAGCTTTTCCCCCCGGAGGAAGAGCCCTCAGTACCCATTGTATAGGAGGTTGGGTGGACCTCAGAGCCGGTCTGGACGACATGGAGAATTGAAAATTCTTGCCCCATCAGGACTCGAACTCCGACCTCTTTGTCGTCCAGCCCATAGCCAGTCGCTATACTGACTACGCTATCCATGTTTTTTAGCAAGTGTACCTACGGTCGCCGTATAATATCTGGCCCAACACGGGGCGTTGAAACAGATAGCGAATGATATAACTTGCGATGCGGCATGCAGACTGGAACAGGGAAACGAGATATATAGGTCAGTAGGTGTGGGAGCTGTGAAGAAGACGCGCCGGCATGTCTTAAACATGTCACGTAGGGACCGCAAACCACACGTAAGGTTGCATCTCATCACAATAATATGTTAACATAATATCTCATCATTCTGTTCCAAATAACGCCAAGGCTTACATGTTTGGATAACCATGTCATGTTATGTATATGGATTCTATATTACGTCAAATAGTAACGAATTTTCATCTTAACTCTTCTGGTTAGAGTTCACCTACATAACAAGGATCTAGTCTTGAGATCGGTGAGGCACTCAGGAAGTCCTGGTAGCAACATGACTCAGTAACTACTACCTGAGCCAACACATTTGCTATATGTTCAGCTGCGTATTACACAAATGCGCTCGTGGCCAATATTTTCTGAACTGATGCTATACACAGTACATACGTCTGTTTCCGTCCCTTCCCCTCTTTACCGTCCCTTCAGTCCTCGCCCTGCAAGTGTCAAGATTGGATCCTGTACCAGTCAACGTTACTCCAGGTACATTTCATGTGAGAATTTTCATGTGAGAATTTCCCTATCTTAAATATTGTGTTTCCTTATTTTGAAAAAAAAAAAATACGAGCATTTCATTTTCGATGCATCGGCTACCTTCGATTAGCGTAGTCGATATAGCGACTGACTACGGACTGGACGACTGGGGGCTCGGAGTTCGAGTCCCGGTAAAGTCAAGAATTTTCTCTTTTCTAAGTAGCGCAGACGGCTCTGGGGTCCACCCAACCTCCTATCCAATGGGCATCGGGGGTTCTTTCTGACCACTCACCTCGAGCTAGTGTCGATGTCAAGCAAATATGGATCTATGTGTCCACTCCCCGATACGTCTGCATGGCGTAGTGCTTAATTGATTAAGCACAAGGACAACTTTACTTTTACCTGCCTTCGATATGGCACGGACGGCATAGAAAGCGGGAAATTAAAGGACGATACATCTACATAAAGACGGTAAGGTGATCCTGTAAGCCTCCTTATATTCTTTCAGAATAAAGTGAGCTAAAAAGTAATTTTATGGGATCACCTTGTTGTCTGTGTGTCTGTGTATACCCGCTATTTTTTTTTTCATTTTCGATGCTGTCCGTGGCGTTTCAAAGGAAACTAGGCGATTAGTTCTTCCCAGAACTTCTCGTTACTTATATAGACATTCACTTTCGTGTCTGTTGTCTTCTGCTAAAGGAAAACGTCAATAATGAAGCTGTACCGCGATGTGGAAAGCAAATGGAAAAACTGCCACATTATCACTTTTCCTGGATAGTCTCTTTCCAAAAACAGAAGATCGCATTAAGTGGAGGAACTGTTTTGGAAGAGACTGTGGACCTGTCGTCTGACAGATTACTGATGAATGAATAAATTGTCCTTCAGCACATCGTTAATGCCGGCCTGCGTGTTATTTATATTTCTTCCTGAAGATGTAAGCGATTGTCGGCTCCGTAACATAGTTACAGTTCATATAGCAATGTATGGTAATCACACTGGGAAAAATATTGTAGCGTGTAGAGCCGTTACTGTGCGACCACCGCGAGATAGGTAAATATACCAGAGATATTCCTAGGCAACGGCTCGGTAAACACGTTCTTGCATCAACTAATCGACGCGCAACAATAGTGGTACTCTTGGAAACAGTGTTTCTATGTGGTCCGTGCCAAGGAGTTATCTTGAAGACAAGTGGGCCGACCAAGTCAGTTCTGAATGGTAGTCTGTGAGGGCGCATGAAGATGAAGAATCGCCATTGTTAGAAGCCGTTGCCAGGGAACAGCTGGTGAAGACACAGGAGGCTGGATAAAGCTTAGAGGGTGCTGTGGTGATTTGGTGATTTGTGAATTGTGGAGATTAGCGGTGGCGCTGTACTTGCTTGCAGCTCCGAGTCACTTGTATAAATGGGCAATAAATCCATTCACCAATCCAAACCTTCTCAGTATATTCCATATAATGTAAATCCCACTTCACTTCAATCAATTCACACGAAACATTATGCAGTAGATCTGTACATGACTAGTGAAGGTAAAGGCAAAATTATCTCTATGCATGATTCAGTATGAAGGTATGAGGCCATAGTGGGAATACTGATATAAATTTACATATTTTTGACCTCGGTACTAACTGGAGATGAATGGTCAGATTCACGCTTCACGGTTGTTTAAAATCTGGATGATAGACTCCAGAGGAATAATAGACTTATATAGTAACTGGCTTAGTCTCCAGATAAGTCAGAGTGTATAGTACAAATGTGAAGTAATGATTGTAAAGGCCATAGAGGCCCATAGGATTGTGAGACATCGAGGCTCCCACATTTTCTAGACTATTGGCTCACAGATGGCGTTGAGGTTGTCAGCCTTATGAGCCGGCCGCCCTCTACCCCCCAGGATGATTACTGCTAGTCCTTTCTCTTAGAGGCTGAGTCGATCCCGGGGTCATAATGCGACTGGAAGGATTAGGTCAATTGATAAAAGTCCAGTGACTTCATCGGAAACCGAACCCGCGGACCTTCCGACTTATAACGTAGTGCCAGAACAAATTACCATGCCACGTGCCCCCGAAGCGTACAGGGCTACACATTATGTAACATCTTAGTTCTCTTCAGTTTCCTGTCGCTGGTGCTAGTTATTAATATTTTACATTATAAGAATATTTTTAAACGTCTTGAATCATGAAGGTCATGCAAATAATATGTAAAAATTAATCTCCTACAACACACAGTCCCCATTGCAATATCAGATTGACTAATGTTGCTTAGGGAAATGTTGCCCTGGAGTCGACTCAGCCTCTAACAGAAGTGAGTACCAGGAATCTTCCGGGGGGGGGGGGGAGGGGCTGCCGGCACGTAAGTCTGACAAGCTCACTTCCATCTGTGAGCTGACTGTCCAGAGAAATAGTGGGAGCTTCGAAACCTCACAACCTTATGGGCCTCGACGGCCTGTTACATGGATAGCTTCACATTTACCCTTTAATTTATTCTGACAATCACACGAAACACAAAAATCTGCTACGTATGCAAAATACAATTTTTGCTTAGGTTCGCCTGGTTATAGCGGGTAGCCATTGTGCTTTAGAGTATTAAGTAATTACAATTCTTATGTCAGTTCATATTAAGTCGGAAACATTTTATCTTGAGTTACTTCCAGACCACTTATTTTCAAGCCTAGTGGGACAGGTAAGGCTGTTCTTGTTACAGGCCGTGAAAGCCCATAGGGCTGTAAAAGTAAAGGCTCCCACATTTTCTAGAAAATCGGCTCACAGAAGACGGTGTGGTTACCAGCCTGACGCACCGGCCGCCCTTTGCCCACCAGGAAGTTTCACGACTTTAGGGCTAACTGCAGGAAGTGATTTTCTAGGTCTCTGTGATCAAAAAAGTTCATATAAACATGTGTCCGATTTTGGACGGTTACGGAGTTATGCCCGTTTTAAACTCAGAATAAAAGGTAACGATTTCTGACAATAAATGGAACAAAATAATAAACCAGCATAATACATGATACATTTAAAGTATTAATGTAAAGTTAACTTCCTGAAGTTACCTTTAATTTGAATTTATTGGTGATTAAAGCTGATTTTCCAAAATGCCACCGCCGGCCGCAACACAGCCTGCCGCTCGGTTGTGAACCGCGCCGGACATACCAACCCACCACGCCTTAGGTACCTCTCAAGTGTCGAGATAACGAGAACGCTCTCTCTGTAGCTGGCTAAAAATAGCGACCCGCCAGCTGACAGGCGCGGTTCACACGAGGGCGTGTACGGGAATGAAAAAACGGTCATAACTCTGTAACCGCCCAAAATCGGACACATGTTTATATGAACTTTTTTGATCACAAAGACCTAGAAAATCACCTCCTGCAGTTATGTCCTAAAGTCGTGAAACACCCTCTACATACACACACACACACACATACAGCGTAATTCTAAATTATTGTTGTGTTTTCTGTTTATGGGCCACGGAAACCCTGGTAATAATTTAGAATCACTCTGTATACCCTTTCATCACACCATTGTTTAAATGATTGCATTGTTGGAATATTTGTGTAAAAGACAATTGATTCTTTTAAACAATTTAATCTCAATGGGTTATTTGGATGAACGTACATATAGACAGTAAACTTGCTGTCTTACCTTGCGAAAGAAATGATAGAAAAATATAATTTCGGTTATGTCAGTTAAGTTCACCTACCCCCTCAGGGCTTCTCTCGCGTATCTGTAAGGGTGCGCTTACCACCGCTTGAGAAACACTTCTAAATTATACAGTGTACCTTGATTCCTATTTTCTTCCGTTACGCCACTGAAAATAAGATACCGACTATAAATTATGGATTTCTGGCACGTGACGCCATGTAGCCAAATAGGTTCCAACTTCCCGAGGAACTTTCTGCTACCATCTAGAAGGTAGACAAATTTATACCCTGACGAGGGAAGCAGTAGATTAGTTCAAAAAGCTATTTAACTACCAAACTACACGATGTCACATACCAGATGACTACAACCTCAACATTACAGTCGTGAGAGCTTCGCGACGTTCATTGGCGGACAAGCCCGAAGTTGGAAATGAACCTGGCTCTCTTGAATGTATGTACGCACCGCATTCATCTTTGACGCTGTTATAGAAACATTCACTTTGCTGTGATCAGAATTTACGTTTACTCAGCAAACATCGCTAGCTGATGAAGCGTATTCAGCGGTGAGAGCAATTTTATTAACGCCATCTCTCGCAATATTTGGGCTGTAATATTTCTCGTGACAAAGATACACGTAGGGACTCTTCTAAGATTCTCAATTATATAACAACCTTTCCTTTTTTCGGATATCCGCCGTTTCCACACGTTTCTCGTGCGTTTTAATGTTTGTGCGTCATTTTTGTATTAAGATTAGGAATTGCTTTTAAAAGTATGCCAAGGTCTTCAATAGGTGTTTTCACTTCTTGCAGCGGAGCTGGATTTCTTGCCTGCGTACAAGTCCCCACCTCCGTTTACCAACTTCTGAGAGACATGAGTACAGGCTCATTCGTGAAAATATGACGCATAAGGAGGATTTTTGCATTTTTGCAAAGCTAGAACAAATTTTAAGATGCGCCAACTCGAACTGCGAAGAGTATAGTGTCCAAGGACTGTGTAGATCCACTGTCTACCCTTTTCAGGACCGTGTTATCTCGTGTTGTCGCCAGAGGTGCATTGTTGCGCCAAGCATAGTACACGTAATTGCTTGAAACTGTGGTACAAAAATCAGGTATATTATTTGATTGATTGTGAATGGGTGTTCACCCCGTGGCAGTAGTAATACAGCAAGTCAAAACACACAAAATAACCCGCCATGTTCGAACACAGAACAGCACAGAAAACTACACAACAATGAAGATCACATATTGCGCACAATTAATACCATTACAATTTCGCCTCAGCGTAGAAAAGAGCCCTCTACTGGTCCCTATCATGAGCCAGATGAATCCAGTCCATACCACTTCATCCTCCTCTAAGATCAAACTTAATATTATCCCGCCACCTACTTCTAGGTCTTCCTACTAGTCTCTTCTGCCTTTCTCGCCAAACCCTACCCATACTCCTCCCCTTGCGCGTTACAAGCACGACCACAGCGGCCGCGCGGTCTAACACACGAAATGTCTTCTCTCGCTCAATAAGGTCGTGTTTTCGAATTCCAGTCGAGTCATTAATGTCTGTGTCTTTCTCTGTTTACGTTGTCTTGTGTAGGTGGCTGCCTTGCGACGAGCTGATCCCCCGTCTAAGGAATCCTATCGAGTGTCCGTGAGGTTAGTAATTTCAGAATTAATTACTTCCGAATGGGAACACGTCATAGAGCCCAATCCGTCCGGGTAGAAGGAGAGGACAAGTTATGAAGCTTCTCATTATGCTATTTTCTCCAATATCCGCTTATCTCATCTCTTTTTGATTAAAAAAGCCGGGCTAGCTGAGTCGGTATAGGGACGGGCTACGGCCTGGACGGTCCAGGTGCGATTCCCTGCGATGCAAGATTTCTCTTCTCCACAGCATCCAGACCGGCTCTGGAGCCCACCAAGTCTTTTATCCAATGGGTAGTGAGTGTTCTTTCACCGGCTGTAAAGCGGCAGGAGCGTGAAGCTAACTACTCACCTCCATCTAGTGCTGAAGTCAAGAAAGGTGGCGCTATACCTCCATACACACTTACGTCTCCGTAACATAGTGCTTAACTAATTAAGCAAAGGGACAGTTTAACTTGTTTTACCACAGTGGTTCAGACCTTCTCCTCAGCACCCATTGCTAAAATGCACGTAATGTACGAGAACGCATATTACCGTGTTGGCAAATTACAGCGAGGGCATTGCACCGTAATGGCAAGGCCTTGGAGGCAGGCAATGTACGGTATTACAGCATCACATGTGCAGTACGTAAGGAAACGTCCGTCAGCGTACGGTGCAGTTGTTGTCAGGAACTGGGCCAAAAGTTGAACGCCTGAACTCAAGGCCATCGTGTCGCCGCAACTTGCGATACGGCTGCTGCCTGCTGCTGCCGGCAGACTCTGAGCAGTCGGCCATGTTGCTGCAGACGTTTGCCGGCATATCTCTCGACACCACGCACAGCCAATTCATTTCACAACACGAATATTTGTATGGGTGGACATAAGATCTGATTGCTCGATCTTTGTTATTGTTATTATTATTATCACCTTGAAACGAAAGTGATTTCCTAATGTTTCGTGGCCAATTTACGCAGAAATTTTTCTAAACGCATTCTGACCTCCCATGTCTCCGCTACTTACATGATTTGCTCTAATAGTCACTGGTGCTTATTTCACTGGCTGAAGGTCTGAGGAATCACTGTTCGATTCCCTGCAAAGGCAAAAGGTTTTCTTCTTCTCCACAGCGTCCAGACCGCCTCTGGAACCCAACCCATCCTCCTATCCAATGGACGCTGGGAGGGCTCTTTCCTTGACGTTAAAGCGGCCTGGGCGTGAAGCTGACAACTCATCCAAATCTAGTGTCGAGGTTAACAATGGTGGAGCTATACCTCCCCCACACGCCTTCATGGCGTGATGCTTAATTAAATAAGCCCGGATATATTTTTATTTATACTAAACTAATTCCATGGAGCTGAGTCCTTCTTGAGAATTCTGTAGTCGCTCAGCTATTCAAGAATTTATCAGCATTACATGGATCCCAAAGATTCATTGCCCTGTTCTGAGCTAGATATTTCACGTACAGAATCTCATATTCCTTTACCTTTCCTTAGGCCGTTTATCCAAAGGACCCGTCCAAGTCCCAGCCCCTCTGTAAAGAATTTATTTTTTTAATGGTAAGGAGTTGTGTTAGCTCCAAGCCCAACCCCAAGCGACGGGACCACCTCTTGTCGGCCGCCCGCTACTGCTTGTCACTAAACTAGATTCAAAGTTTGGAAATGAGAAAGTGAAATCCGCAGATCTCAAGGTTGTGAGTCCAGACTACTGTCTTCTGTGATATGACGCCGTGTAGTCTGGTAGATACATAAGGATATTTCGTAAGAATATGCTGCCTCCATCTTTAGGCTAGAAGTGTAAGCCAATCATGACAGGCCCCATTAATGACAGGCCCCATTCCTTACTCCTATTGTTCCGTTCACGACCCCGGTCTCCCCCTCACCCCTTGTCCATGTCATTTGTCTGACTTATGTTGCACCCTGAAGATACATGCAGCATGATCGTCGGAAATGTCAACAGATATCTACGAACCTACACGGCGTCACATCCCAGAAGACATCATGAAATATTAATTTCAACGATAACAGATCGAAACCTGATTCAGGAGGAAATTAAGAGGAGATTGAACTCGGGTAATGCTTGGTACCATTCAGACCAGAACCTTTTGTCTTCTCATCTGCTGTCCAAAAACATAAAAATTAGATTATACAAAACTACAATTTTGCCTGTGGTTCTGTATGGGTGTGAAACTTGGTCTCTGACATTAAGGGAGGAACATAGACTGAGGGTGTTTGAGAACAGGGAGTTGAGGAGAATATTTGAACCGAAGAGAGATGAAGTGACAGGAGGTTGAAGAAAACTGCATAATGAGGAGCTTCATAACTTGTACTCTTCTCCAAGTATAATTAGAATAATCAAGTTAAGGAGGATGAGGTGGGCAGGCCATGTAGCACGAATGGGGGAGACGAGGAATGCGTATAGGATATTGGTGGGAAAGCCAGAAGGAAAGAGACCACAGGGAAGACCAAGGCATAGGTGGGTGGACAATATTAGAATGGATCTTAGAGAGATAGGATGGGATGGTATAGATTGGATAGTTCTGGCTCAGGATAGGGACCAGTGGAGGGCTCTTGTGAACACGGTGATGAATCTTCGGGGTCCATAAAAGGCTGGGAAATTCTTGAGTAGCTGCAGAATTGGCGGCTCCTCCAGAAGGGCTCAGCTCCATGAGTATGTAAGTATAACTAAACACCATACCATGAAGAGGTATGACAGAGTGAAGGTACAACTCCATGCATTCTTAAAGAACAACTTCACCTTTCATTGTTTTCTTACTGTCTTATTATTTTGGACGTCTCATAAATCCCATATTCTACAGCGGTGCTGAGCGCCATGGGAAGTCTCAGTATAGAGAGCCTTCAGAAAATTACAACTTCGAAATGCCGTACTAAATTTAGCTTCCCTCCCTCCTGCCCGCCCCTGTCCGGAGTTCTGGGTGTTGCAAGCAGGCCAGTAGTTTGGGGATAGGGAAGTGTGCCCAATCAGCCAAATTCTGGACACTTTCTAGGGAAAATTATACAGAGTGTTCAGAAGAGGGCCAGATCTCATTCAGTATTAGTCCGGCCCACATCTAACTAACTCCATGGAACTGAGCCCTTCTTCAGAAGCCACCAGTCGCTCAGCTACTCAGGAATTTCTCAACATTTTATGGAACCCGACAGTTCATTACCGTGTTCACAAGAGTCCTCCACTGGTTCCTATCCTCAACCAGATCTGTCCAGCCCATATCATTCCATCATAAGTATATCTCGAAAATCTGTTTTAATATTACTCTTCCACTTGCCTCTACGTTTTCTTAGTGGTCTATTTTCTTCTGGATTTCCCACCAATATCCTGTATGCATTCAACTTCTCTATTTGCGTGCTACATACTCTGCAAATCTCATCATTCTTGATCATTCTAATTATACTTGGCGAAGAGTACAAGTTATGAAGCTCCTCATTATGCAGTTTTCTTCAGCCTCTCTTTACTTAATCCCTCGTCGGTCCAAATGTTCACCTCAGCACCCTGTTCTCAAACACCCTGAGTCTATGTTCCTCCCTTAATGTTAGAGACCAAGTTTCACATCTATTCAAAACCACACATTATGTAATTTGTACATTAATGTTGCCTCCATCCACACCTGCTTCTCCAGACCGGTGTCTCAGGTTTTCCAACTGGGCTGTCGTATGCATTCCTTCTCCCTTTGGTTGTGCTACATGTTAAATGCTGCATTACTTATGGTGCAAGGGAAGTGACTGTGAACTGAATGGGTACGCTTCTACTCTGAAGACGGAGGCAGAACTTTCCTTCGAAACATAAGTAAATATCGACTAAATGACTGATTTGAACATAGAGGTAGTATGTTCCTCTGGAAAGTGAACAAATACTACCAGATTAGCCTGGGATTACATGCCAAATCACGGAAACATTAAAGCAGGTGGTTAACATAGTTACCAGTACCTTCTAAATTGTGTAACCCAGGCGTGTCTTATGTCAAGGACAATTCATGCATAGCAGGACTTCCTAAGCTTAATGTTCAAGCTGATAATGCATGCAATTGAGACTGTAAGCTATACATTTATGATTCATCAAAGATACGTGGCTTCTGGGTCTGTCACCGTGTAGTATTGTAGAAGTTCGTAAAAGATTGATACGAATGTGCTGTCACCATTATCACAAGGTATGAAAATAAAATACTTTTCTACCCTGAGGATGGAGGCTTCATATCTCACGAAAAGTCAACTTTACCAGATTTCTTGATGTTATAACCAAGAAGACACGTATATTCATAATTCCCGCTGTAAGAATATCAAATCTCACTTACTTGACCTGTGATTTATTGTACGTAATAGCAATATGAAGCCGGTCACGGTAGCCGAGCGGTGTAAGGCATGTACTGTCTTCACTCGCTTGGAAACGGGGATCTTGGGTTAGAATCCCACTCAGGGCATGGATGTTTAGTTTGTGTGCGTGCGTTTTCTGTGTTTGTATACAGGTAGGGACCTTGCGACGAGCTGATCACCGGCCCAAGGAGTCCTACCGAATGTGTAAGATCTAGAAAAACCTAAGTGAACGGAGAAGTTCATGGAGGTAGGCCTAGGCCCACTGGGGCTGTAGTGCCCAGGTAAAAAAATAGCAATATGAAGCGATTCGCTTTTATTCTGGTCGTTAATATCGAAGGAAAGAGATAGTTGGGCCCATTAAATTTACAAACCCTCTCACGAGTCCAAACCTTCAGCATTTGTACTCAAGATTATACTATTTTGGTGGCCTATATAATACAATATAACGTCAACACGATCATGTGAACATCATTGTGTGACCCATGTTGAATAGGTTAAAAAGTTATCGGCTTTGCAGCTTCTCAATTTCTATCGAACTGCGTTTTTTTTCCGTTTTAGCTGTCATGAATATATGCCACGCATTTAATAATACCTCGTGATGTTTAATTAAGTGCAGGGCAAATCTATCTTTATGTTTTAAGCATAAATTCCTTATTTTGAAGAAACAAAAGGAGGCTTACTAAATCACCTCAGCTTCATCCTATGTGATTAAGGCCACAGCTTACGTAAGATATCGTCACCTGGGTCAGTTCTTCATGGAACCAAGTGACTTTTATGACGTCCTCATAAATAAAGTCCTACATTTCATTCGAATTGTAGGATTAATAAAGGGTTAATCCAAAGGAGAAGCACAGTAGATCATTGAAGGTCGCATTGCGGGGGTCGGATTTTATGGGCCACCCCTTACACACATACATACACACATATCAGATCACCTTGCTGTCTTTGTGTCTGTGAGTTTTTCCTAATTCTTTGGTTTTCTAGACGGTCCGTGTCGTATCAGAGGAAAGTAGGCGGTTAGTTCTTCCCAGAACTTCTATATTCAACGTCGCTGTTAGTGCCAAACGCTATATAACATCGACTAATATAATGTTTAATGAATGATTGACTGTGAAGGACGTGAAGGAGTCGGTTGTGGCCTATTTTAGTGTAATATGCCGACCTTTGACTGGAGGGGCGGAAGAAGACCACGAAATAAGCCTCATTCAGTATAGCCGGTGCCCTGGCCGAGATTGGAACTCATAACTTCCCAAGTATAAATCAGAGGCTATACCGTCTGTGCTGGTTTGCTCGCCGTACCTGAAGTGGTGTCTTGACGGATTACTGACGCATGGTACTAGAAATACTCAAACTGTCTTTGCATACAGACCGACCGATCAGCAATCAGCGTGTGTATTTACTTGTACATCATATTTTTATAGTCCATAGACTGCTGTATTGTTTTATGTTATCGCATCGTGAAGTATTTATAACCAGTAGCTGGTAAAGCGGCATTACGATGGCCGTAATATATCGTTGCGAAACTTTGATAACCTTTAGGTGGTAAGTTAGAAGTTCTACCTCTAAAATGGCGTCTGTATATCTCTTCAAATGTTGTTATTCTGTATAAGGAACTCATGTCTCGAAGACAGGCTAAGGCATATATCTACAGGTAAAGAGCTCTGACACCGGGAGTAAAGCTGTCGGAGCGTGAACCTGACATCACATCTATTGCCGTGTTATACTTCCAGTCACTTATGTGACAATGAAATACAGGATGATTCTAATTTTTTGTCGGGGTTTCCGTGAAATATAACTTTCAAATAGGAAATGAAAATAAGTGCTTACTTAATGTGGAAGTTGAACTCAGACAGTTTTATTTGGCAACGCTGTAACTTTTTGAGTTCAATTTTGGTATTCCATAAGCAGTTTTATTTTGTTTCCGGTTTGAAAATTGTAGGTCACGGAAACGCTGACAATAATTTACAATCACTTTTATGTGGATAAATTTACCTCTACCATGGTTTGAAGATGGCTGTAGTGTGTCCCACCAAACTGTTGATATCCAATAGGTGATAGTATGGAAGGGTAGAATTTTTCCCTTCAATTAAGAGGCGGTATTTTCCCCGAAATCAGTAAGTTGTCGGGTGGTAGGGAAGAATGTCTGGCCTGAAGATGGAGGTAGCAAGTGCCTTCAGAGTAACAGTAGTCGCCTAACTGACTACACGGCGTGATAACCCACTAAAATATAGTTTTTCTTAACCTTTACGTCAGTGAGGACCTCAAATCTGACGTTACTGACTGGTCGTAATAGCGTGTGGCAGGCTTATTTCATGTGAGAACACTGACTGGCCGTAATAGCGTGTGGCAGGCTTACTTCATGTGGGAACACCGACTGGCCGTAATAGCGTGTGGCAGGCTTACTTCATGTGGGAACACTGACTGGCCGTAATAGCGTGTGGCAGGCTTACTTCATGTGGGAACACTGACTGGCCGTAATAGCGTGTGGCAGGCTTACTTCATGTGGGAACACTGACTGGCCGTAATAGCGTGTGGCAGGCTTACTTCATGTGGGAACACTGACTGGCCGTAATAGCGTGTGGCAGGCTTACTTCATGTGGGAACACTGACTGGCCGTAATAGCGTGTGGCAGGCTTACTTCATGTGGGAACACTGACTGGCCGTAATAGCGTGTGGCAGGCTTACTTCATGTGGGAACACTGACTGGCCGTAATAGCGTGTGGCAGGCTTACTTCATGTGGGAACACTGACTGGCCGTAATAGCGTGTGGCAGGCTTACTTCATGTGGGAACACTGACTGGCCGTAATAGCGTGTGGCAGGCTTACTTCATGTGGGAACACTGACTGGCCGTAATAGCGTGTGGCAGGCTTACTTCATGTGGGAACACTGACTGGCCGTAATAGCGTGTGGCAGGCTTACTTCATGTGGGAACACTGACTGGCCGTAATAGCGTGTGGCAGGCTTACTTCATGTGGGAACACTGACTGGCCGTAATAGCGTGTGGCAGGCTTACTTCATGTGGGAACACTGACTGGCCGTAATAGCGTGTGGCAGGCTTACTTCATGTGGGAACACTGACTGGCCGTAATAGCGTGTGGCAGGCTTACTTCATGTGGGAACACTGACTGGCCGTAATAGCGTGTGGCAGGCTTACTTCATGTGGGAACACTGACTGGCCGTAATAGCGTGTGGCAGGCTTACTTCATGTGGGAACACTGACTGGCCGTAATAGCGTGTGGCAGGCTTACTTCATGTGGGAACACTGACTGGCCGTAATAGCGTGTGGCAGGCTTACTTCATGTGGGAACACTGACTGGCCGTAATAGCGTGTGGCAGGCTTACTTCATGTGGGAACACTGACTGGCCGTAATAGCGTGTGGCAGGCTTACTTCATGTGGGAACACTGACTGGCCGTAATAGCGTGTGGCAGGCTTACTTCATGTGGGAACACTGACTGACAATTGAGATTCAGTGCAAATATATCGGACGAGCATGAAAGACGAGGCTATAGCAAAATGTGGTACAGGGCCGCGCCATAGCTCAAGCGGTTAGTCGCTGGCTTCCCATCGCGGCGCCCCGGGTTCGATTCCGGGTCTGGTCAAGTGGGATTTGTGGTGGACAAAGTGGCGCCGGGGCAGGTTTTCTCCGAGTACTTCGGTTTCCCCTGCCAGTCTTCATTCCACCAATTGCTCCACAATCACCCTCACCTATCATCTGGGACTGGTACAATAGGCCAGAAGTGGCCGCAGTACAAGGGACTTAGTCCCACCCCACTGGTAATAAATAAATGAAAAAAGTCTGGTACAAATAAGTCTGATGACAAGGCAGAGAATACTGGAACCACGAGGAGCTCAATGTTGTTCAATAATCCCGATGGAACGAGTCAGCACTTCTGCCTTGTATTCGGTAGATCGTGGATTCAGATATCCCAGAAACCGGCGATTTCTCGCGACTTCTCCAAATATGTAGATTGACGGGTAAATGTATTTCTATGCTTGACTAATTAATCGCTACGCCATGAAGACCTGTAGGTGAGTGGATGTGATCCACATATTCTTGACCTCGACACTGCTTGGAGATGAGCTGCCAGATTCACGCCCCGGTCGCTTTATCCCCAGGGACAGGGTCGCCGTTACAGATCCCGTTACCCACCGGATGGGAGGCTGGGTGGGCCCCAGAACCGGTCTGGAAGACGTGGAGGGGATAAAAATCTTGCTCACGCTGGTTCCTCGCTCGCTGATTTTTCTGCCCTGAAGATGGAGGCGATGCGTTCCTCTGAACGTTAGTTCACACAAGATCTACACGGCTCCACATCCTAGAAGACGGTATTTTTCATAATCACCGCTGTTAAA
>NW_019738350.1:472721-627819 GCF_002891405.2 Cryptotermes secundus
AACGAGAAATTTATGTGGGTTAATTCAAGTGATCTTGGTGGCCATGAGTTATGCTACTATAGTCTCGTAAATGGCATCATCACATGGCTCGATAGGCGAGAAACTCAAGGGGGTTAAGTCAGGTGACCTTGGTGGCCATGAGTTGTGCCGCCACGGCCAATTTGTCAGGGTAATTTTAATCAAGGATTATAGATTGATAGATCAAGCGACAAACACGTATTAACTATAAAGAGAGGAAAACGGTGGAGATCTACTGCCCACGCCAGGGCAGGTTTTACATCCGTGGTTTTCATAAAGACGATTATAGTGGCTGTTTGAAGTGTCCAGGCCTGCTGGACACCTTAATCATGATTTGGGATATGCCTGGTTCGAATCTCGGTCGAGATACAACTATCATAACAGATGATTTTCGTGTTTTTTTCAGGCTTACGCAAATGCCAGGATAGGACCTGAAATTAGTCCACAGCTGCTTCATTCCACGTCATTTCGATTTTTTTTTATTTAACTCCAATAATTATACAATCTATCCATTAAGTGTGGATAATATGTACAATTTCGAAATAAACGTTTAGTAATAACCATTTAACGTCGTTAAATATGAGTAAATTTTAAAGAAACGAAATTGATAAGTCGAAGTACAGTAGAACCCTGATTATCCGAATTACTTAATGATAAAGTGCACTGTCCTAATATAATAATAACAAATATAAAAATTTTTAATCAGATGAAGACGTAAAGCTGTCCCTGTAACAGGCAGTGAAGGCCCATAGGGTTATGAGGCGTCGAGGCTCCCACATCTTTTAGACAATCGGCTCACAGTTGGCGGTTGGATCGTCCCGGCCGTCCTTTACCACCCAGGAAAATTTCTCGTTCTCATTACTGTTAGAGGCTGAGTCAACACCAGGGCCATAGTGCGGCTGGAAGGGTTAGGTCATTTGAAAAGAAAATCCAATGACCTCATCGGGATTCGATCCAGCAAGTTTCCGGCTTATAGCATAGCGCCTTAACCAACTAAGCTACAGCGTGCCCCCTTTTAAATCAGGAGAAACGTGGAAAATGAATATACGTGTATGTAATTATAAATAGAGCAGTTGCTCTCTGTATTCGCACGCAGTTCAACTGCCCTGAAGATGGAGGCGATATGTTCCTTCGAAACGTCGGTTAAAACCAAGAATACACGGCGCCAGATCCCAGAAGACAACTTTCTTCATAGTCATCGCCGTGAAAACCTCAAAACTTACATAACGAGCACTTTATTTGAAAAATTCTAATATTTATGTCTGTTTAGCAGATACGCTCCTTGGTTGCGGAAAATTGGTTAATTAGCAGTTCGGATAATCGTCATAAGAACAGTCGGTGTTCTGCTGTGTCCCTTTGGACGTCCCTAATTCTGAACAAACACTATGACACACCATGACGTAGATATACAGGTAACTTCTGCGCATCTTCCTGAGAAATGAGAAAGAAAAGAGGTGCATTAGAAAATGTCTTCTGCTACTAGTTTTCTTTTTTTTCTTTCCTTGGTGGGGTTGGACTCAGTCCACTTGGTACTGCGGCCACTTCTGGCCTATTGTACCNTTACTTGGTGGGGTTGGACTCAGTCCACTTGGTACTGCGCTCACTTCTGGCCTATTGTACCAGCCCCAGATGATAGGTGAGGGTGATTGTGGAGCAATTGGTGGAATGAAGATTGGCAGGGGAAACCGAAATATTCGGAGAAAACCTGCCCCAGTGCCACTTTGTCCACCACAAATCCCACTTGACCAGACCCGGGATCGAACCCGGGCCGCCGCGATGGGAAGCCAGCGACTAACCGCTTCAGCTATAGCGCGGCCGGTTGTTTGGTACTAGTTAAAGAGGAACTAAAACACTTTCAAAGACCTTAGTTGGCTGGCTGTACACTTTCTTTCTTTTTTAAGGTTTTAAGTGACGTTAGAATCTTCATAATTGATGGTTTTGTTTAATGGCTTGAAGAAAACCGTCCTTAGAGATGTTGAGGACTCTAGGCAAAATGGCCGGTATGTCTTCGCGTGATTGTTATGCCACAATACAGGGGAGTTTAGCGTATTCGTCTGGGACAACTTTTAAGCAGTACAGATTGTCGGGGAAATTAATTGCAGTTTTCTTGCTAGTAGTTCAATGCAGCGCATTTCATTTTTTACTTATTTCCAAAGTATTTAAATGAGCTTCGCTTTATAAAGGATTTTAGAGGCCATTTTACTTGAAGGTGGTAATGAGTTTCAAGCAGCGGGTAAAAAAAAACGAAATGGTGGCTCTAAACCCGCCAGTCTGTGGTCAGATCAGTGAATGAGGTAATGTAGCATTTGTCCAGTGCAATTTCCAAAGGTGCAAACACACAGGTGTGCAGTTATGATTGATTGGCGATGAGAAATAGGTCACACTGTACGCTGTGTTCGACACTGTGAAGGCTGTGACCTGTCGAGACCGCAGAGGAAGTCATAGCGTTGTCTCAAGCAGCTAAGCCCATCATGGGTATAGGTTAGCCGGCCGACTTGGCTGGAAATTTAGGTTTTGCTGAATGAAATATCTTTTCTGTTCTTCCTCTTCTCTATCTATCTATCTATCTATCTATCTATCTATCTATCTATCTACCTATCTATCTATCTATCTATCTATCACAACCTTCTGGGGCCGTCTAACCAAGACGCTCCATGACCTGCTGGGCCCCCACCCATTGCAAAAGAAGCAAATATTATATGGATACCCCAAAGTAGATACCACACCCCAACAACTTGCCAATTACTTAATAGCCCTAGCGAAGACCACTATATACAAAACATACCTAGCAACGAGAACACCCACGAAAGACCACCAAACTACCACCGCATGTACCGCATAAGGCTGCAATTCCGACTGAATCTAGAAATGCACTACAGCATATGGCAAGATGGCGTCGCGACGTTCGAGAGCTACTGGCTACACAAACACATACTTGGAAAGATTGAAGAGGGACGAATTATACTCAACAAGCAGATCTAATACTACTGTGTACATCAACGACACGTAAAATTCAATAAACAATTAAATGTATGTTATTTTATGTTAATTACCTCCATTTACATGTTGTGCTGTAAGAATTATTGTCATTGTTAACTATATATTGTTAAATAAATCTATCTATAAAAAAAATTATCTATCTGTCTGTCTGTCTATCTGTCTCTCTCTCTCTCTCTATCTATCTATCTACCTATCTCATATCTACACTCGACAAAAATGTGTCCTAGCCTGAGCTACGTCACAGAGGCAGTACGGAAGACAGGCTTGAAACGGGAACGGCCGAGTACAAGGAGGGTTCAGATGCTTTCCGTATGCTCGATCGCTTGGTGGTCTTCCCTTCCCGCATCGTACTTTGGCTGGCCGGTCGACCAGTGTGTGTATATGTAATGAAACTTCGTTGATATCTCGCTCCATCTATGGCCTATCTATATATTTGTCTATATTTGTAAGTCAGTCTCTTTGTCCATCGATCTCCCAACTGTACGTCCGTCCTTTCACCCAGTCACGCATATGTTCACCTGTTTTTTCTCTTGGTATGTCGTTACATTATCTAATCGTCCTTCGTCGGCTTCTACCTTTGTCTACCGTTTCGTGGTTTTGCTTGGTTCCTTCTGCACTCTTTACAAAGTCGTTATCAGGCCGCTGTAACAAATAATATAGCATTGGCAGGCGGGCTTGTCTTCGGCGGTGCGGCCACGTAGTGCGCAAGCGCTCCTCAGGTCGCTGTATGGAGAAACTCTGGGCCCGCGTGCTGACTTACCTTGCGTAACACGGAACGTCAAGAAAACTGATTAGCCGCCTGTACATACGTCAGGATGTAGGAAAGCGTTCTTGTAGCGCTCAGGAAGCCGGGTTTCTTGCTGTTAATTTTGTACTATTCTTGTCAAAAACATTTTCTTTCTCTTTGTTACTTCAACCTGTAGAGTGGCTGTATGAATTGAGGTAGGATTTGCGGTTAGCCATCAAGAGACTGTCGGCCAATGCTGTTTCGAGCAGTAGAGCTGAACGCGAAAAGCTGGGATAGTTAAATCGGCACCGGACTACAGGCTGCGAGGTGGACGACCGAACAATCTGGGCTCCATTTCCGGCAGTACCAAGAGACATTTCTCCGCAAGGTCGAGACAGGCTCTGAGGCTCTCCGAGCCCGCTATCCAGTGGGTACCGGGGTCTGTTCTCAGACTGGTAGCGGCCGGAACGTGAAGCTAACCCTTTTCATCTACAACCGAGGTTAAGAATGTGTGGGGTTATATTTATATTCTCCCATACGTCTTCATAACGTGGTGCTCAATTCAGCGCAGGGACAACGTGAACTTGCCCTTTCATGAGGAATGTGTATTCGGAAGAATCGTAGACTTTGATCTAGCAGGGTCTTCCTATACTCGTGTTCTGTGCGTGTAATGGCATTTCGAGATTACGGCTCACAATTAGACAATTAGGAGAAGGAGCAATTCATCTTGCCAGTCTCGTTACAAAGTGCGTGTCTTCTGCGCATGCCATCTCCCATCATGATGTTTGTTTTAGATCGAATGAAAATTAACCAGCTCGCAGGACGTTCTCAGAGGCGTTCGATGACATATACTAATACGCAAGGCCTAAAATTTACAACACTTTCCAGCGGCGAATGGATTCGCGAAAGGGCGATATATACTTCACAGTATAGTCATTTATGTTAACGAGCAGCGGTCGCCATGTTTCTGTATGAAGCGAAACTGTTTGCAGGAAGAAAGTTGATCTGATAACGCAAAAATGAAGTAGTCATTTATTTGACTCTATTCACGAATTTCCACGAGCGTAAAAGGCCCCATACAACTCACACTTTCGGACGATCTAAAACTAACTCCATGGAGCTGAACCCTTTTTGGGAAAGCCACCAGTCGCTCAGCTAGTCAAGAATTTCCCAACCTGTTATGGACCCTGACACATGCAATTATCATGCAGCACCGAAACGTCAGAAATAATGTCCACATTTACATGTCATAAAACCAAATATCATCTTTAGCATCAATGACAAATATATCTTTATTCCTAAATTCAGTGGGGAGCTTCATAACTTGTTCTCTTCGCCAAGTACAGTCAGAATGAACAAGTCAAGGAGGATAAGATGGGCAGGACATGTAACACAAATGGAGAGAAGAGGAATGCATATAGGATATTGGTGGGAAAGCCAGAAGGAAAGAGACTACTGGGAAGACCAAGGCGTAGGTGGGTGAACAATATTAAAATGGATCTTAGAGAGACAGGATGAGCTGGTATGGACCGGATCGATCTGGCTCAGGATAGGGACCAGTGGAGGGCTCTTGTGAACACGGTAATGAACCTTCGGGTTCCATAAAATGCTGGGAAATTCTGCACAACTGGCGGCTTCTCAAGCAGGCTCAGCTCCACGAATGATGTGATCTGAGTGATTTTTTTTTTAAATTCAGTGTTTTGCGCCTGCGCCCCATGTCATTCCAGTATATCCATCATCGCCAAATGTTATCAGCGCAGTAGCTATGTCGCTGTGCTGTTAGAACTTGAAACGTTGGAATTCGATTGATCTTGGCGTTTATAATTACACATGAGGCATAACTACCGGGGCCCGTGAAATCACTGCCTCATGACGCCGAAGGATGCAGCTGTGCTACCGACAAGGTGCGAACCACGTCACCTATCGTACGGCTCACTTCCTCCCTTGAACGTGTTAAAGCGATTTCACCACAAAACACTGCCGGCGCTTTTTATTTGTTAACGTCGACTCCACAGTTTCATTGTCATTGACTGGGTTCTGGTAATAAAAAGCGGATCAAATTGGCAGTGTCAGTGCTCACGAGATGCAGACAATTTCGTACATTGTAAAAGACATTGGCTTTGAGAAGAATGCATTTTCTGAACACCAGTGAGAAAGAAAAAACTTCCTTTTTATGAGAAAAGTTATACATTTGTTTTTGCATAAATATCTAGAAAGAAAAGATATTTAGGAAGACCAAAGAAAAGACGGCATGAAACTGCAACAGACTGCATGGTCAATATTTGAGACTTGAGGTATTCAAGGCTGTGAATACTGAGGTCATAGTCTTATGGGATGTGACTGTGAAATTTGGTTCCAGGGTTCATCTCCAATGGAGCTAGTTAGTTAGTTGCAGATATGGTCCTGAGGTCGACTTATCCTCTAACAGAAATGAGCACCAGGAATCTTGCTGGGCGTAAAGAGCCCTTCCAACCACACCATGGTCCTGGAGTCGACTCAGCATCTAACAGAAATGAGTACCAGGAATCTTCCTTGGTGTAAAGAGGGACCGGCCGGCGTGTAAGGCTGACATCCTCACCGCCATCTGTGAACCGATTTTCTAGAAAATGCGGCAGCCTCGACGTCTCACAAACCTATGGGCCTCCACGGTCTGTTAGAGGGTTAGCTTCACTTTTTTTACCATACTCTTTTTATTTAGATGCGAAATGTCCGTCCTTGAGGATATGAGAGGGTCCATATTGCCTGATCTATTTAATGAAGCACAGCAACATACGAGATACTGAGCTTTGTTCTGAAGTTTATATTTTACTTCAAGGACTCCCCGGGGGTAAAGCGGCCGGAGTGTGAAGCTGACCAATGACCTCCAACTAGTGCCGAGGTCATGAAAACATGGATCTATACATCTACTACCCCATATGCCTTCTTGAACTAGTGTTTATTTAATTAAGCAAAGGGACAATTTTACCTATTTTTACCGTATTTAAGGACGTAATTAAAGCAATACATACATGTTTAGCGCCCTTGACAGATTTAGACCGAATGTGATATAACAAACTGCATACACGATATGAGTATTAACGTACATATCCCTGTGTGATAGCTGAAAGTCCCACATTGATTATCTCTGTCAGATTTTAGCTTTTCAGATGGGTGACTGTGAAGGTTATTGTCTTCTGAATAATGCCATTATGTAGTTTTGACAGTTAACAGTGTATGTGAGGCCCTGATGGTGTCAGCAAATTCGTCTGAAACCTTGATACTGACTATAACACTAAATGTCACGTGACAGTAATCTTCATTAGTCATTTGTTATAATAATGAACATAATTTTTTTCCGGATATCTAAAGGGAAAAGCCCACGTGGGACACCTACGCGTAAATGGAAGATTCACGCTAAAATGGATCTTCAGTTTTGGTACCTAAATATATGGACTGGACCAGTCTGATTCAGGATGGACTCAAGAGGTGGACTTTTGTGAATATGATGAAACTTTCACAGTCCATAACATCCGGAAAATGTCTTACTCAGCTGAGCAACTTTCATCTTCTCAAGAAAGGCTCTTTTCCACGGAGAAGTTACACGTAATATTAACAAGAAATAAGGAAAAGTAAAAGTGAAATTATCCCTGTAACTCTGCGGCAGCCTGGGTTCGATCCCGGATCTGGTAAAGTGGGATTTGTGGTGGACAAAGTGGCGCTGGGACAGGTTTTCTCCGAGTACTTCGGTTTCCCCTGCCAATCTTCATTCCAACAATTTCTACACAATCACCCTCACCTATCATCTGGGGCTGGTATAATGGGCCAGAAGTGGCCACAGTACAAGGGACTTAGTCCCACCCCACTAGCAATAAAAAAATTACAAAAGCATTACCCCTGTAACAGGCCATGGAGGCCATAGGGTTGTGAGACGTCGAGGCTACCACATTTTCTAGGCAATTAGCTCAGAGATGGCGGTGAGGTTGTCAGCCTTACGCACCGGATGCCATTTACCCTCAGGTATATCAATGGTTCTCATTTATCTCAGAGGCCGAGTCGACCACAGGGCCATAGTACGGCTGGAAGGATTAGGTAAATTGAAAAATCCAAGGACCTCGTCGGGAATCAAACCCACAAACTTCCGGCTTGTAGCATAGTGTCTCAACCAACACCTCTATCGCGTACCCCCCTCAACAGTAGGAGACAGCAATTTGAAAATATAGTATGGGCCACGAAACTGGGTGTTATCATCGGAAATGCAAGGACGCATGCGCAAATGCACAGAGCAGCAAGGAATATAAGCATTGAGACAAAGCGGCATTGAAAGGTCTAGGAAAACTGGAAGGGGCAATGGCGTTCTTTGCTTCGAAACGGAGAATATTACACAAACTTTGTGAGCAAAAGGAAGAAGAAAATAGTTGTACGAGGATGTGGACTGGATTCAGTAGACCGAGGATAGTGTCCTGTTCTGGCAAACACTCCCATGAAATCCCCTCTGTTCGTATGGAAACCTGGGTACTCTAGCCCGGCTGAGCTTTTCTTAGCTTATCAGGAAGTATTGTTCTGGTCCGAACCGTCGCTAGATTATTTGTTTAATTTTTTTTGTTTATTCCTTGTTTTGTTCTTGCTTTCTTTATAATTGGCCTTTGATCTGTTGAGTGAGCACAGAAATAAATAAGGAACTGAACTGAATTGACAACCTCACCGCCATCTGTGAGTCGATTGTCTGGAAAATGTGGGAGCCTCGACGTCTCACAACCCTATCGACATCCACGGACTCTTGCGGCGGTAGTTTATCTGTTACCTTATTCAATAGAATTAGATTAACATGTAGCGATTGGCTACCAGCCAGACGACGGATTTCGAGTCCCAGTATGGTCAAGAATCTTCTCCATTAGTAAAGACAACACCACACGCTGTGGAGGAAACACGCAAACCAGGGGCATAAGGCAGTCATAACCGAAATGTAGGCTACGAACGTGAGGGGCAGGCTGCGAGGCAAAACACCCTGGACAGACGTACATTTATGAAAATTGACGACATCCCGTGTGAGGTGAAATAATATGCACCAAAATAACGTGGATTTAATAGAAACTTTAAAGGATTTTATCTGGTTGTACCTTGAAAAGGGGACTACAGCGTGTGATTTTAACACGGACTGACACAGTGTAGCAGTTTTAACATAATTTAATAAAATATTTTTAACATGTCAAGACACCTGAAGATAACCGTTTGGGGCCGAAACATGTAATATAAAAGTGTACAATGTTAAACTAAAATTAAAATTAAGTAGAGAATAAAAAAGTGTTGCAATATTGACGGACGATAAATGATGGACGTTAAGACGAACACTTGCAACGGAATGCCGAAATACAGAACCTCCTCCAAGATGTCCAGACCGGATTTGGAGCCAACCTAGCGACCTATCCACTGGGTACCGAGTAAATCGGCCTGGTCGTGAAGCTGACCACTCAATGCTAACTAGTGCTGAGGCGAATTATAAGTGAATTATATATTCACCACTGTCTTCTCTCGCTCGGAAGCCTGGATCGTGGGTTCGAATCCCACTCAGGCTATGGGTGTTTGTGTACAGGTAGAGGCCTTGCGACGAACTGATCACCCGCCCAAGGAGTCCTACGGAATGTGTAAGATTTAGAAAAACCGAAGTGAATAGAGAAGTTCATGGAGGTAGGCCTAGGCCCAAACGAGGGCTGTAGCGCCAATGAAAAAAAATACATTCACTCCCCCCGTACTCCTTCATGAATTAGTGCTTAATTAGTTAAACGCACGGACAACTTTACGTTTTACTACTACTGCAACTACTACTACAACCACTACTTTGGATTTGAGGCTCTAACAACAGTGTCTGTGAGGAATGTTATTCCTTGGGGCATACCGCCGTGTAATCTGGTAAAAGAAGGGCAGTACTGCTTCCAGGTGAAGGATCGGAGATACGCAAGCAATTAAGGAGCAAGATGCTACCCGCTGTGCGCTGCCAGACTGCGCATAAAGACGTCCTAGAAGATGGTCTGGTCGGACAGCTTCACTGTTATTTTGTTAACGTTTAGTTACTTACTCTGTCCGTTCCTCTTATACCCTACGTTATCGAGTTTTTTTTTTCGTTTTGATCATTTTACAGGCGGTAGGACTCCTTGGACAAGTGATCAGCTCGTCGCAAGGCCTCTCTAACTAAACAGAGGAAAACATAAACACAGAATAAACACATATACATACCAAACATCCATGCCTTGTGTGGGATTTGAACCCACGATCTCGGCTTCCGAGCGAGCGAAGACAGTACATGCCTTAGACCGCTCTTCTACCGTGACCGGCTATTTTGTTAACGTACTTGGATGAAAGATGAAAGGTAATTAAGATGTACATGTTGAAGTCATATGGTGATTTACACCCTCGGACACAGACTTGAAGAACGTTACGTAACGTAACATCACACACGACAACAATTCAAACGAACGGCTAGCAAAGCGAGATGCACACAGCAAGCCTCTTGTTGAAGGCACCTACAGGGCATTTGCCTCCTTCAGCCTGTTCAATAATGTTAATATGGAGCGACATCTTCCTAAGTCGGTTGACTTTCGATTGACTACACGGCGTCATATTCTAGAAGACAAAACTCTTCATAACCACCGCTCTGAGAACTTCAGATCCTGCGTTATTTTGAATATCACGAAAATCCTTTCAGTGGTCCTTAGGTTGTTTCATGCATACAGATTGTCGGAGCTAATTTTATAGGCTGTTCACAGAGATATAAGTACACCTACAACAAAACCAATTTTAAAAATTTCAAAAATATTTCGAAAGACTATGTGGTTTCAAATTTCTTCTAATTGTTTTCATGTCAAATGCTTATGGAATGTGTCCCAAAGAGAACATGGTAAATGACTAGAGGCCTTTGACCCCCACATGTGGGTGGAAGGAGAAGTGAGGTCGATACACAGCATTTAACTGTACAGTTGCAAAATATTTGTGTCGATAATTGTATGAATTGTAATGATAATTGTAACCGAGTGCACAGTTGAGGACAGGAGACAGCAAGTCTCTAAGAATCGTTGCTACGTAGTGGTGTTTTCTGCCCAGTTTGCAATTGCTGAAACTTCAGCTTTTGCCGGCAAAAAAAGTACGTATAAATCCATTGTTCCAGTTGATTTATTGTATTCTTTCTGTGTTCCAGGTAAGTTGGGAACTCCGGGATCAGCCCACGCTCGCGGCGAGAAGATGTGAATGACCAAGTAGCTGTGAGTACTGTCAGGGACGCTAACAAGTCACTGATCCCAGCAAATATCATAGGGATCAGGCTGCCGAAACAGCAGATTGCAAAGCATTGTCCAGCATTAACATATTCATTCCGTTTTAGCCTACTTTCATTATTTTAAAAAAATAATAAAAGTAGGCTTATGCGATAACAATGCTACAAGTCGGAAGGTCGCGGGTTCAAGTCCCGATGAGGTCATAGGATTTTTTTTCAGTTGACCTAATCCTTCCAGCAGCACTATGGCCCTGGGGTCGTCTCAGCCTCTAACAGAAATGAGTACCAGGAATTAATTAAATAATTTTCCTGGGGAGTAAAGCGCGGCCGGCGCGTAAGGATGACAAACTTGCCGCCATCTTTGAGCCGATTGTCTAGATCAGGCATGTCAAACTCAACTTGTGCAGAGGGCCACCTCAGCCCTATAAATAATAGTCAAGGGCCGCACTTCAAAATAGAAAAGTACATTAGATTTTGATACAAGGAAATTTAATTCTATTTATTATTTAAGAATAATTTCAATATAATTACCTAAAGTTACATATCTTACAGTTTTAAAAAGCAAAAGAATGCCATTTTTGACAAGCATCAAACAGCTTTTCAATATGTAAAAAGAGAGATTACACAAGAAATTATGTTAGAAGTAGCAAAACATTGAATTTCCTGCAGCCTGCTAATTTATGTCTGCGTGAGACTTCTTGTCTTCTGGTCTGTTGGAAAATTGTCTTCACAAAAAATATTTCTACTAAAATTGCAATATTGACTTTAATATCAATTAGCTCTAAAAGTTGAGGGGCAGCACTCTGTGGCTATGGGGGCTGCATGTTTGACACAGCTGGTCTAGATAATGTGGGACCCTCAACGTCTCACAACCCTATGGGTCTTCACGGCCTGTTACAGGGATAGCTTTACTTTTATCCCTGTAAGGGACTGTGGAGGCTCATAGGATTATGAGACGTCAAAGTCTTACGCACATGCAGCCCGTTACCTCCTTGGGAAGTTTCCTGGTACTCATTTCTGTTAGAGAGCCATACTGCGGCTCGAAGAATTAGGTAAATTGAAAAAATCCAATGACTTGATCGGGAATCTTGCCCGTGACCATCCGGCTTGTAGCATAGTGCCTCAACCAACTACGCTACCGCGTGCCCCCAGACAAAAAAAGAAAGAAAAGAGAACTGAATATGCTCTCAGGAAGAGATCGGAAAGCATTTACCTTGAGTGGCATGGATGCTCATGAGATGTCGTTTAAGTGAGGAGTGAATGGTAAGTTATGACTTAGCAGTACAGTGTCCTCATTGCTAAAATTTATGTGGATCAATTTTCGACCTGCGTTTGCTAATGTATGAGAAAGATCTGACGTACTTCCGTATGAGGTTTCACGTACTTCCTACGGGTGCATGTACCTTTGCTTGAAAACTGCTATGCCGGTGAAAGCATGCAGCATTTTATCACATACGGACTTGTGTATAAATACTCGCAGCTCACATAGATAAATAGTCCTTTGGTGTCAGTTGCTAAACTTAATAATGCCTAAGGGAGTACAGAGTGCAGACTGTTAGTTACACGACTGGAGGCTCGAAGCGAAGGGTTTTCTCTTCCAGTGTCCAGACCGGCTATGGGGCCCATCCAACGGACACCAGGGGCTCTTTCCTATGTGGCCGAGGCTTGAATTTTCCACCACTTTATTAATATGTCAAAATAATTTTCCTGGGAAGTAAATTGCGGCCGGTGCGTAAGGCTGACAACCTTACCGCCATCTATGAGCCGATTGTCTAGATAGTGTGGGACCCTCAACGTCTCACAACCGTATGGACCTTCACGGCCTGGTACAGGGATAGCTTTACTTTTTTTTTTTTTTACTTTATATAGGTGGACTGTGTAACGTCAAATGGTACAATGTTAAATGAGTTGGGAAGGATTTAGAAAGGAAATGTTGAGGTCTAATCGAGGTATTCCCTCAGCATTTGCGTGGAGAGACTGAAAGAAAACCAAGAGAAACCTCAGGACATCCGGTGTTTGGTCGAGATTCGAACCGAGTACCTCCTGAATACGAATATACGTAAATTGTCGCAGCTACACCAGCTCGCTCTTTTCGGGGCTTGAAGCTCACCACTTACCTCCATCTAGTGCCCAGGTTATGAATACGTGAAACTATACCTCCACTCCATAATGTCCTGGTTCTTAACTAAGTAAAGGGAAGGGTAAGGTAAAAGGTAAGGTAAAGCTATCCCTGTAACAGGCCGTGAAGGCCCATAGGACTGTGAGACGTCGAGGTTCCCACATTATCTAGACAATCGGCTCAAAGACGGCGGTAAGGTTGTCAGTCTTACGCGTCGGCCGCCCTTTACCCCCCAGAAAGATTCCTGGTACTCATTTATTTTAGTCTTAGTCGGCCCCAGGGACACTGAAAGGACAGGTAAAACTGTAAAGCTGTCCATGTAACAGGCCGTCGATGCCCATATGGTTGTGAGACGTCGAGGCTCCCACATTTTCTGGGCAATCTCCTCGCACATGGCGATTAAGTTGTCAGCCTTACGCGCCGGCCGCTCTTTACCTCCAAGAAGATTTCCTGTTACTCATTTCAGTTAGAGGCTGAGTCGACCCCAGGGCCATAGTGCTGCTGAAAAATGAAATGACGTCATCGGGGGGTGGGGGGTTCACCGTTACTCTCACTCCTCCAGCCCACTAAGATCTTTCTACTGACTGAAATCGGTAAATGTTTGTCCATTTTGGAGCCACTGCAATGGCGTGTTGACAGAACACATGTCTGAGGATCGGGGTGTCAGCACAGCTCTTCCATTATGTCCTTGTCGACACTGACTGCTGCAGAACAGATACACGACACCGGTTTGGGTTCAGGAGATTCAGACGTCAGCTGCTCACATGAATACAAGCCCACGCCAACATAATGTACACATGTAACTTGTCTGTTATAAAAGGGTCACGTCTTTATATAACATCCGTAACCCTAGGGATATGTTATCGCCCACAAAGTTGGGAAGCACGAAGTTGTTCTTTACATTCAATTGCGTGATAAGCATTTGAATAATGAACCCACTTGCTCCGTACCTGCGCAGTGGAATTGTTCAAGTGGTTGGTTCTCTCGATGTAACCTGTACGAATTGCAACCTGCGAATGTTTCCCGTTACATGACCTAAACTGTTTGTGCGTGAGATCTTGCAGTCAGCCCGATTACTGGTGTAACCACAGTTAAGTTTTAACGGCGCCATCGTGCGGTTTTTCTTCCTATGGTTGTTTTTTTTTTTGTTCTGATGAACCTAATACAGATTAAAATTACTGTCATTTTGGGGATTTGACGCCGTGTAGTTTTTAGATAGGTACCAACGTTTCTGCTGACACCTTCTTCAGGGTAAAAGAGACGACCACACTTATGTTTCTGTCTATAACGTTCGAGTAGAAGACACATACGTATACATGTATGTATCTCTTTACAAATCCAGAACATAAGTTAGTTACATGCTCCTTTCATTGATTATCCAGGTTTTCGGATTATGCGGGGAGATTTATTGGGGGCACGCAGTAACGTAGTTGGTTGAGGCACTATGCTACAAGCCGGAAGGTCGCGGGTTCAAGTCCCAATGAGGTCATTGGATTTTTTTAATTGACCTAATCCTTCCAGCCGCATTATGGCCCTGGGGTCGACTCAGTCTCTAACAGAAATGAGTACCAGGAATTAAATAATTTTCCTGGGGAATAAAGCGCGGCCGGAGCGTAAGGCTGACAACCTCACCGCCATCTTTGAGCTGATTGTCTAGATACTGTGGGACCCTCAACGTCTCACAACCCTATGGGCCTTCATGGCCTGGTACAGGGATAGCTTTACTTTTTTTACTTACTTTTTCAGGGAGATTTATTTCCCATACATCACGGATAATCGGCAGTGTACTCTGCAGCTCCATGTCCTCAACACCATAATCCCATGTAGTCCTCATCCCTTATGGCGAAAGTTACTTAGAGGTAAAGGTAAACTTGTCCCTACGCTTTTAAGAACCAAGTCATGAACATGTATACGGGAGTGGATGTAAAACTCCACCGTTCATAACCGCGTCATGAAATGGAGGTGAGCTGTCAGCTTCACGTTCCTGCAGCTTTACTCCCATTACCAATTCTAGAGCTAGTCTAGACGCACTACGGAAGAAAATAAATATTTTTCTCCACTGGATATCAAACCCCGATTTCTCGGTCGTCCCTTCTATACTCTAGTCGCTGTACTGACTGATCTATCTCAGATTATCACAAAACAAACAAACTTCGTGGCCTGTAGTGCGCAAGCGAACTATACCGACAGAGCGACCGCCGCTTGTCGGCGAAGTTAGTGCCAACTTTAACGGATAGAGGGTGTCGCGTGGTGAGTGCAACGAATCCCCAAGGCCGTTAATCTCGGTTTTCTAGACCGGAGCCACTGTTTCCTTGAGATAGCTCATCAGTTATCCTCATAAGGCTGAGTGGAACCCGTTCCAGACCCACTACTTCTCAGAGAATCTGGTAGAGCCGGGAATTGAACCCGGACCTCTGGACCTGGAGGCATGAACTCTGACAACTAGACCACAGAGGCGGACCCCAGATTATCACAGTCATATATTAAGTTGTAATTTAGAAAAGCGATTTTTCTGAGAAGTTTGTTGTATTTTCTGGCAGTTTGGCGCAGGTAGGTGAAACTGATGTGTAGATACTAAGTAATGAGGTCTTCATATGCTGCTTAAAAATTATGACTGACGTACACGATAGAATTGCAGGTTCGGTGAGTTTAGTTGACAGTTTTTTGTATTATTATTTACACCGAAAACTGTCAAAATAACTACAACAACAAGGATAAACGGATTATTTATTATACAAATCGCATTTTGATGGCCGTTTGTTAAACCGGCAGTAACGTAAAGTAACCAGCCAGCAGGCAAAGCTCTTACCGAAGTAACTGCAGCGTTATCTGGTGAAAGCGCCGAACCTTGTATTGGCCACGTAGCGCTCGGTCTCTCGTTGGATTTATTTAACGTATTTTTTTCCTCCTCCTCCTTCTTCTTTGTGTTGGTTATGTTGAATGAGTTGCTGTAATGGGTGAAGGGACGGAGGGGGGACAGTAATTTCTAGTGTAATAATCCTTTCCTTCTAATTTATTTTGGTAATATTATTACAATTCTGGATCCATCCAAAGTGAGAATGTCTCAATGTGATTTCCTCTCTTCTCCTAATGCTAAATAACTAGCGACTGCAATAACAATGACTTTATTTCTTGAAAAAAAAAAGAAAACTACTTTCTGGGATGTAACGCCATGTCACAGACGTTTCAAAGGAGTGCATTGCATCCATTCTCAGCGTCGAATTCTAAACAACGCAAGTGACCGGAAGGATTAGGCTTAAGGGAGGGGTTCCGAAGTCTTACTGGTTATTTTCTTCTCTTATTTGACCCTGTAGACATTCATCCGAAGCGTCGGTGGAGTTCAGTCGGTCCAAATGGCGTTACAAACCTGAAGAACGTTATCATCATAGGCACCGCTGTGAGAAACTCAAACCTAGCACTTCATACCTTTTACACAGACTGACTCTAATGTAGCACTGTGCATTTATGACTAACTCACAACAAGAATTCACTTATACAAGTACATATGTAGATTTTGCAGGGTCGTGTGTTTATAATTCAAGGTATACAGGTTTAAGTTATTCATTATAAATCAAAATTTCTGCAGTAAGCTATTGCTTCGAGTTAGGTAGTATTTCAGTTACCTTTTTTCCTGGGCCGCGCCATAGCTCAAGCGGTTAGTCGCTGGCTTCCCACCGCGGCGGCCCGAGTTCGATCCCGGGTCTGGTGAAGGGGGATTTGTGGTGGACAAAGTGGCGCTGCGGCAGGTTTTCTCCGAGTACTTCCGTTTTCCCTGCCAATCATTATTCCACCAATTGCTCCACAATCACCCTCACCTATCATCTGGGGCTGGTACGATAGGCCAGAAGTGGCCGCAGTGCAAGGGACTTAGTCCCACCTCACTAGCAATAAAAATACCTTCTTTTCCTGGGACGTGACGTCGTGTAGTCTGAAACCTCTCAGCCAGAATGTATGGCATCACATACTAACTGAACGCAGGCGTATTATTCTCCGTTGTCAGAACAGTAAACATTGATTGCTAGAAGTATTTTGAAATTATATTTTCGCAGTCGATACCATTCGATTCTAAATTATAGACAACTTTTCCAAACGACAATATTGTCAGTATTTAATCATTATATGCATGAAAATGCAGAGGGAGCTAGGATAGCATAATTGGTATAGCGACTGTCTACGGGCCTGACGACCGAGAGGTCGGAGTTCGAGTCAGTATAGAGACAAGAATTTTCTCTTCTCCATGTCATCCAGACCGGTTCTGGGGCCCACCCAGCTTCCTCTCCAATGAGAACCTGGGGGCTCTTTCTTCGGGAGTAAAGTGGCCGGAGCGTGCAGCTCACCACTTACCTCCAACTAGTAGCGCGTTTAAGAAAACATGGATCCATACACCCATTTCCCCATACATCTTAATGGCGTAATGCTTAATTAGTTAAGCACAGGACCTTTATGAGAACATAGCAGTCCCTTGCCAACCTCGGAACTCTAGCGAAAAACACCGCGATTAGCCGAAGGTCTTGCACATACTTTACGTCTGGAGTAATTGCCCTAACCACCAACATCCCGTAACTCTTTGGTTGGAGTTTATATTCGCATCAGCTGATAGCATTGATGAGAGTTTTCGTCTTTAAGAAACAGGAAAAATACGCAATAATAAGTTTAAATATAACAGATCTGAATGTTCTGATAACATGTTAATTAAAGCAATAAAACAATCACAAAATGACGTACCATGTAGTAAAGTGGAACCTATAGAACCGGTTTAGGTCGCCATAACAGCTGCGCCCCGAACAAATATCTGTCTTCAGGCGCGGAAACCTCGGAGTCTTGGTGCGTGCGAACAATAGTAAATCGCGTATACTTCAACCCAAGATCGGCGAGGGATTTTCTGATAGACGTTTTAACATCATAACTTCTTCCATGGAGCCGAGTCCTTGAGAAGCTAACAGTCACTCAGCCATTCAAAGTATTCCTAAAAATTTATTTAACCCAAAAATTTGTTAGTATGTTCACTGGAGATCGCAACTTGTCTTTATCCTGGGCTAAATGAATCCTGTCCATAAACCTCAATTTATTTCTTAAAGAAGTATTTTAATATTATCCTCCCATTTACGTCTCTTCTTCAGGATTTTAAGAATAATAGTTGCATGCCCCCAGCTTCTTTCCCATAAAAAAAGTTAAAGCTAGCTATCCCTTTAACAGGCCATGAAGGCCCATAGGATTGTGAGACGTCGAGGCTCTCACATTTTCTAGACAGTTGGCTCACAGGTGAGACCGCCTCTGTGGTCTGGTGGTCAGAGTTCCTGGGTTCGGTTCTCGGCTCTACCAGATTTTCTGAGAAATAGTGGGTCTGGAACGGGTTCCACTCAGCCTCGTGAGGACAATTGAGGAGGTATTTCAAGGAAATAGTGGCTCTGGTCTAGAAAACCGAGATTAACTGCCGTGGGGATCCCTTGCGCTGACCACGTGACACTCTGTATCCGTAAATTTGGCACTAACTTCGCCGACAAAGCGGCGGTCTCTCGGTCGGTATAGTTCGTTTGCGGACTACAGGCCACGGAGTTTGTTTTTTCGGCACACAGATGGCGGTAGGGTTGTCAGCCTGACGCTCCGGCCGTCCTTTACCCCCCGCAGGAAGTTTCCTGGTACTCATTTTTGTTAGAGCCTGAGTCGACCCCAGGGCCATTCATTCATTCATTCATTCATTCGTTCATTGTTGGAGGAGGTGGGTTTTCCCATGCACTTAGACCAGTTATTGGTCCATTGTGCATCCCCCTTTAATTTATACTGTCTCCATACCCTACCGGTACTGGTGCCCGTTATCAGCCCCTTTCTGCCAGCGAGGTCGGCCCTCTACGGGCAGTGGTGTCTGATAATTACCGTATTTACGCATGTATAGGCCGCACATTTTTTGCCAAAAATTTAAGAGGAAAACTGGGGTGCGGCTTATATTCGAAATATTCGAAATCACAGTTCATTTAAAAAGAAATTATATTCATAATTAGTAATAAAGGGTGTTCTACCTGAAATAATATTCCAAGAAAGTTATTTTTTCTATAATTTCTGTCTGAAAATTGTGCTGCGGCCTATTCACGCACGCGGCCTATACATGCGTAAATATGGTAGTCCCCTTCTGTCAGCGAGGTCGGTCCTCATCTGGCAGTGGTACCTAATGCTTTCCACATCTACCGGAGGCATTGGAAACTACTTGGGCGGGAAAATATGCCTAATTTAGCTCAGAGGTCTCCTAGAGACAGGTTCTTTTACGTGCCGTAAATCTACGACACGGGACCCACGGCTTAAAGTCCCTCCCAGAGGACTTGTTCCCTGAATTTTTTCCGCCCTTAAAAATTCCACGACCTCCGCCGAGTTTGAACCCGCGTACCTTGAGTCATGAGGTGGGAACGTTACCCCTAGACTACGGAGGCCACTACCCCAGGGCCATAGCGCGGCTGGAAGGATTAGGTAAACCTAAAAAAATCCACCTCATCATGACTCGAACCCGTGACCTTCCGGCTTGTAGAATAGTGCCTCAACCAACTATGCTACCGCATGCCGCCCCCATCTTCTTTCCCATGCATGCTATATTCCTTGGTGATCTCATGCTGCTTGTCTTGGCGGTTCTATATTCTCTTTCTGAGCTTCTGGACTGACCTCTCATTCCCGATTACAAGTGTCAGGCGGCCGTGATAGCAGACACCGCCTCGAAAAGTTCTATTCTGCTCCTTAAGACCGCTTTATGTCGGAAGCCATCGTAGTTACCGTGGCTATGTCTGCAGCCGTGCATTTGTGTACAGCGTGTAGCAAATCGTTATCTAGCAGTGGCTGACTTCGCTGCGGGAACAATGTTTTCCAAGCCGTTGGTTGGCAATGGACGTTTGTTTCCACTTCAATATTCCAGCTTGTAGGCGGCATATCACAGTATATAAGGAAGCCCTAAAAACGTCTGATTTTGAAGGGAGAACTCCGCACTACAGTTCATTGTACATACAGCTAAGCTTCGCATTACCCAGTGCAACCAATGTTCTGTTTTATGTGCGTACACTTAATCGGGTATGCTGAGACAGACAGAAAGATGTAGCGCGAAAAATTTACTTTACTTTTTATTTTTTGTCTTTCATACAAAAATATATGAAGTAGACCTACACATGACTGGTCTGGAAATAATTGTGTTTAATGAAATTTCATTCACATGATACATCTTATTCTTGTATTGTAGCTAACGAAAATTTTAATATAACTAAAGGGGGTAGACGGTATTGAAAACCGATATTTACAGCCGTGGGGATTCATTGCGCTGACCTCGCGACACCAAGGAACATGTGCCTTTGTTCCCACCTACGGACTTCTTGCAGGCAACCGTAAATTGTACAAACCGAGATTTGAAGAGGAGGCGAATCATTGACAGATATAACTGTTGTTCGTAATTGCTGGATACAGTTACTTGCGAATTGCAGACGAACTCTAAACCTCTGAAGCAGGAAGAGAAGAGAGGGTACAGTGGGAACTTTGTGTAGAGTAGCTGCAGTTGTCAGTAACCACCGTTATGCTTTAATATTGGTTCCAACATGGATACTTTCCACTGGAGTGTTGCTAGTCAGAATGTCCGAATAATGTTCCTTTGAAGAACAAATTTCTTGAAAAATAAGTCCCTACCTCACAGGAAACACGCTGTGTATGCATTATAAAGACCAACAGGTTAATGCAGCTTAGAGAAGTAATTGCTGTTTATTTTGAAAAGCATTTGAAACGTATAACTATAGACTGTACAAAGTGAAGAGATTGTTGTTGTTAACTGAAGTGGTACGTATTGTAGCCACTGTGCTTTACGAGGCTCAATTAATATTTCGTTGGGTTGTCTGCTATACGTACCGCATGGGTAATGATATCGGAATAAATAAAAGGAAACGTCAGTTGTAAAACTACAAAAAGAACAGGCCATTTAAAAAGAAAGTTCTGGCATGGCCACGGTAGAAGGTCTGTTTCGCAACTCGTCGTTCATTTGTTTACTCTCTCTCTCCAGTAGCAAGGCCCTGGAGTTGCACATACACACATGTGTGGTGGGGTTACAAAGCCTAGCAATAAGTCAAGTGAAATCCTGCCTGATGTTTGCAGGAAACCCCAGTCTTCCCAGACAGGAAACACAACACTGTGCAGATTACAGCATTTCTTTTGTTACCTTTCACTGACCAGCAAAATATTCTGTACAAGTGAGGTTACTGACACATATGGTCACATGAGGCTGTAAACACGGCATCAATCACAACCATCACTGGTCTAGCCGCAAACCATTAGACTCTTGAAAATTGTCATCTTCTGGGATATAACGCCGTTTAGTCTAGATATGAACCGAAGTTACGGAGGAACGTATCACCTCCACCTTCGGGGGTCAAAATCAGCCGATCAAGAAACCAGCGAAAGAAGATGGTTAGGCAGAATGAGCTGTCAGTCGGGATAACAATTATGTATGGACCAGAGGGTAAGAGGTGATGCCCAGTCGCCATTGGCTCGCTACTCTCTCGCCTGGCTTCGTGGGCGAGCCAATAGGAGCCGACAGCTGGTTGCATGGGCTATCCCAGGATAAAGCGGCGACGCTTTCTGATTTGCAATCGGGAGGTGACCGTTTCGAACCACGGCCGGGACACCAGATATTGTGATTGAGGTTTTCCGTGACTTTCCTCATTCACTCCACGCAAATTTAATATTATTTTCAGAAAAAATAATTATGATTTTTTTAATAGCATTTGAATATTGCCTGAATTTTGTGAAGTATTATTTACAAGGAATTCTTGTTTCAGAATGTCAACAACAAATACAATTTAAACTAATAATAAATAAAAAACGCAACATATAATTAATGGGACACTCTAGCGTAGTTGGTTGAGGCACTATGCTACAAGCCGGAAGGTTGCGGGCTTGATTCTCAATGATGTCACTGGATTTTTTAATTGATCTAATCCTTCCATCCTCAATACGGCCCTGGGGTCGACTGAGCCTCTAACAGAAATGAGTACCAGCAATCTGCCTGGGGCTAAAGGCCTGCCGGCCGGCGCGTAAGGCTGTCAACCTCACCGCCATCTGGGAGCCGATTGTCTAGAAAATGTGAGAACCTCGACGTCTCATAATCCTATGGGTCTCCACGGCCTGTTACATGGATGGAGTTACTTTTACTTTTTTACATATCATTAAAAAATATTTCGCTTGAGTCATTTGAGGAACTGATTGTCCCAGGCATGAAAATGCAGCGACGAACTGTCCAATCTTATGCGAAAGTCTGAATATTATAAAATAGTGTATTCATCTACTTTTTTTTTTCTTGGCACTACAGCCCCAGTGGGCCTAGGCCTATCTCCATGAACTTCTCCGTTCACTTCGGTTTTTCTAGATCTTACACATTCGGTAGGACTCCTTGGGCGGGTGATCAGCTCGTCGCAAGGCCTCTACCTGTAGACAAACACAGAAAAACGCACACAGACATCCAAGCCCTGAGTGGGATTCGAACCCACGATCTCGGCTTCCGAGCGAGCGAAGACAGTGCATGCCTTAGACCGCTCAGCTACCGTGACCGGCATTCATCTACTTAACCCTTTTAATCTTAGTGGTTATTACATGTCCCACCCGCTTTAACATACTAAAATTCCGCGTTCTGCTCAGAAAGTGTATCTGTGTGTTCCGTACGGTTCTCACAAGAAACACCGACTGCTTCCCTAAACAGCATTAACCGGTTGGGCTTTGTATCGCAGACGTAATGTGTTTCCTGTGAGGTACGGACTGATTTTCTTATGTTATTTACAAGGAGTTGGAAAAGATATTGCCATTACCATGCAGGCCTCCCCCCCCCCCCCCCNTAGAAGCCACAGGGGTCTGCATGCCGGTTGGTAGTAGTGAAGTGTTACTTGCAGCAGGCCACGCCTGGCTTGATGCGGGCATCCTTGGGCGATACGCACATAAAACATTAGCCTTTAAATGGTAAATACTATCTCTTTTCTCTTTTTGGCCCATCTATATAAGTAATTATTTCTTTATAAAAATTCCTGGTTTATAGACGATTTAACTTCTATATTTATTCTTTATAATCGGCTGTTGCTTGTTTACAATGTTACCACAGCATTACTAGTTGTAAAAAAGGATAAAATTGTTCATGTGATTAAGCATTTCAGCATGATATGCGTCGGAGTGGATGCATAGATTCATGTAATCTTGACCTCGACACTAGTTTGAGGTGAGTGGTCAGCTTCACGCCCCACACTACTTGTCGCTTAATTGGCTGAAATGTGACGAATTTAAAATTGTTAGGTTATTTTCCTTTATTTAAAGCAAAGGCAGATGTGTTCACTGGACACACATCAAATGCCTCTGTCTCTTCTCGGATCTGTTATTTCTAAATGCAACTCTGTGGAGCGGAGTTCTTCTTGAGAACCTTTCAGCCGCTCACCTGGATAACCGTAATATCTTCATTATCTCTATACATTCAGCAATGTAATGCCACTTAAGTCCCTCCTTTCACGCTTTGAAGCACGAAGAAATAGATAAAAGCGAATAGCAGAAGAGCACGTGAAAGGTAAAGTCACGGGAGAAGTGAGAAACGCTTTATTTTGGAGGGGAGAAAGAGTCTATGTTTGCGAGAATGTCCTCAGGCTTCGCCCGCTGTGACAGAGTAGCGTGAAAATGAAATCCTTAGAATAATTAGAAGAGGTGGCTTGAGGCAGTATAATTTGAAAGTTTTTAATTAATGGCACACTGCGCCGGTCACTGCGGTCTAAGGCATATACTGTTTTCGCTCCCTCGAAAGCCGCTATCGTGGGTTCGAATCGCACACAAGGTATGGATGTTTGGTATGTGTGTGTGTGTTTATCGTCTGTGTTTTCCTGTGTTTAGGTAGAGGCCATGCGACGAGCTCATCACTCGCCCAAGGAGTTCTACGGACTGTAAAATGATCATGAAACTGAAAATCAGAGGCCAGGACCCAAGGGGGCTCTAGAGCCAGTGAGAGGGGGGGGGAATTCCCGAACTGAAAAATTTTGGAAATATATTTCGGTGACGGTTATAGTAGAGGGATTTAATTTCGATGCATTTAAGTCGGGTGGGTTGCGTGAGAAGCACGCAGTAACCGCTGTGAAGAGATTGATCTTAAAAGTTTCTTGCAGACAGAGGAAAACCAAGAGAGTCTGTGTGGAGATGTCCGGTCGCAGGACCTCCCGGGTGCACATAAGACTTAAAGCTAGTTCTGCAAGCAAAATAACATGGGAATTCCCTCATCTGTCCCTAACATTCGTCAAGAATCCATTTTCTTGTTCCCAGGGAAACAGTGTGTATTCACTGCAAATATCTGGCGGTTAATGCTGATTAAGAAAGTGATCGCTGCTCATAAATATAGATATCTATATCTTCTACCGTTTGGATCGTCAACCGACGTTTCGGAGGAATATGTCGCCTCCATCATTAGGGTCGAAAAATAAGCCGAGCAGAAAACCAGCGTGAAAGCAGGTGTTAAGATGGAGGTGATATATTCCTCCGAAACGTCGGTTGATTTTCAACTTTATGTCCCAAAGACAGAACTGTTCATAACCACCTGTGTGAGAACCGCAAATCGTATATGAGGATAAAAGGTAAATTTGTCCCTCTCCTTACCTAACTAAGCAAATCGCCGTGGAAGCTCGTGGGGTAATGGATGTATAGATCACATTTTCTTGACCTCGGCACTACTTTGAGGTTGAGTGGTCAGCTTCACGCCCCGGCCGCTTTAACCTAGGGATCTCTTAAGGAAAGGATACCCTGTATCCAGTGGATAGGAGGCTTGTTGGACCCCCTGGCCGATCTCGATAACGCTAAGAGAAAATTGGCCCTACTGGGAATCGAACTCCGACCTTCCGGTCGTGCAGCCTATAGCCAGTCGCTATACCGACTGTGCTAAATAACCTTTATGGGGAAAAAGCGGAGTTTTTAATGGTAAGGCTTGTGGTGCGTATAGTAACCACTGTGTTTTAGATCGATGTATGCTCTCTGGTAAACCTACGGAGACGTAACCCTTTCAGAGAGTGAGAGAAACCCAGGAAGTGGGTACATCATGCCGTCAGTCGGCAACTTAAGGAAGAGAAGGTCTCTGTCTTGTACGAAATCTTCGGTACTGCAGTTTTCGTTTCTACCGTATGTTGAAAATAGAATCTAGTAAATTTCTAACGACAATGTTACAACCTACGTCACTAGCCGGTGGCGACGTACTCTCAAAAATTCATTTTATAGACAGCTTATGTTGGCACATGGAAAGAAATGCACTGGTCTATTCGGACATGCAATTATTGCAATATTGCTCCCGACTGAATCTCGTCTGTTTTTGCGGAAATGTCTTCAAGCCGCAGTGGTGCCACCTGTTGTTGTTTTTGGCGAACTGCTAGTGACCTACTTTAATGCAAGACCAGACAAGAATGAGCCCGATCTCACTAATAAGACTGTACCGAAGACGGTTGTGTTATGTTTAGCTCAGATTAAGCGAACCTACTATATATAGATTTTCAGAACGTACACCGCTATCCAAAAACATGCTTGAAGATGTAAGGAAGTGAAGAATAAAATAGGTTTGCCTATCGATAACGATCTAGGCTTATATACAGGCGGTCATCGGTTCTAATCTCGGCCGGTACACTGGCTATCACTATTAAATGTTTTCTTCCTTGTCTTTATTGTCTCCAGCCAAATGCAGTGGTTGTGCCTCTATTAGGTCTCGCTTCCTTCCAGATCCTTTAAGATTAATCAGTCATCCAACCATTCGATGATACATAGTCTAGGTACTGAAAGCGTCCTGTAATAACCCACGAAAATGGAAGTCGAAGATTACAGAGTTCCGGGATGTGAGGCCGTGTAGTTTGTAGGCAGGCACTAGTGTCTAGACGGAAGATATCGCCCATATATTTGCAGTATCTACACTGAAGCTGTAGACAATATATACCTCCGAAGCCTTGACACGTGCTGCCGAACTAAATGGTGCCACGTGCTAAAAGACTAACCTTAACTACAAATTTGTGTTTGCTGGTTCAGAACGTGGAAGTTTACATTGCTGTCTTATCATCCTGGACGTGAGAGTGGTGACGTAATTTCTGTAGACTCTACCAGTAATCGATTCTAAATCACTTTAACGTGTTATCACGACTCAGATCCGTAACTCTTGAACACACCTTTATACAAGCCGCAATGTGTCGTGATTATAGAATTCACGAATATTTGGTAGCTGTGGTTTGAGCAATGTAAAGGTTTAGAGCTTAATAATATATTATTTATGTTGGAATGTATTGTTATGTGTTTTAGTGACTGGTAGACGGGGTTTGGATTGGTGAATAGATTTATTGGATACTCACAAGTCGTAACTGCAAATATTTGTAACACGCTAAAGATTACTATAGCTGTAACACACAAAATAAAGTCATCAACATCTGTTTGCTTAGTCGTTGCTTGGTAAAGATCTTAGCTGAGTAACAATTTAACTACTGGATCTTTGAACGATGAATTTTGAAGAGTCGCTGGTCTCTCGAATTCTGCCTGGCTGACCGAATCTCGGACTGAACTAACTTCATGCGGACCCAATAGAGATCACCAAGTAAAACAGTCGGTTTTCTGTTATTTTCTGTTTCATCCATTTCCACGAAACGTGTGACAATTTCCGGGCAACGCTTTGAATTATACCAGCTAATTCGTTTCCGCGGAAACGTGTTTTAGCTAGCCGTTTTAACTAACATTTCATGTTTACTTAGTCGTTGCTCATCAACGGACGTCTGATTCTGGCTCCACTGTTCTGGATTCCAGGCGTCATGTGAAAGTATGAATGAATGTATAAGGGGTGGGCCTTCTCGGCCCTTGCACCGCGACCTACAATGGTCTACTGTGCTTCCCCTTTTGATTTATCCCCTCAGCAATCCTGCACTACGAATGAAGCGTAGAATTTTGTAGGTGGGGGCGTCAAAATAGTCACTTGGTTCCATAAAGTATTGACCCTAGTGACGTAATCTTAAATAAGCTAAGGCCTCACATTGACACGGGATATGTGTGGCTGTTTCGTTTTCTTCTTGACACCTCTCACAAGTGGGACTATCACTTAGTCCCAGTTTGAACAGGTGTCCTTTGAGGTGACAGTGTCCTGTAAGTAGTCCTACCACCCATCGTAGCTGGTTCCTGTTTAACTTCTTCTTTTGACTCTTAAGCTTATATGTTAAAATCAAAGTGAGAAATATTGCTTGACTTAAGTGTTCCAATCTGTACTTCAGTCAGTACTCACCGGTAAATGTACCGGCACACATGACAAAATTCACACAGTTGTCAATGCATAGCACGGCTCGAGCTTGAGGCTAAAATAAGGATGGATTTGTCGGGAAACATGTGTTTAAGAAAAGAAAATTTCTGGTTCCAACTAAGATCGTATAACGGAGTTTGTACTTTCCACGTAATGTTTTCTTTTCATACTGCATACGAGAAAGAAACATTGTGTCTCTACCAAGTTCAGGCGTGTCACTATCCCTGATTACTTTTAAGTAGGTCGCTGTCATTCTGTTATTTACAACTTAGTATGTTTTTCTTAGTGACATGGACCCAGTCTAAAAAGTAAAATTTTACCTCTGCTTAATGAATTTGCAAAATACTGGATTATAAAGTAGAGAGATACTGGGTTTTCGGACTTTGTCCATCGTTCGAATACTAAATAACTAGTTATTTAGTTATTCAGGGCCGCGCCATAGCTCAAGCGGTTAGTCGCTGGCTTCCCACCGCGGCGGCCCGGGTTCGATCCCGGTGTCTGGTCAAGTGGGATTTGTGGTGGACAAAGTGGCGCTGGGGCAGGTTTTCTCCGAGTACTTAGGTTCCCCCTGCCACTCTTCATTCCACCAATTGCTCCACAATCACCGTCACCTATCATCTTTGGCTGGTACAATAGGCCAGAAGTGGCCACAGTACACGGGACTTAGTCCCACCCCACTAGCAATAAAAGAAAATTTAGTTATTTAGAATCCGGACGATGGACAAAGTCCGAAACCCCAGTATCTCTGTGTGTTGTACACCATCGTCAGAACCCTATGGTATCTTCTTATAAAGTAGAGTTCTGCCTGTGTTTGATTAGGTTCCAATACACTGAGCTATAAAGTTAAGTGGTACCTGTGCTTAATAAAGTAGAAATACACTGAGCTATAAAGTAAAGTGGTACCTGAGCTTAGTGGAGCTACAGTATACTGAACTATAAAGTAAAGTGGTACCTGTGCTTAATAAAGTAGAAATACACTGAGCTATAAAGTAAAGTGGTACCTGAGCTTAGTGGAGCTACAATACACTGAACTCTAAAGTAAAGTCGTAACTGAGCTTAATAAAGTAGCAATACACTGAGCTATAAAGTAAAGCGGTAGCTGAGCTTAATTAACTTGCAATATACCGAGCTACAAAATTGTGCCTGTGTTCAATTAAGCATCACTCCATGACGACGTGTGATAAGTTTATAAAAAAACTTTTCATCGATTGTCCATTTCAAATAATGTAGAAAAGAATTATAATGACAGAATATTTTTTAGTGATTTTAAAGGTTCCCATACGTACAACGGTGCTACCAAAAGAATGGCCTATATTCAAAATTCACGATAGATTTCGTATGTTAGGACAAAGTGCGTAAATACGCGATACAAAATAAACTTAGGGAGTTGGAATTGACGATCTCACAGAGCTGAAGCTAAAGTCTACTCTTTTATATACTGTTACGCCGTATAACCCTGTAGTTGTTCACAGAAGTGTCGGAGGCACCTTGATTGTTCCTAAGCATATATTCTACTCTTAAGATGAAGCATCAAGTTCCTCCGAAACATCGGTGAAATTCTGCCGGACTACACTATATTTCTTTTCCAGAAAGGAGATTCTGTTTACTTCGTTGCCTTCTTATATTACGTGTATCTTCGAATCTGAACATGGGGAGAGGACGTTCCTCCGAAACGTCAGTGAAATACCGGATTACCGGGTTTCGCGTCCCAGAAGATAGTACTGTTCAAGTTTAGCGACATTTGAACCTCCCACGGCGAAGATTGTGGAGGTAATTCTCTTCTGATATCTGACGCCGTATAGTCTGTAGAACGACGCCTACCTTTCGAAGAAACCTGCCGTCTCCATCTTCAGTGTAGATGTCTTATTCTATTCTGAAAAGAGCTGCCTACAAAACACAACCTCTTCCTGAAGATGTCGCTTAAAATATGTGTTATGACGTCTGAAAAAGTGAAGTAAAAGTAAAGCTATCCCTGTATTTAGGCCGCGCCATAGCTCAGGCGGTTAGTCGCTGGCTTCCCACCGCGGCTGCCCGGGTTCCATCCCGGGTCGGGTCAAGTGGGATTTGTGGTGGACAAAGGTGCGCTGGTGCGGGTTTTCTCCGAGTACTTCGGCTTCCCTGCCAATCATCATTCCACCAAATTCTCCACCATCATAATCACCCGGGGCAGGCTACAATAGGCCGTGCCGAGTGGACTCAGTAGTATTCCACCCCCCACTAGGCGAAAAACTATCCCTGTAACAGGTCGTGGAGGCCCATAGGCTTGGGAGATGTTGAGGCTCCCACATTTTCTAGACAATAGGCTCACAGATGGCGGTAAGGTCGTCAGCCTTACGCGCCGGCCGCCCTTTACCCCCAAGAATATTTCTGGCACTCATTTCTGTAAGAGGCTGAGTCGATCCAAGGGCCATAGTGCGGCTGGATGGATTAAGCAAATTGGAAAAAATCCAATGACGCAATGACGTCTAATAAGTAATATAACTAAAGGAATAAGACAAGTTCGGAAAGGCGACAGAGTAAATCGAAGCTAGAGTTTGAGCAAGTGACACATATAATACGGGTCCCAAACTTGGAGGTTCACGATCATCAAGAAATACAAAGAGTACATACGAATTTTTCCCCGTGTAAAAACCTGGAACTGTCACTGGGATAAGATAAGACAAGCACGTGGCTTCACGCCTTCTTTAGCTACCTGAAGTGCATTCCAAATAAGTTAAGTCACTGATAGCGGGTTAAACCCATATGCAGTGGTCCTAACTAATTTAACTAACTTACGCCGCGCCATAGCTCAAGCGGTTAGTCGCTGACTTCCCACCGCGGCGGCCCGGGTTCGATTCCGGCTCTGGTCAAGTGGGATTTATGGTGGACAAAGTGGCGCTGAGGCAGGTTTTCTCCGACTACTTCGGTTTCCCCTGCCAATCTTCATTCCATCAATTGCTCCACAATCACCCTCACCTATTATCTGGGGGTGGTAAAATAGGCCAGAAGTGGCCGCATTACACGAGACTTAGTCCCACCCCACTAGCAATAAAAAAAACTTAACTAACTTTAACTAATTAAATTTATTGAGCCTTTGGCGCTACAGCCCCAATTTGGGTCTTGGCCTACCTCCATGAAGATGTCCGTTTGGCTTCGGTTTACTAGATTTTAGACATTCCGTAGGACTCCTTGGGCGGGTGATCAGCTCGTCACAAGACCTACCTGTACACAAACACAAAAAAAACAGATACACAAACATTGAACATACATGGCTTGAGTGGGATTCGAACCTACGATCCCGGCTTCCGAACGAGCTAAGACAGTGCATGCCTTTAATTAATTTTTTTTAATTCGCTTAGTGGGGGGGGGGAGTCCAACTGGGTCCACTCGGCACGGCGGCTACTGACTGACCTATTGTAGCCTGCCCCGGGTGATTATGATGATGGAGAATTTGGTGGAATGAAGATTGGCAGGGGAGACCGAAGTACTCGGAGAAAACCCGCCCCAGCGCCACAAATCCCACTTGACCAGACACGGGATTGAACCCGGGCCACCGAGGTGGGAAGCCAGCGAATAACCGCTTGAGCTTTGGCGCGGCCTCAGCGCATGCCTTAGACCGCTCGGCTACCGTGACCGGCGATAATCATTTTATACGTAAAATCATGAGCAGGAAACAAAAAGGGAACAAATAAAAACATAAATAAAACATTCGAAATAAAACTTAAGATCTCTTCTAAATTAGCATTCGCACTTCTTACCGCCTCTGTGCAACTACGTCAATTCATTATAATTCACGCTTCAAAAGAATTCGTCTCTATTCGAATGCTGATAATGTTCAATTTGGCCGAAAGAAAATGTAAAATGTTCGAGTAACAGGAAGAGACAACTGCTTCTTTTGAATTGTGAATTTTAATGAATTGACGTAGTTGTACAGGGACGATGAGAAGTACACAGTGTAACAGGATGCTGCAGTGTCATATCGTCACGTGTAGGGGTCATTATAGACGGGGTTTCGGATTGGTTGACTGAAATTATTGACTCATTATACACACACAACTTCGGACTACAGGTAATACGAAACTACTGCTGATCTACACACTCTACAGCTCACCGTTACATACGCATTAAAACTCTCAAACTTCACTAGTCGTATCCTGGAAACGGATTTATAACAGTCTGTCACTTCAAACCAAACATGAAGTCTTCTTTGCACCGCCTAATTCATTTCTTGCCATTATTATGAAAATGCTAATTCCGAATATTCGACTCAGTTCAAATCTTCTGCTCCCAAGCTCAATCCCGGCAGCTGGCGTCTCCAAACTCGACTCTCCACTTGCCTGCCCACTCGACTACTGAACATTTCTTTATAACAACTTTGCACTAACAGGCAGAAAACAGTCTCTGTTGTTAAGGATTGTTTACTGATCCGTTGCCAAAAAGTAGACGTCCTATTGTTGCTCGCATTGGCTCCCGCAGGAATATGCTTACAGAGCCGTTGTCTAGCAATGGGTCTAAACGTCATAATACCAAAATATTTTACCCTACGGGATAATTTGACAGACTTCCGTCAGCATCTTCTAGGATTAGCATGAATGTCTGCGATATTCTAATCGCCATTTTTCCCCGTCGAAATAGATATAAGCCTTCCATTGCTAAAGAGACTGACACTATTGCCACGTACTCCCCCGTTCTTGCGGAGGTTTGTGGGCTGTTTCACGACGCCGTCAGTACCCAGACCAGGAGTTCTCAAACTGTGATCCGGCGACACTTCTGGTCCTTGAAGCTCCACCAGATGTTGCGTAGCATTATATAGTAAAAGACTCTAAAGTTATCCTTGTAACAGTCTGTGGAGGTACATAGGTTGTGAGGGGTCGAGGCTCCACATTTTGTAGACTGTTGGTTCACAGATGACGCTGAGATTGTCAGCCTTAGGTTCCGGCCGCCCTTTGCACCCAGGAAGATTCCTAGTACTCATTTCTGTTAGAGTCGATCCCAGAGTCCATAGTGCGGCTGGAAGCATTAAGTCAATTGAAAATTCCAATGACATCGGGAATCGAACCCGCAACCTTCCGGTTTTTAACATAATGCCTCAACCAACTACGCTACCGCGTGCCGCATTATATAGTACAACTGAAATACGTTACTAAATGTGAGCTTCTAAAAATACAGTCCGCTTTGGTCAATCGCTTACGGTTATATGGCACGTAATAAATAAAGTAATTTGAGTTAAAAGGTTTGTTAAAACGAAATAAATCACAAGCATTTGCCTTACCTTTAGTCTCATCATGAGATTTCACATACAGTAAATTGCATTTACTGCAAAGTCTTTCACGTGTGTAATATTGTGTTCGGAGAGCTTATATTATACTCAACAAAATTATAGTATAATAAGTTCATTGGGTGTTAGATTATTATAGAAGTGACTATGAAGAATGGTTTTTGTGGTGGGTGACTCTGTGTAGCAAGTTGCTTGTTGCCTGCTTCTTGTTGGTTACTCATTTTGCTTATATTTCTACCTTGAAGATGGACTCAGAACGTTCCTCCTAATCATCTGTAAACGTCTACGAAACCTTACGAGGTCACATCGCATACCACAATAATCTTAAATAGTGTGATAACACAAGAGGGAACTCAATTTTTAAATTATTGCTAACAAGATGGTATTTTTTGAGGGGGAGGGGGATTTTGCATCTCGTTACAAATTTCCCTATTGAACATTAAGTCAGTTGTAGTTTTTACAAAATTAATGTAAGAAAATGATGTCTGGTTACATCCAAGAAAATAGTGCTCTTCAAAATACCGTTGTTAGACCCTTATTGAAGGGAACAGCTGCAGGTTACGTGGGCTTGCAAAGGCCTTTGAACTCAGTCTCGAAGGCAACCCACAGCAAGACTCATCTTTACGGAGAGTAGGCACTTGGTTAGATGTGACTTTGGGTAAACATCATTCGTTAGGAGCAGAAATCTCTAAGCGTCAGTATAAGTGTCACTCTGATGTCCGATGTAGTGGGAATTGAAATAGGTCGTATCGACGCCATAGCTCTTAATGGCTCTAGCTCCGTTTTTCTTCATTTTTCAGGTTATGAATGTTTTCACCTCATTGGGGCGTAAGGGCTGTCTATCACTGATTTAAAAAGATAAAAACGGTAAAGCTATCCCTGTAAGAAGCCTCGGAGGCCCATAGGGTTGTGAGACGTCGAGGCTCCCACATTTTCTAGACAATCGGATAACAGATGACGGTGAGGTTGTCAGCCTTAGAAATTATGTACGAATTATATGTAAAAAAGTAAAAATGAAGCTATCTCTGTAACAGGCCGTGGAGGCCGATAGGGTTATGAGACGTCAAAGCTCCCACATTTTCTAGACAATCGGCTCACAGATGGTGGTGAGGTTGTCAGCCATGCGCGCCGCCCGCCCTTTACCCCCCAGGAAGATTCCTGGTACTCATTTCTGTTAGAGGCCGAGTCGACCCCAGGGCCATTATTTAATTCTTTATTTTTTATTATTCTTAGTGGGGTGAGAATAAGTAACACTTGGTAATATAGGCCCACTGTATTGACCCAGATGATAGATGATAATGATGATGATTGTGGAGCAATTTGTTGCAATGAAGATTGGAAATGGAAACCGAAGTACTCGGAGAAAACATACCTCAGTGCCACTTTGTCCACCACAAATCCCACATCACCTTATCCGGTCTTGAACTCGGGCAGCCGCGGTGGGAAACCAGCGACTAACCGTCTGAGCTAAGACACGGCTCTACCCCAGGGCCATAGTGCGGCTGGAAGGATTAGGTCAATTGAAAACTCCGATTACTTCATCGGGAATGGATTCCACGACTTTCCGACTTGTAGCATAGTGCCTCAATCAACTACGCCTCCGCGTGTCCCATATCGCTGATTAAACTGAATAAAATTAAAATAGAAATAAAGAAAATCCTTTTTGTTTATCTCCTATATTCAACTACTCGTATTTTAAACATCGTATCTTTATTTTCTGTATCCCCCAAGAATGTTCCAAGATGGAACCATTAAGAACTAAGGTGCGGCAGAACTCGGTAATTTCTGGATGAATCTTCTGGAAGCCAGAATCCATGGCCTCCACGTTTTCCTGACTTTACCATACTTGAATACGTAGTATTATGGATCATTGTTACTGTACTTTTCGAAGTGGTTGTTAATGTATCCGGACTGGTCCTGAGATAAGCCCAACTGAGTAGGCTTTTTTACCTGAGGACGGAGACAGAATCCATACTCCGAAACGTTTAATTTTAAATAAATAACAGGACAATTGATAGGGTCAAATAATGCGTAGAAAGTTGTATTTGACCTTCCATACAATACACTCCGCTATTAAGACCAGTCGTTTCTTTTTTCGTCCAGATTTAAATGCCCCGTCTTCACGTGGCGAGCAGCAGAAATCGAATTGAGCGGTAATGCGATTTATATCGTAAACAGCGATACGCTAGGCCTGCTGGGTCCTACTGAACCGGCGCATGCGCCGGAACACTCGGCCCATGGACGATGAAGCTTAATGATCACTTGATTATTCTCAGAACCGACCGAACGTAGATGGACGCACAATATTTCTCCGAAACGTTGGTACCACCCACAGAGCCGCAACGCATTAAATTACATTATGTACCTTCTCCGCAGCTAGAATTCCATATTTCATATGTGTTATTGTATTGGCTTTTCGCTGTACTGAATTCTGACAGGTAGTTTTTTTTATTGCTAGTGGGGTGGGACTAAGTCCCTTGTGCTGCGGCCACGTCTGGCCTAATGTACCAGCCCCAGATAGGTGACGGTGATTGTGGAGCAATTGGTGGAATGAAGATTGGCACGGGAAACCGAAGTACTCCGAGAAAACCTGCCCCAGCGCCACTTTTTCCACCACAAATCTCACTTGACCAGACACGGGATCGAACTCGGGCCGCCGCGGCGGGAAGCTAGCGACTAACCGGTTGAGTTATGGCGCGGCCCTGACAGCTAGTTACTTATTTCATATGTTTGTATTTTATAAGAAACTTTCTTCTCTTACTGCAGTCATATTTGATATAATCTTGAATGCAATAATCATGTAAGTTTAAATGTTTCTGACGTTGCTGTGTACCAATAAATATCTTAGAAATAATTTACAGGTTGTCCATCATTTTGAGGCTATTTGAAACACTGTGTGTTCAATGATCTAGATTGCCTCTTTCTAAAGGGCCCAGCTAAGTAGGAACTGTTCCTCCCTTACACCGCATAAAGGGAGCAGATCCGTTTCCCTAAAGCCTTGTTTTAAGAAACTCAGTAGGTGGGCGGTGTGCGAATAACAGCCATGTTGTGTGTAAGTTAGTAAAAAAAAAAAAAAGACTATCACTATGACAGGTCGTGGAGGCTCGTAGGGAGAAGTCGAAGCTCCCACATTTTCTAGACAATCGGCTCACAGATGGGGGCAAAGGTCAACTGCCTTATGTGCCGGCCGTCCTGTACCCCCAGGAAGATTCCTTGTACTCATTTCTCTTAGTGGCTTAGTCGATGCCATGGCCATAGTGTGGCTGGAACGATTAGGTCAGTCGATAAATTCAATTACATCGAAAATCGAACCCGCGACCTTCCAGCTCTTAGCATAGTGCCTCGACCAACTACGATGCCGGGTATAAGATAGTACTTAGAATATTTATATAAGTGGTGTGCACCTACGTCGGTGTACAAGCTATCAATACAATGTTTATTCTGCAAAGTAATATTGATTCTATAGTTGATATATTCATACACAGTACAGTCTTCAGTGAATCTTCACAGGTTATTGGTTAGTCCATACTTTCGTGTAAATTCAGTGACATGTTTCGGCCACGCAAGTCCTTCGTCAGATATATATGATGATTGACGCAAACTGTTGCACTGTACTATAGTGTTATATAGTCTGTGAGGGCTCTACGTTCGAAAAGTTTATTACTTAAACCGATTTTGGTGCGTGTTGAAATTTAATATATAATACGTTTCTAAGAACTTTTAAAATAATGTTGAATGGTGTATAGTGTGTCGTAGAGTTCCCCTTTCTTTTGTTGTGCTTTTCGCAGGGATATGTATTTCGTGGGTGGTGTGCTGGTTGCATGTTTTCCGGTGGCCAATGTGTGTGGACTCCCTGATTGTATTATTGATTATATGCGTTAAGATTTGGAGTTGTATATTCCCATAGACGTTTTACTGGTTAGTGAAACTGATTCACTCTGTTTGTAGCAATTAACAGAAAAGGAGGGAAATTCAAAATGCTAATGACCATCAAACTACAGTTATTTAACATTATTAACTGGGTACTTTAAATTCATGTGTAATAACGTTTTTTTGATTTTCCGATAACTATTGTGTTGACTTCAAGCCAGACGAACCTACGTGCAATGTCCTATTAAAGAGGGGAAAAACAATAAAAATGATCTTTGTGATAAGAAATTATAGACACTTAAGAATAGTTAAGTTGGAGCAGAGCGGTAACTTTACAAGAAGATAAAATCCCCGGGGACGCAATCTTTAAGACGACTAGTAGTAAACTGCTGCTGTAATAACGGTTAGTCTCAGGTCAATGGCCATCTGTCTCTACTGCGCATGTCCACATACAACTGACCCACTTACACAGTTAACCGAGCCGCCAGCGTTTGGTTCGGCAAACTTCGGTGTTCTGATTCGTTTCCTTTTTTTGTTTGGTTGTCAGTTTTTCCTCTCCTCTGCTCTTTTTGTTCGTTTTATTCTAGTTTTGTGTAACTATTCACGTAATCACCGCAAGCCTGAATGTCTTACAATTCAAGCACAGGGCCTGAGCAGCCTCCTAACAGACTTCATTCTGATACTGCGGTCAGCTGAACTGTAGATTCCACACAGCTGTAGTTTCGGATTACAGGCTAGATGACCGCTGAGCTGGGGTTCGAGTCCTAACATATAGCAGAGATTGTTCTAGTCTCCACAGCGTCCAGACCAGTTCTGGGTCCACCCAGCCTCCTATCCAACTGATCATGTAATTAAACATATGGGCATTACAGCATTCACAAGAGCCCTCCATTGATCCATATTCTGAGCCAGATCAATCCAATCCATACCATCCCATCCTATCTCTAAGTTCCATTTTAATAATGTTCACCCATCTACGCCTTCGTCTTCCCAGTGGTCTCTTTCGATGTGATTTTCCCACAAATATCTTATATGTATTCCTCTTCGCCCCATTCGAGCTACATGCCCTGTCAATCTCAGTCACCTTGACTTGATCATTCTAATTATACTTGGAGAAGAGCACAAGTTATGAAACTCTTCATTATGCAGTTTTCTCCAACCTCCCGTCACTTGATATCTCTTCTGTCAAAATATATTCCTTAACACCTGTTCTCAAATGAAGTTTCACACCCATACAGAACCACAGACAAATTATAGTTTTGTATATTCTCAGGTTTACGTTTTTGGACAGCAGACGAGAAGACAAAAGGTTCTGGACTGAATGGTAGCAAGCGTTACCCAAGTTCAGTCTCCTCTTAATTTCCTCCTGAATCAGGTTTTGATCTGTTATAGTCGTTCCCAAATATCTGAATTGTGCCACATTTTCCAAACTTCTGTTTCCTATCTTTATATCATGATTCTGCCCTGAATTTTGGTGACGAGACAGCAACATATACTTAGTTTTCTCTGTGTTTACTTCTAGACCAACCTCTTTACTTGCGTCAATTGAAGTTTGTGTGTTTTTCTTTATGGTACATATATTATCATCCAGTAGATTCACATCATCAGCAAAGACCAACAGCTGATGTGTCCCGCTTAATTTCAGTCCCACCTGGTTTCCCTGGACCTTCGTAATGGCATTTTCTAAATCAAAGTTGAAAAGGAGTGGCGATAAAGCATCTCCTAGCTTTAGCCCATTCTGGATAGGAAATTTATCAGACAAATGTTTACCTACACGGACTTGACTATACGTTCCTTTTAAACACATTTTAATCAGACCAACTAGTTTCATGGGTATCCCAAACTCTATCACATATGCGTATATTATTTACCGAAATAGGTCTCCGAACTGATGTTTATGGATGATATGCTAAAAACTAACCTAGCAACAATTTATTTGTACCATTTCGTGTAGTTGTCTATAGGATCAAAGCGAATTAATGGTGTTGACTTGCCTGGGACACAGATTCTGTTTCATAACCACATTAATCTCGGTTCCCCTCCGGCTTTAACTGTGCCTTAAAAGCTTGTGGGTCTTTCCATGTGAAGTCGTCCAGAGAGGTCGCTCACCATTAAAAAAAAAATCGTATTTTGTACACTTATTTCTACATATCTTCACACTTCAAAAATATTTTAAAAAATTGTAATCCGCTCGGTTCTCCCGGTACAGCCGTTTTTATAATGCGAAAAAACGCGTTTTCGGCTCAAATGGTGATTTGCGTTACCTTCTGTATCTCGATAACTATTGAAGCTAGAAACTCCAGTGAAAAAAAACAATTTGTTCCTCATGATATGGACTACAAATCATATCATTACAAGTCTTTACTCAACTCACTTCCTCTAGGTGTTTTTAAGCTTGAAACTTACCTATCGAATTTGGGGAAAAACGCTATTTTTCACCTTCAGAAACCAATACAAGTATAAGTTTGTGAATGTATCCAGTGACGTAGAGTCAAGTCTCGTACTGTGAAGAGGTCCAAAGAGAACTCAATTATGTGTCAACCGTAGGGCGTGATAAGGACACCCGTCCGTTCTTACTGTATAAATCTGAATGGCATCATATCCTATATTTGATTCAGTTGCTTCATTTAGACTGTATGCTATTTTAGCAACGCTCAATCAGTTTCGAAGTTTATGAGTCGGGATAGCTCGATCGGTATAGCGACTAGGCTACGGGCTGGATGGCGAGAGAGTTGGGGTTCGATTCTGGGTACGGGTAAGTGAATTTTATCGTCTTCTCTATAGCGTCCAGAAGGGCTCTGGAACCCACCCAGCCTCATGTCCAATAGGTTCCGGTGGTTCCCCGTGGGTAAAGCGGTCAGGGCGTGAAGTTATCACTCACTTCCATTTAGCGCCGTGGCCAATAATAGTGGAGTTATACTATCTCTGTTGCCCCAAGCGTCTTCAAGGTGTGTGCTTAATTAATTAAGCACAGGGACAATTTCACCTTTACCTTTCTGTTTACTATCATGCGAGGCGGCACATCTCGAAAAACTGTGATCTCAGCCGTTTGAAAACTGTCAAATCACACTCAAAATCACTTTACGACTGGCGGTTTATCGACGATCGGTTCGTCTTCGCGCCAAGCCCCTTGAGACTCACGACCAATCTGAAAGCTGAAGGCGTAGATTTTGAGGTTCTCAGAGCGATGGTCATGAATTTGTGTCTTCTGGGATACAGCGCCATGTAGCACGTTAAAAGTGAACCGGCATTTCGGGGGAACATGTCGAATACATCTTCAGGGTCGATGAACAATATCTGCTTGCTACTTGCTTCATGCTGATTTTTGCTTGGCTTTATTCTTCGACCTTGAACGTGGAGACGACATGTTTCTTCGAAATGTCGGTTGACTTTCAGTGGAGTACGTGGAATTTTATTTCCTTTTCTCTATGGCTCTTCTAGCCCATTCAGGGCACTGGCTTCTTCTTCAGATCCGTAATAACTTTTCACAGACGGTAGGACTCCTTGGACGAGGGATCAGTCCGTCACAAGGCCTCTACTTAAACACAGGACAACACAAACACAGAATAAACACATTCACACAACAAACATCCATGCCTTAAGTGAGATTCGAACCCACGAACCCGGCTTCCGAGCGAGAGAAGACAGTTGAGTTATCGGTTATAGGCTGGGATTATATCGCAGAAGACAGTAATTTATGTAGAATCTGTTTTCCTTCGCATTTTGGGTTCCCCACCCCTTTATTTCCTTATAGGTAAAGCTATCCCTGTAAGAGACCGTGGTGGCCAATATAGTTGTGAGACGTCGAGGCTCTCACATTTCTTGGATAATCGACTCAAAGATAGCGGTGAGGCTGTCAGTCATAAGCGCCGTCCGCCCTTTACCCCCTTAATGATTTGTGGTACTCATTTATGTTAGAGGCTGAGTCCACCCCAGGGCAATAGTGCGGCTGGAAGGATTATATCAATTGAAAAATGCAATGACCTCATCAGGAATCGAAACCGCGACCTAGTGGCTTGTAGCATAGTGTCTCAACCAACTACGCTACCGCGTACCACTTTATATTCCTGATGCCAATACAAACATTGATAATTCTTGGGACAGGTGTCGCTGTCCGGGTTAAGTACGATCACGAAATATAGAGACAAGCCACGGACGTCATAGCAGATTTACTCCCCTTATGTTCCTTCCGCGGACGGTAACGAAGTTACGCCCCGAGATTCCAGCTGGACTTGGGGGGAGGGGGTCGGTATTTGGCAGACTTTCTGCTTCGTGACTGCGGTAGAAACCCTGACCAGCAACTGAGACTGGCAGAAGAAAACTTCAGGTAACGTAATTTGAGGACAAGATCACCCCAAGGGAGTTCCAGCAGCCCTAGTTACTCCTGAAATATACACTAACTCTGTACAGTAGAGTCCTTCTTGACAAGGCAGTAGCCGATCAGCTGGTCAAGAAATTCTCCGTCTCTTTTGGAACCAGATAACCAATTACGTTCTTCATGAAAGTCCCCAAATGGATTCATCCCGGGATAGCGAACATACTTAGAGAGCAAGTATTTCTCTAAAGCAGGTGGAGCGTGAAGCTGACCATTCCCCTCCATCTGTTGCCGAGGTCAAGAATCTTGGAGCTATGCATCCACGTCTTCACTGCGCTGCCCTTAATTAGCCAACTTCACCTTTACCGTGAGCCCTTACGAAATCTGGCACAAATGCACTTGAGAGTTCTCTCTGTTAACTAATTGTTTCATACATGGGTCTTTTTTTTTTTTTTTTGGAAAGCATATTAGTATATTTACAGCTAAATCGCTGTAAGAAGATGTTCGCTTGATTCTAGGAGCGAAATATATCTGCTTTATATAGAATCTAAAGGCTTGGATCGTGGGTTCGAATCCCACTCAAGGGATTTACGTATGTGTTCATTTATTCTGTTTTTGTGTTGTTCTGTGTATAGGTAGCGGCCTTGCGACGGGCTGATCCCCGTCCAAGGATTCCTACCGAATGTGTATAGATTAAGAAACTTAAAAACCTACCAAGGCCCAAAAATGGTTCTAGATCCATAGGTAGACAGATAATGCACAAAAATTATAGATTAACGACCATTTTATTTGGATTGTTGAGCTATGAAATCCATCAAATTCAATGATGTCTGAATGTTCAGTAACGGTGTTAGAAACACGTAATTATCTAACGGTCTCTCGCCGAGTCAATTTATGTTAGGACATAGACACGCTGTCTGATAAATATATTACGACGTTTCGAAAGTTGTATTTTTATTTTTTGTAATAATCGCGACGCCGATGGGAATAGAACCCGTGACCTTATGAGTATGAGGCTAGTACGCTAAGCACTAGACCATTGGAGTGATCGTGTGATCACATATGCTTCCGACGGTGGAAGCAACTTGCATACTGCATGAGCGAGAGACTCCATATTCTAATTATGACACATTCTGATTTTGTGGGTATGTAGTTTCTTCTTAAGATTTCGTCTGCCGTTTCATTGATCTTCTCTCGGAGTGAGGAATTCTAGCTTGAGGTAGGTTACGGCTGTGAGTTTCGTAATCCAGACCGTACTTGATACCCTTATCATCATAGGGTCGGCAGTATCTTCATGTACCTTGCAAGAAGTGTTCGGGACCTAAAGCCGTACATAAATAAATACCGCGAAGCGATGTGATTAATGTTATCGGCCACTGAACCGCATGACTCAACATTTCACCAATTTGGACATGTCATCGTGAAGTTACAATCTTTTTGAATTGTGAAATATTCAGATAATATCTCAAATACCTGAAAGGTACTGAAATAGGGTCATTAATATTATTTTTCATACTATTTAGCAATGCAACAGTAGCTGTAGTAGCTCAATCGGGATATCGACTGCCTACGGGCTGGACGGCTGAGGAACTGGGTTCTGTTCTGACAGGGGAAAACTTTTCTTTACTACACAGCGTCCAGGTCGGCACTGGAGAGCACTCAGCCTCCTATCCAAAGGGCACAGGAGTATTTTTCCCTTTCCTGTTTCCATTTCTCACATTTATCTCCTTCCCTCCTTCCTCCTTCAAAACAGTTATGTCTCTGTCATTCAGATGGCACAGTTTCGAACATAGGCCCCAGTGCTGCTATCTGTCATTTTGCATGAAAACTATTATGACATGACGATATAATCTCTGTACATTACATCGTGATTCATTATAACAGCAGTATAAGAGACTGGCCGTTGTTCCCTCTAGCAGCGTGTGGTGTTGTCTTCACTTGTGAACAACGCACAAGCAAGGGGCAAAATTACAGATGCAGACGTGACACAAGAACGGGCTTACGAACATAGAAACAGACTGCTGCAATAAAACATCCGAAGACAAAACAAGTCTAAACAAGCGGACGACGCCCCTTGTGAGGTGTAATAAAAATTATACAAAATTTAAAGGAATAAAAATTTTAATAGGTTTTATTTGATTTAAATTAAGTGAGCTACAGCGTGTGTCATTTTAGCGCATACCAGTTAGACCACGATTATGACGGTTTGAATCATGAAGCGTGCAGTTGCATATATGTTGAATGGGTACTAATAGAGCAGTGTAGCAGTTTTAGCATAGTAAGACGCCTGAAGATGGCCATTTAGGGCCGAAACATGTTGCGTCGAAAGTGAAAGTGAAAGAAAGAAGGAACAATTGTCGCATTGTTGACCGACTGTGGAGTACATAAACAGTTTTAGATATAGTAATGCAACAGGATGCATAAATACAGGGTTGAAATTATTTAGGATTATCAGTGTGGATTTCGACGTAACAGATCAGATCTTTTGCATTCTTCAGATATTGAAAAAAAAAATGGAAGTACAATGAGAGTGTACATCAGCTATTCATAGACTTAAAAAAGCCTATGATTCAGTCAGGAGGGAAATATTGCACAATATTCTGTTAGAGTTTTGGGTACCCATGAAACTAGTTAGGCTGATTAAAATGTGTTTAAACGAAACTTATGTGTAAATATTTGTCTGATAGTTTTCCTATCCAGAATGGTCTTAAACAAGGAGATGCTTTATCGCCACTGCTTTTCACGTTTGCTTTAGAATATGCCATTAGGTAGGTCCAAGAAAACCAGAAGAGACTGGAATCTACTGGGTGATAATGTAGATACCATAAAGAAGAACACACAAAATTTAATTGACGCAAGTAAAGAGGTTGGTCACGAAGTAAACACAGAGAAAACTAAGTATCTGCTGTTGCTAGTTGCTGTATCGTCACCAAAATGCAGGGCAGAATCATGACATAAAGACAGGAAACAGATGTTTTGAAAATGTGGCACAGTTCAGATATTTGGGAAAAATGATAACAGATCGAAACCCGATTCAGGAGGAAATTAAGAGGAGACTGATCTCGGGCAATGCTTGCTACAATTCAGTCCAGAACCTTTTGTCTTCTCGTCCGCTGTCTAAAAACAAAAATTAGAATATACAAAACTATAATTTTGCCTGTGGTTCTGTATGGGTGTGAAACTTGGTCTCTGACGTTAAGGGAGGAACATAGACTGAGGGTGTTTGAAAAGAGGGTGTTGAGGGGAATATTTTGGGCCGAAGAGGGATGAAGTGACGGGAGGTTGGAGAAAACTGCTTAATGAGGAACTTCGTTCCAAAGAGTCCGTGGCTCTGTGTAACATTTCGTAACAGACTGTGTATACTGCGAGTAATAGTTAGCCTCACGCCCAACTCGTAAGTTGGAGGACCACCCCTGGTCGGCTCTTTGTTTATTCAGTGTATTCGCTCATACCTTTCATATTCCAACTAGTGCCGAGAAAACGTGGACCTATACATCCACTCCCAATGCTTCTTCAAGGCCTAGTGCTTAATTAGATAAGCACAGGGGCAAGTTTTCCTCTACTTTTAACCCTTCATATCTCGAGGGAGCTTGTTAGGAACCCGTTGCTTAGCAATGGACATTCTTTACAGTCGTGACATTGCAACGGACCTACATGCTGCAATATTTAGAGGTCCAGTAATGGACTGTGATGGGTATGTATGTATGACTTCAGAATCAAGAATTCGAGCACCTTTTGTTTTGGTATTACCGAGGGGCCCGATTTGGAAAGGATTTCCTACCACGTTTCATGAAGATCAGTTCAAGCAAGGTTATTACCTCAACAGTTTGAGAGGTTGCAGTTATGATGTTACTGATGGGATGCCGTTTAGATGGCCTCAGGCGGTAACATATGCATTCCGAGTTTTATGACGATCGCTACTGGCATGCAAGTAATGTTACAGTTGTTACCTCTAAGATTTGGGAGACATCAATGTTGGCAGCACTGATAGCAGGGATTTTTACAGTACTAGTGTGCCAATGGCCGATCACAGAGGCAGCGCAGTCTTAAGGCATGAATCGTCTTCGACCGCTCGAACACTGGAATCGTGGGTTCGAATCCCACTAGAGGCATGCGTATCTGTGTGCGTTTGTTCTCTGTATTGTTCTGTGTGTAGATAGTGGCCTTGTGAGGGCTAATTCCCCGTCCAAGGAGTCCTACCGACTGTGTATAAATTAAGAAACTGAAAAAGCAGCCAAGGTCCACAAGGGCTGTTGAGCCGCAGACAGATAGATTGGATAGATAGGAAGATAGATATATAGATATATATTATCTATATAGAAATATAGATATACAGATAAATAGTTTGCCGATGAGATGGCTTCAGATGGCATGATATGCCTACCAAGTTTCATAAAGATCGGTTCAGAATTACAAAAGTCGTAAGGGGCGATAGGCAAACAGACTCACAGAGATAAAGGCAATCTCATAAGCCTACAATTTTTTTTCAAAATAACGAAAGTGGGCTGAAGAAGGATGTGGTCCAGCAGTGACCTCTTGCGAAATGGCAGTGAACTCCAGGGTTCCGTAGAAGGTGGGGAACTTCTTGACTAGATGAGGCACTTCAGCTTCTGTGCCTGTGATATCTTGCCTTTCGAAATTTCGCAAGTCCAATTGCAAACGTTTTTCACGCGTTATCGGTGCCTTGAGGAGTTTTGTATTTTCGCCACAATTTTTACGACAATATTTCGTGAAATGAATTCAGGGCCTTAAATGAATGCCGCTTTTGTCACTTCAACGTTAAAATTTCCCGTGGCCTTCTATGTTGGCATTGCTGCAAATAGAGATCGAAAAGTATGGCGCAAGGGTCACTTTCATTGTGATGACCTTCATACCGGGCTGCTTGTTACAGTCCTAACAGGCATACTCGGGAGGGGCTCAGTTCGAATCTCGGTCGGGTCACCGAATTTACTAAGGCTTTTTCTGGATTTTTTCAGTCAGCTCAGGCAAATTCGGTGATACTACTTTGATCAAGCCAGGATAGCTTTCCATTTCATTAGTCGTCACTCATCTTACGATTGGACAGTACATGACTTAGAAACGGATTGACTTCGGTGGGGGACGTCTCCTCAGCGTAAAAAATCATTATGTTACGAAAATGAACGCAAAGCTTCGGACCTGGACTGATTCCTTGGATAAACTACCTAAGCCAATAAAAATGGATATGGTATGGATTGAATAGATCTGGCTCAGAATAAGGGACCATTGGATGGTTCTTGTGAACACGGTGATGAACCTTCGGGTTCCATAAAAATGCTGGGAAATTCTTGAGTAGCTGTAGAATTGGCGGCTCCCCCAGAAGGGCTCAGCTCCATGAGTAAGTAAGTAAGTAAGTAAGTAAGTAAGTAAGGGGGGTCGGTATAGTTGGTTGGTTGAGGCATTATGCTACAAGCAGGAAGGTCGCAAGTTCGGTTCCCGATGAGATCATTGGGTATTTTCAATTGACCTAATTCTTGAAGTCATGTAATGGCCCTGAGATCGGCTCAGTCTCTAATAGAAATGAGTACCAAGAATCTTCCTGGGCGTAAAGGGCGGCCGGCGCGTAGACTGACAACCGCGCCGCCATCTGCTACTCGATTTTATATAAAATGCGGGAGCATCGACGCCTCACAACCTTACAGGCCTACACGGCCTGTTACAAGGATAGCTTTACTTTTTTAGTGACTTCAGTGGAAATCGTTTGCTCTGTGAATAGACCATTGTGTACAAAACTCAGAGTGTTTCTCTTCCGGAAGTTGAAGAAAAATAGTATATCAGCACCCAAGCGGAATTTCACAGTAACGCGTTGTTAGCTTCTTGAAGTAAGTAAACTGCTTTATCATATCTTATAGCGTTATGTGATGACGGGATTTTGGATCCTGGTGTTTTTAACCCTGTCTAGAAAACCGAGATTAACGGCCGTGGGGAACCGTTGCGCTGGCCACGAGACACCCTCTCTCCGCAAAAGTTGACACTAACTTCTCCGACAAGCGGCGGTCGCTCGGTCGGTATAGTTCGCTTGCGGACTACAGGCCACGGAGTTTTGTGTTTATAAACAGGCGTTTTTCGAGTTGTATTGCTATAATTGTCAACAAACTAAATGCAGTTAGCCAATGTACTTCATACGTGAGAGAGAAAGCAATGGTATGGCCGCGCCCCCCTTGATTCAGATGAAGAAAGAAATTGAAGAAAGTTACAAAATATTTATACCAAAAATAAAGAGCCTTATAGAATTCTATCCTTAAATTTTCTATAACTATCGGTGAAAATGGTCTTGAGTGATATAAATTTAAATCTGTAAGCAAATTTTATTGACTGCTTTCCCCATATCGGAAAAAAAAAGAATGACTTTGCTCTACCCGGGACTTAATACATAATTATGCAGTTGTGAAAGTATCTGCCCGCCTTTATTGATACTGCACAATCTGATCACTGCTGTGGATATACTTGCTGTAGCCGAAAACGTCTGCCCCCCCCCTGCTAATGAATGACTGAGCTGCAGATACGTTATTCGATCTATTGTATTGGCACTACCTGTCGGGTCATGCTTGCATGACAGCAGGGGAATTCCCAGTATTCCACTAGTGAAACATGTGATTTCACTTTACCTGGCATACTGATAACCACTTTGTTCTATATTCAGCCGTTCTGCGCTCGATAACTGATGTAGCATATCCAGGGGCACAGGACGGAGAGGGCAAACCTGGCGCCTGCCCCTCCCTTGGATTTTTTGGAAAAATCGAATGTGCAAAACTATAAAAGATAAAAAAAAATATTAATATCAAAGGTTACACACATTTTACTGTACTATAAATATACTAGGGCGACCAGTAAAAATGTTCTTAAACGTCCTAAGCGTATGTTTGTAAACAGATATTCTGATGTCATCACTCTCTCGGAAGAATGGCTGTCTCTCCTTTGGAAAACCATGGCGGTGCAGTGGGCCTGTCCCCACTGAGGTTTAGAATTGAATTCGCTCAAAATTCTGGCTTAGTGCATTACATCAGCATTTAGATACATCGCTGCATTTCCTTCTGTAGTTGGGGAACATGCCGTCACAGCGGCCGCGTGGTCTAAGGCATTACCTTCTGTAGTTGGGGAACGTGCCGTCACAGCGGCCGCGTGGTCTAAGGCATGAACCCTCTTAGCCCGCTCCAACACTGCGATCGTGGGTTCGATTCCACTCGAGGCATGGATGTCTATGTGAGTTTATTCTGTGTTTGCCTTCTTCTGTGTGTAGATAGAGTCCTTGCGACGGGCTGATCCCCGGTCTAAGAAGTCATACCGACTGTGTATAGGATTAAGATGAGAAGAAGAAGAAGAAGAATAAAGCGGCCAAGGTCCAAAAATGGGTTGTAGAGCCAGAGAGAGAGAGAAATTTTTGACACGTCGGCATTACCTTCAGCGGTACCTACTGGTCAGGACGCTGGGTGAGCCTCAGAGCCGGTCTGGACGTTGTGGAGTAGAGAAAAGTCCCTTACGTCTGCCGTGAATCGAACCCTGGCCGTCCACTTTCTTCGCTAACCGACTGATCTTTTCCGGCTCCGCGCTTAGACAAGTACCTACTAAAATTAATTTTATTATTATTATTATTATTATTATTATTATTATTATTATGGCTTTACAGCCCTTTGTTGGGCCTTGGCTGCTTTTTCAGTTTCTTAACCCTATACACAGTCGGTAGGACTCCTTGGACGGGGGATCAGCCCATCTTAACGCCTCTAATCTACACACAAAACGCAAATAGAATTAACGCATAAAATACAGACATCCATGCCTTCAGTGGGATTCGAACCCACGATCCCAGTGTTCGAGCGAGCGAAGTCATCTCATGCCTTAGACCGCGCAGCCACTGAGATCGGCACTAAGTTAAGGATATATCATAAATGAGAGATTCGTTGTGACCCGCTGCTCATGGTTAAGAGCCCTGGAATTGACTACTTAATGCCGCTGTCAGCATCGAGAATGTCTGGTGCAGGATGCGCAGGGGAAGATAAGCACTCGGAGAAAACCGCTTTGTACTCCACAAATCTCACACGAATGAGGACCACAGCGGTGGAAACTTCTCGTGTATGGGGACCATATTACTCTGACCCATTGCGTTGGTGGGACAACAGAGCTGGCTGGTACAGCTGTAACGCGTGCTCGGTTCATATCTCGGCTAGGACACCGGCGACCCTGGCCGAATTTTTCGTGATTTTCCCGAGTCCACCAGGAAATTACAAGGGGTTTAGTGTTTTTCAAAATACTGTGCAATTTATCAATCGATAGTCATCGTAGCATTCGATATGTGGCCCAGCTACTGACGAAGCCGTAAAGCTGAACTTCTCCTAGCCTCAGGCTGACCGAATGCCGCTTAGAAAGTCAGCTCTGCGACCTGCCGGACTCCGAGTGCACATGTGGGATTTTTATTGTTTTTATTGTGAGGTAAAAATCTTTTTATGAGTATCTAAAAACTAAAACACCGTGGCAAACGAACTATACCGACAGAGATACCGCTGCTTATCGGAGAAGTTAATGCCAAATATATCGGATAGAGGGTGTCGCGTGGTCAGCGCAACGGATCCCCACGATCGTTAATTTCGGTTTCCTAGACCGGAGCCGCTATTTACTTGAAATAGCTCCTCAATTATCCTCACAAGGCTGAGTGGACCCCGTTCCAGACCCAGTACTTCTCAGATAATGTAGTACCGCCGGGAATCGAACCCAGACCTGTGGATCTGTAGCCAGGAACTCTGGCCACTATACCACAAAGGCGGTCTTTTTATGAGTATCAACATTTGAAAATATACAGAAGGCCGTATCTCCGCGTATTCGTAGGTAATTAGAGTTGAGTGGTCTCCTTTATGCAAAATCTGTGTTAATCCACGAAGAAAGTCTATGTTCTTTTGTTTGGTTTTAATTTGATTAAAATTTACGTACAGTATAGTAAAACTCCGTTATAACGGAAAGATGAGGTGGGCGCCGTTACCGCCCGTATCCGATATAACCGAGTGAAGGGATATTCACAGAAGCACAACGTAGGGTACACAGCCAATACACGCAATAAACATAGAAACACACAACGTGATTGCATAAAGGTATTTATACTAAGGTTATTACTTATTTTAAGTAGTTTTCTAATTACAAAATGTTCTTAGTGCCTCGACTGCTCTAGAAATTTACGGTCCTACACAGCTAAATTCTATCCGTTATATCTGGGTCTATTGTAACGAGGGATTACTGTATCATTATGCTGACTATAATATGTGCCTAGGAATAACATTATGTCGATATAAACTTGCAGGGAACGATTCACATGGTTATTTCTCACAGTCTATTACTAGACATTATTTTAATATTTTATAAATATATTAATGATTTAGAAGCCTCATTTAGTACTCGAAATGTATGCGTCTTTTTACATTTGTTTCTCCCACTTTCCTTCATATTTTTGTTGTTGTATGCCTTTGTTTTTGGATAGAGTATTATTTACTTCTGTCCGTCCTGGGAGTTGCAATAATTTCTTGTCCCAGAGATCGTCTCGAGAATCTTGCTGTCTGCTGTTCAATACTTTCTCGGTCCTTTATAGAACTTTGACGCTAATTACCGTGTTAACAATAACTTGACACTGGTCCTTATTCTGAGCTAGATGAATCCAATCTACACCTTCACCCAATTTCCTTTTGTTCTATTTCTTTATCACCCCAACATACAGAGGCCTACTCCGGGCCCCTTTGGTTTCTTCCCTTCAGGTTTCCCGAATAAAATTTTGTGGGTATTTAGAATTTTTCCAATACACATTATATATTCCGAACAGCATACCATGGACCTTGATTTCACAACTCTAATTATATATGGTGAAAAGTACAAGTTATGAAGCCCGTCGTTAAGTAACCTAATCTCTCCTACTACTGTGTTCCATTCAGCCTCAAACCGTGGTCTTCCCTCAGGGCGCGAGGCCAGTTAGCCCTTATATGTAAAAAAAGGCAGTTACATAGTTACAGATTTGCGTAATATAACTCTTAAATTTGTAAGAAGCAGAATGAACGTAAAGTATTCTGAACTAAGCGACAACAAACTTTCTCGGAATTAAATCTGCTTTCTATATAGTGGACATTTTGCAGTAGTCTATTTAAAAAAATGTAATTTTGAAATACATTGTTGGCACAAAAATACATTTTATTACATATACGGACCCGGGATAGCAGAGTCGGTATAGTTACGGGCCGGATGACCGGAGTTCTCTTCCTAGCTTGGGCAAGGAATTTTTCTCTACTCCACAGTTTCCTGACCTCTTCTGGGGTTCACCCAACCTCATATCCAATGAGTACCGTGGGTTATTTCCCCGGGAGTAAAGCGGCTGGGGCGTGAAGCTGACCACTCATCTCCATCTAGTATCGTGGGTAAGAATGCTTGAGCTATATCTCCGCGCCATGTACGTCATCATGGCGCGGTACCATTATTGGTTCGGATCTCGGGCGGTGTACCGGCTTTCCTCACCCAGATTTCTCATGGATTTTCTCAGCCCCTCTTATATAAAGCCTGAACAGTATATCGTCTGAGTCTCGACCACTTCCTTCCAAATATTTTCCAGTGAACAGATCATCTGTCATCCCAGCCTTCGACTCTGTATTGTATAGCTACCAACAGCATCTTAAACTAACCCACAAGGAAGATATATTTGTTTCTGAGTTACATTTCGCAATTGTAACGCATGCATGCTAATTTGTAATCACTTCTTCCTAGGTGGAACCAACTATTTATAACCAGGTAACACACAACTGTTGAGATACGAACCCCAGACCATGGTAGAAATGTCTGCGGAAAGTGTTGTAACAGAAATGAAAGTACCCATTGTGATAAAACATTCACATGAAGAAATGAAGCGGCAATTTATGACACTCATGCACGAGAGAGTGTTTTTTTATCCCAGTTCGCAATCTCACATGTTGTTACTGCAGACGGGCTGCTTTCACCTGTCGCATGACGTCACGCCTGCTGCAAGGATGTTACGTGATATCCTACACCACACAGGGGCCATCCGGTAAATATTAATGCCTTGCTACTTTTTATTTAGTCCAGGCCTACTTCACCGTGAATATCGCTGTCTCACTTCTTACAGTTCGCTCAGATTCCTTTCCTTTTTATTATTCGTGGTCAAGTATAGTGACTACCATGACATCTATGAAGCGCTTTTTGAACTGATCTGAGACTAGGGGGGTTTCCTTCGTAATACAGGGTGCATTAGAAAGGATGGTTGGATTTCAAGCGACCGTTACGCCGCGACGGGGGGAGGAGTAGAATAGGGTTGGCGGCAGAATGCAGTTTCAGTTGGAACCATGGAGTGGTCGGGTGCAGAGCGTGCGTTCGTCGTAGAGACGTTTTTGAAAAATAGAGAGTCTGTGATCGCCACTCAACGAGCCTTCAGCACTCATTTCGGCTCGGACGTTGCGATAGGATCCTGCTCGGAACACAGTTTTGCGGTGGGTGGCTTCATTTCGTGCCACAGGTTCAACCTAGATTGAACATAACGTCATTTCGCATCGCGGTGACACTCCTTGGCCCGCACGTTCGCCCGATCTTGCGCCCTGCGATTTCTTCCTTTGGGGCCATTTGAAGGCGGAAGTTTATAAACATGGACCACATACACTGGACAAGCTGAAGACAGCGGTTCGAGAAGAAATTGCGGCGATTCCACCAGATATGACCGCGAGAGCGAAGAATAACTTCAGAAAACGCCTCGACGTCTCTATCATAAGTCAAGGACGTCATAAGGATGATATTGTATGCCACAAATAAACTGCATGTATTGGCTAATCTGATGGTCACAATGAATTTTGGATTTTATGAAGCCTTACAAATTTTATTGCCCTGTGAAATCCATCCATTCTTTCTGAAGCACCCTGTATAAAAACGATTGTCTCGTTCAGCGTGGAAAGCAAGAATCCGGTTATCTAATGTCGAGTTCAGGTGGATAACACTCCTGTTTCGCATTCATGAGACCTATGGTTAAAATCTCGCTCACTCTATAGGCCTGTTAACCTACTCGTAAGTCAATAAGCAGATGTGGGGACATTCCTTCAAATTGTGTTACGACTAATGCCTTCAAAATCCTACCCAATTCATTATTTACGAATGATTCCACCATTCAGCACTATGTAACATGAGCTACTAACAGGGTCGTGAAACAAACTGTAATTTAAAATAAGTAATGGATAATAATAGTAATTGACACAAGTAAGGAGGTTGGTCTGGAAGTAAACAGAAAATGAATATATGTTGCTGTCTCGTCACCAAAATGCAGGGCACAATCATGACATAAAGATAGGAAACAGATGTTTTGAAAATTTGGCACAGTTCAGATATTGGGATCGAAGATAACAAATCAAACCCTGATTCAGGAGGAAATTAAGAGGAGATTGAACTCGGGTAATGCTTTCTACCATTCAGTCCAGAACATTTTGTCTTCTCGTCTGTTGTCCAAAAACATAAAAATTAAAATGTACAAAAATATAATTTTGCCTGTGGTTCTGTATGGGTGTGAAACTTGGTCTCTGACATTAAGGGAGGAATATAGACCGAGGGTGTTTGAGAACAGGATGTTTGAGGAGATTATTTGGACCAGAAAGAGATGAAGTGACAAGAAGTTGGAGAAAACTGCACAATGAGGAGCTTCATAACTTGTACTCTTCTCCAAGTATAATTAAAATGATAAAGTCAAGGCGAATGAGATGGGCAGAGCATGTAACACGAATGGGAAAAAGAGGAATACATGTAGGATATTGGTGGGAAAGCCAGAAGGAAAGAGACCACTAGGAAGACCAAGAAGTAAGTGGGTGGACAATATTAAAATGAAACTTAGAGAGATAGGATGAGATGGTATGTACTGGATTGATCTGGTTCAGGATAGGGACCAGTGGAGGGCTCTTGTGAACACGGTAAATGTGTATAATTTGTTGTACGTTATTGACTTCCGGTTCTACATCAGTGTGAAATTCCTGCCGCCCTTTCGGGAACCATTTCATGGGTTTAAGTCATTAGTGAGTGCCCCAGAATTTCGTTAAGCTGAAATATTCTCAAGTATTTAGAGGAGTATTCAGATTTAAACCTGTAGAACGGTATCGCAGCGTTGTGGGTTGTGTACTGAACACGGAGGATCTCATTTCGAACAATTTTTTATAAATCCATTAAGTAATAAACAATTTCTAACGTATTTGTTATACATTTTATTAACCGGTTAATTGACTTCTGGGCCACTCTGTGTATCACTGGGATTCTCCTCGTCATAGGCCTCTTATGGTTCCACGTTTCTCATTGGCCACTTGCCTTGTCGTGCTTCGCATCGCACTACATATCCACACAACCTATTTCTTTAATTATTCGCCCATCTTCTGGGTACTGAAAGTTACCTGTTCCCTTCAGGCTTCCCAACTGAAATATTGTAAAAGTAAAGGTCAGTTTTCTCTTGTACATAATTAAACACCAAGCCGTGAAGACGTATAGGGGAGTGGAGGCATAGCTCGATAGTCAACTCGGCATAACTACTAGGCTACGGGCTGGTTGACCGAGGAGTCGGGGTTTGACTCTCGGTAGGGATAAGATATTTTCCTCTTCTCCACATCGTCCAGACCAGCTCTGGGGCCCACCCATTTTCTTATGCGATGGATTCCGGGGGATAAAGCGGCCGGGGCGTGAAGCTGACTACCCACCTTCATCTAATGCTGAGATCAAAATGATGGAATTGTTCGTCCACTCCCCAGTAGGTCTTCTTGCCATGATCAAGAAATAACTTTATCAAAGCATCGAACTATGTACGGTGGAAAATTATGAGCGATCAGCGAATGTTGAATTATTTTTTTTTAATTCGATTAGTGGGGGGTGGACTCCAACTGGGTCCACTCGGCACGGTGGCCACTGATTGGCCTATTGTAGCCTGTCCCGAGGGATTATGATGATGGAGAATTTGGTGGAATGAAGACTGGCAGGGAAACGGAAGTACTCGGAGAAACCCCCCCAGCACCACTTTGTCCACCACAAATCCCATTTAACCAGACCCGGGATCGAACTCGGGCCGCCGCAGTTGGAAGCCAGCGACTAACCGCTTGAGCTATGGCGCTGTCTTGAATAAGTATGTAGATCGAAGTTGTCATGGATTATTTCATGATATTTCCGTGAAGGTACTGAGGAGAACCACAGGAGACGAAACTCAGTATAGTCGCTGCGTCGGGTGAAATCGTGACCGAATAATTTCCGAACACACATCTAGAGAGTTCCCGCTACACCAATCTGCTCAGTTACCTCATCCGTTGTTTCAAATTTTATTGTCTATGTGGCATTATACGTAGAATGTTATAGAAACTTGTTAGGACTTGGTATTCCAAATTAGAGCCTAATTTTGTGATAACATTGCCGGGAAGGACAGCTTAAGCAAGAAATTATGGGCAGAACTAATCAAATATACCCACAGACACCAACGTCATTTCATAAGTCTCCGTTTTAACCTAGGCCTGATCGCCTACCTTCCTTTGATATGACACGGATCGTACAGAAAACGAAAAAATTAGGGGGGGGGGGGTCACAGAAGAACACGCGAACAACACGGTGACCTCATGAACTGCATTTTTTATTTTTTAAAAATAAGATAAGTAGGCTAAAAATAAGATCCCAACTAAAGGAAATTGTAGGAGAGTCACGAATAAAGGAATGTAACTATATTTCGACGTAAGCATTGCGTTCAGTTGGCAGTCATGGGCAATGAGGGAGTGTGTCCTGACAGCTTGTGGTTTGGATGAGGGGTTAACAGATGTTAAAGAAACGTCATACTGGCTTTCGGAGTACTGTTATGAACAATATGAGTACCTCCAGTTCGTGTAAGAGACTTGTGATAGCAGCGGTGTGGCGAAATAAGAACGCCTGGAAACTGCCGATTAGATAATCTGCTTAACACTAGCGTCAGAGATGATGCCTAGAATTTAAGGGGAATTACCAACTTCCGGGGATGATTAATTTTGGAGTAAAAACAACGCAGAAATCAGAATAATCTTTTTTTGTTTTCAGCATTCGTGAGGCTCGCAATGTTGTAGGGAACAAAGTGGCATTCTAATGCTGCGCTTGTCGTTGTGTATGCAGGCAGGAACACACGTACTAACAGTACTACCTAAAACTAATTTCATGGAGCTCAGTCCTTCTTAAGAAGCCGTCAGTCGCTCAGCCACTCAAGAATTTCCCAACGTTTTGTGAAAACTGAGGGTTCATTACCTTGTTCACAAGAGCCCTCAACTGGTCCCTTTCCTGGGCCAGTTCAATCCAGTTCATCCCATCCTATCTAAGATCCATTTTAACATCCACTTGCGCTAGGTTTTCCTAGTGGTCCATTTCCTTCCTCGCTCCCATGCATGCTATGTACCTTTCCCATCTCATCTTTCCTTGATTTGATCATTATAATTGTACTTGGCATAGAGTACAAATTATGAAGCAATTTTCTCCACCCTACCGTCACTTCATCGCTCTCTGGTCCAAATACACGTATTTTCCTCAGTACCCTGTTTTTGACATACGAAAACATCAATGCATGCTGTAAAAAAGTGTTCATAATTTTATCTATTCCTTTGTGGTTTATTTAATGACACAGCCTGTATTTTAGACAACATAGCGTTGAAAGGTTGGGCGACTTGTGAACTATAAACTAAAAAGTATTGGAAATTATACAGTACTGATCTTAATGTGATGTGTTTGTCATTTGAAGACCTCCCTGACGTGACAATGGAAACGGCCATTTGTTTAAACACGATGCCGTGTCAGTAGTGTACCGAACCACACGTGACACATCTCTGGAGCTGTTATTGGCACTGTTTATTGAAATTTGTTTCCGCAGATATGAATGGCAACGCTGTACGTATTGATAACGCCGATAATGGTTTAGAGCCCCTCACCCAAACACGGACATTGCGTGATACTTGCACACAATGGGAAACTTTAACTCCGCAGGAAGATGGCGGTGAGATGGGCGGAAAATGTAGCAAGCATAGGTGTGGAGGATAGAAAATGTAAAGCTATCCCTGTAACAGACCGTGAACACCCATAGAGTTGTGAGACGTCGAGGCTCAAACATTTTCTAGATAATCGGCTTAAAGATGGCGGCGAAGTCGTCAGCCCTAAGCGCCGGCCGGCCGCTCTTTACTCATTTCAGTTAGAGGCTTGAGTCAACACCTGGGTCATAGTGCGGCTGGAAGAATTAGGTCAATTGGAAAATGTAATGACCTCATCGGGAATCGAACCCTCTACTTTCCGGCTTTTAGCATAGTGCCTCAACCAACTACGCTACCGCGGGCTCCGGAGAGGAATATTTATATAAGACTTTGGTTGAAAGCTTTTAGGGCGGATATAATACGTGTACAAGGACTTAGATTGGCAAATCATATGAAAATGGACCTTACAGTACAACTCAACCTCAATAATATGAACGCTTTAATCAGATGTGTTCGTACTATTGGATCGTTCGGATTACTGAATATCAAATACGAAATTAGATTTTTTTACTAAAACTTTTATTCAAAAGATTTATAGGTACGTTTTATGTAAGAACTACAGTAACCCACGGACGTTCGTCTGTACACCAGGTTATATATTTCAGCGCCCAGAAGAGACAGATCTATTAGCACATAGTACCATGTTTTACAATAACTAAGACAATTAGACTAAATTTTCAATTTTCAGGTACCGTTTTGGTGCTGCAAGTCAGTTTGGATTACTCTGAGTCCGGATTAACGTGGGTTTAGAACACGATGTTCCACTGTAACAGGATATGTGGGTGTGGACTTGATTTTGGTTCAGGATAAGGTCCAGTGGGTGACTTCTGTGATCAATTTAATGAACGTTTGGGTCCCTTAAAAGGTGAGGAATTTGTTGACTAGCTGAGCGACTCTTAGTTTCTAAAGAACGACACTGCTTCATGGAGTTAGTTCAGGTCATTGAGCACAATATTTCTCGGTATATTTCTATCATTGTTGAGGTATCTTCATCTTGTTGCAATATCAGAAGTTAGAAAATTGAGACTTCATTGGTTTATTCTCGTAAATAAATAAATTGTCACATATATTAGTGACATGTAGACGGGGTTTGGATTGGTGAGTCGATTTATTGGATACTCACGGGTCATTAAAGTGAAAGGTTAGGCTGTAACAGGCCGTGGAGGCCCGTAGGGTTGTGAGACGTCGAGTCTGCCGCGTTTTCTCGGACAGTTCGCTCACAGATGGCGGTGGTAAGGTTGTCAGCCTCGAGGCCGCGTCATAGCTCAAGCGGTTAGTCGCTGGCTTCCCACCGCGGCGGCCCAAGTTCGATCCCGGGTCTGGTCAAGTGGGCTTTGTGGTGGACAAAGTGGCACTGGGGCGGGTTTTCTCCAAGTACTTCGGTTTCCCCTGCCAATCTTCATTCCACCAAATTCCCCGTCATCATAATCAGCCGGGGCAGGCTACAATAGGCCAAGGACTCCACCCCCCACTAAGCGAATTAATTAATTAAAGGTTGTCAGCCTTACGCGCCGGCCTCCCTTTACCCTCAATAAGATTCCTGCTACTCATTTCTGTTAGAGGCAGAATCGACCCCAGGGCCATAATGCAACTGGAAGGATTAGGCAAATTTTGACAATCTACCTCATTGGGATTCGAACCCGCGACCTTCCGGCTTGTAGCATAGTGCCTCAACCATCTACGCTACAGACTCACGAGTCGTAACACACACAAGATTACTGTAATTGTAGTACAAAGTCTTCAACGTCTGTTAACTCTCCACAGGTGAATCCTCACAACTCCTTTCCATGACGGCTTCGTGTCCTTGACTCAGTGCCTCTCCAATTCTGTACCTGGATTCCATATCGACCTGAGCCTCATGCGAACCGGAGATAGAAGACCAAATAAAATAGTTCATTCCACTGTTATTCACAGTTGCCATTAATATGTGTTTCAACCTCTGGGTAACGCCTTGATTTATCCCAGCATATTTGTTGCTGCAGAAACGTGTTTCAACTCGCCGTTGCCTAGCAATGGCGGTCTTTTTCTGACTTCACTATTCCGGCTTTCAGGCATCATGTCACAATATCATTATTTCAGCGTATCCTTTGTGTTATATCCGGGTACGCGTACGTTTCTTTCTGGTGTTGACATTATTAAATAATGAATATGTATGTAACATCCAGGAAGATAACTCCCCACGAGTGTGTCTAGTGGCTGCGGTCTCTGAGGCACCAATTACAAAATACTGAAAACCAAGAAATATAATAGAGAAACAGTGGACTGGAACAAAGGTAAACATCCGTGTGCTTACTTAACCCCACTTTATGAAGACCTATCGGGAAGTGGCGGTAGAAATGCATTCATCTCGACCTCGGCATTAAGTGCATGTGATTGGTTAACTTCTCGCTATGGCTGGGTAGACCCCAGAGCCGGTTTGGACGCTGTAGAGAAGAGAGAAATCTTTTGCCGTTGTCGGGAGTCGAACACCGATCATCAGATCTTAGCCTATTGTAAAATCCCTGCTTAATTACATTTTTTATCACCTTTCAACTCTGTCCGACTCGACACAACATTGGCCGAAAATGACGTAAGCATTAGATATCAGTCATGTATTGGTCGGGTGTGTGTTTTTTTAATGCTACTGCGGTGGGACTAAGTCCCTTGTACTGCGGCCACTTCTGGCCTATTGTACCAGCCCCAGATGATAGGTGAGGGTGATTGTGGTGCAATTGGTGGAATGAAGATTGGCAGAGGAAACCGAAGTACTCGGAGAAAACCTGCCCCAGCGCCTCTTTGTCCACCACAAATCCCACTTGACCAGACCCGGGATCGAACCCGAGCCGCCGCGGTGGGAAACCAGCGACTAACCGCTTGAGCTATGGCGCGGCCTACATAAAAATCCAATTATTTCATCGGGATTAGAACCCGCGACCTTCCGGCTTGTAGCATAGTGCCTCAACCAACCACTCTACCGCGTGCCCCCTGATCAGGTGTGTTACTAATTGTATATTTTATTTGCGAGCACTGGTTCGATACATATACTGGCATTCACTCCGAAGGCTACAAATCTGTAGTCGCACTCTTCAACGTTTGGAGTTGAAATAAAATTCTGAAAACAATACTAATTTCTTCCACCTGTTTTGAGTAGACGCAGACGGAACCACGAATTATTTAATAGCGAGGTCATTCTAATTACTACGTCGACTGAGCTATCTCTGTGTGAATTGCAGTGTTAATGCAAAATGTAAAAATGTAATATTCTCTATAGGATCAACGATTGTTTTGAAACCACACCACACAAACAGAACTATGCTTGCAGTTCCGCGCTTGTCGTAAACGGTAGGTGTAAAAGAGTAAAGTTATCCCTGTACCAGGCTTGAGGGCCCATAGGGATTTGAGACGTTAAGGCTCCCACATTATCTAGACAATCGGCTCACAGATGACGTTAAGGTTGTCAGCCTTACACGCCGTCCGCCCTTCACCACCAGGAATATTCCAGGTACTAATTTATGTTAGAGGCTGAGTGAACCCCAGGGCCATAGTGCGGCTGGAAGGATTAGGTCAATTGAAAAAAAAAAATCAAATGACCTCATCGGGACTTGAACCCGCGACCTTCCGGCGTATGTTTTTCAGTTTTCGTCTTTCGTTGTTGTCATGGTAACACACAAAACACAGAAGCCATCACATAATTGCTCTCGGAATTATCAAGCTTTAATGCGATGTTTATATTGTTTACTAACGGAACAATACATATGTCTTATTCCAGCTGTTCGTGCTCTGCCATGATAATAAGTGGCACTGCTTGTACTATTTTCACAAGCGTTTGAAAAGAAATCTTGCGCCATTTTTCCCGTGAAGTTCCTCTGTCATTCAGGTCGGGTAGACTCGGCTAATCCCGTTGTGTGACGTTTCGTCACTAGGGCTAGGTTCGGCTCCTGCCGCTGGGTCAATGAACTGGGACGGGCTCGGAGGATAGGAACAGAGTAAGAGAGAGTGAGTGTATACATCGGTGCCTGCGACAGAGAGAGATGAGGGCGCCAACACGGTCTGTGAGAGAAAGAGAGGGTTGGAGTATCTATGTGGAAGGGGTACTAACACTGACAGTGTTTTAGCCGACGGCTAAAGTGCCAGTTGAATTCACCTTTGCTGACGAATTTTCATCATTGTACTTTTTTTTTGTGTGTGTGACATCAACGAGAATCATACTGCAGAGTCTAAGAGTGATAAATAAGTTTCACTAATCTACTTCTGTTTTTTTGTGCTGTGATCTGGTTTGCGAGACGAGGGAATTACATGTTTCTCTTCTTTACATGTACTCGGAAGTGATGCGTTTATGTGCAATATTTCGTTTTTCAGTGTGTCTCTCTGGGAACGTCGTCTGTCCCCAAGGAATAGAGTTTTGAACTGGAACTGCGAATTTCGATTGCTTCTCTTGCGTCAGAAGATAAGGGAAGCTACTTCATTAGTTGAGTGCATGTTTCGTGCGTTTGGTTTCGTTGTACACCTCTTTTTATTCCATTTTTTTTCAAGTGAATCATTGTGCTTTATATTTTATTTTATTGATGACTGATTCAGTTGGAAAGTGTCTTTTTATTTATGAGATAGTATTAGATAATTTTCATACCGTTTGTGTTTGAAAGCGAAGATTTAAATTGGTTTTATGAGTTTTAGCGATTGCGTGAAAACATTATCATTTTATTTTAATTTTGTATATGTGTATAGTTTTATAGGCTTTTCGATCGCATTTTGGACTGGTTTCAAAAGCCATACTGTTGTTTCGCATACTTCATGTGGGGGACAGAATGCGTGTCGCAGAAATTATGTTGCAAAAAGTCGCATCGTGGTTCCGTAAGAGAGTGATGCGCCATTTTCGTTCACAATTTGGTTATAAGCGCCAAGTGTTTTGAAGAGAGCTAATTAATAAATTGCAGATATATTAAAAAACCTATTCGATTTGAAGCCTTGTGTGTATTAGTTTAGATCCTGTCAATTAAATTTTCCACTTTAACGAAATCTTCAACACATTACTATAACGTATTAGTGTTTAAACACATATAACATAATGTATAATATTATTATTTAGAAATCGTTAACATATTCGTGCTGTATGGTAAAGTAAACGTCGCTTTACTTACTCATTCTGTTTGTAAAGACTGCTACACTGTCACGGAAGTGAATGTCTTTGAAATCGATAGTATAGAGGTCGGTGCCCCCACAAAATACTAGTAGCATGCCTGTTTGTTTTAAAGTTGATCACGTCACACTTGCGCTGCATCATGCAAATTACATTTTTATCACAAAATGTGATATAACCGTTTACACTTAATACCGGGAGTCTGTTCTATAAACATCCCCGAGTAAGATTTCTTTTTGAGGACAAGCGTATGAAATAACATTCCTAACTTTTGAACCCTGCAAGTTATCTGAAGCGATAATGTTTCTGGTTTGTGTTCGGGAGGTTACAGGTTCAGACCTGTGACATTCTGACTGAAGGTCATCGTGTTTTTCCCCAGTTCCTACATGTAAATATGGACGTATTACCTTGAATAAAGCACGATCTTATGTTTTCGCATCTCTTCTAATTATTCGCCCTGTCTGAACATCAGACGCTGAGTTACGGATAGCGTCATTAAATAAACTACAAATAAATAAAAAAAAAAGCACAACTGAGATTCGAAATCCTTGGTGTGTGATAACGCTGTCGACTTGTATTTGGAGGGAGGGGCGCTTGGTTCCTATTTCGGGCGGGACATAAACTATCCCATTTATTTTTTTTTTGTGGGTTTCCTCGGCCCTACCGGCCAAATGCCGGGGTAGTAGCTTGATTAGGCCACCGTCTTTTCCTTCCAGATCCCGTTCAGTTACGATTTATCAAACCAAATTTCCCGCTATATGTACTGGATGGAAAATAGACTGTACTCCTGGCCGTAACAGCACAACGTCTAAAGGTAGTTCGAAATTGTTACAGTTTAGTTTTTACGGACATATTCGTTTTAGGGATCAACATAATGATTGAGTAAGGATTTAAATTTCTGGTCTTCAAAAGTTTCATTTCTCCCGTGTCAAATTGAACGACGCCTGAGATAAGACATTTTTACATGATTATTAGAAAAATATTGTTAACTCCTTTTACGTAAGCCGCGCAGCGGATTTCGGATATGACAATTTTTGGATACCATTATCAAACCTCCAGACTTATTCTAAAGCTCGGTATGAATAGCTCTTATCAATATACGTGTAAAATATTTCACGTTATTGCAATATAATTTACGTTATTTTTTATTTTTATATTCGGTTTTGTTGTTTTTTTGATAAGCAATTAGTTTCTATTAACTTTCCTTACATTCATGAGGGTTCCTTTATTTCAAACACATAACAACTCAGCTTTCAGAACCAAGCATCATCTCTAAATAAGTGGAAAGAATTTCTGAGCACACCCTATCGCGTACTGAAAATGTGTCGCGAAGAAATCAGCCACGAATTAGAGAAATTCAGCGTCTTCGATAAATAACAGTTCATCGTGTTTATCTCTTCGTTAATGGGGAGAGAACATTACTCGTTTACTTCTAGATTTATACTCTTCTTACGTGACCTGAAATATTTCATGACTGGACAGAATATTATAGAATATTGCATAGCTGCATGTAACAGAAGTTGTGATGGTGATATAACTGTGCAGGCGCTGCGACAACAATTTGTGCATCTACTGATTACATAGCCGCATTTACAGAAATAATATAAAGGTGGTAAATAAATGATAGTGAAGCCCGAGTAGACATCATTGAGAAATAATGAGTGACAGTGAATTAGCTGTTTTTATAGAGAAGCGTCGTTGTTAAGAGCGTCACTTCTTGGGGGGGAGGGGTCTATACACCGCAGCAGTATGCGTGATCAAGTCTCCAGGTGGCTCTGCTGTGGTAGCGGTCTTGTTATCAGCTTTAATGTTGTCTGTGTGAGCACATCACCTCCGAGGAGTTATGGACGCTCTAGAAGAGCTGCTGGGGGAACAAGCAAGGGGATGTTGGTCACTTCCGCAACACATCACAAACTATGTAAGCACAACTAGAAGCACCGATGTCGATGGCGTCATCGATAAATCGACAACATCGATACCTTCAACGTCATCATCACCACCACCGCCCCCTCCTTCAGACGTTTCGGCTGACAGTACAACACCACCCCCTGAAGGAGCACTATTGCCGACTGATAAAAGATCTGCTAATTCTATAAGAGGTAATTACACTTTCGTGATATGATTATAGTATAAGAATCCGAATTGAGAAAAATACTGTCGAGCGGAGAATGGGTCTGAGACCAGAGTTTCCCACACTGGGAGGTGCGGTTCCAGAAGGGCCTGTCGATATCAAGGAAGATGAATTAACTGCAGTCATAAAAGACCGCGTTAAGTTATATATATGAAATATTTTTCAGATATTATTAAGGTCGAATAGGGTTAGTAATTTCTTTTAAATTTAACTGTAAATTATTTTTATAAGTTGCGAGCCTCATACTTTTATATTTAAATGAAGGGGACGTCGGATTAAAATAATTTTAACTACTTTTATAGACACAGCAGCAACAGATAGCAGAATGTAATGTAATTACATTCTTGAAAAGATAATTTGTGTCTGAGCTAATGCTACCACAGTCAGTAATTTCGCGGACTGGCCGCAGAGCGTCGTCGCTGTGCACTACAGCGGATAGGCTGAGTCACGATATGATGCCCTGTTAGTTCATCTCTGGTCACAGCAAGAGGCAGTTTGAACAAAGGGCATACATCAAGTTCTGCCAAAAAGTAGGCAAATTCCCTAGCGAAACATTTGGCGTAAGAAGAATTGGCTGTTGCTACACGACAACGCCCCTGCACATCGCTCTGTTCTTGTCCAAGAGGAACTGACAAGGCAACAGATCACCGTTTTGCCACTCCCTCCGTACTCACCTGTTCTCGCACCATGCGATTTCTTTCTGTTTCACCGCTTGAAAGCAAAGCTACGTCGTCGTAGATTTGAGTCGTCTGAGGAGGTGGTCATTGCCACAGGAGACGCCGTACGGGAATTTCCCGCCGATATATTTCAGCAATGTTTTCGGCAGCTATACAAACGTTGGCAGACTTGCATAGCGGCCAACAGCAACTATTTTGAGGGTCGATGTGGATCTGTGTAAGTGTACGTGAATACCTTGTAATATGATGCGATGAAACTACAGTCCACAAAATTAAAGACTCTACCAAGTAAAACATTTCACGTCTTTTATGAGAACCAAAACGTTTATTACCGTCCCCACAAGAGCTCTTTGTTGGAAAATATTCTGAGTCAGATGAAATCAATCCATCCGCTCACACTCTGACAAGAATCCAAACGTTCTCGTGCACATTTTCATTTGTTATGTAGTTCCAAATCCGATCCTGTGCGTATTATTTCGTAACACGTAACTTTGTTTACGAAGAAGAGACGGCTTCCCACCAAATCTCGAGCAGGAGAATCGACCCTTGTCGGCTGTCCGCGACTGCTTATTCAATATATTCGCAGCCGCCTCCCCATCCGCAACCTAAGGACGCTCCACGCCGTGGTGACAGGTGATAACATTTCACATGGAACGATAATAATAATAATAATAATAATAATAATAATAATAATAATAATAATAATAACAATAAGCGCGCAGTATGAAGAAGCTTACTTAATTAATGAAATATTTCATTCATTCATCGGTGGCTATACAGTCTTCTGTTGGGCCCAGGCCTCTTCCTCAGTTTCGTAACCTTTTTACACAGACTGTAGGACTCCTTGAACAGTGACTACCTACACACAGGACAACACAAACACAGCAAAAACGCAAACAGATATCCATGCTTTGTGTGGGATTCGAACCCACGATCCCAGCGCTCGGGCGGGCGAAGACTGTTCATGTCTCAGACCGCCCGGCCACTGTGTTCGGTCGATGAACGATTTATGTAGCATAAATCTAAGTGTCTATGGAAGAGGGAAATCATGTCTACAGAACGTGAAAATATAAATAAATTGAAATTACTGTTTTTTTTATCTTGTCCATCGTCTTCTGCTTTGAAAAGCTACAGAACACAGAGTTTCCGAAACTGGACCTGTTTCCGTCCTCAGGTGAGGGGGTGATACTAAACTCTGTTGGGTTATATTCAGAGCTCACTCCAGTCACGGGAACAAGTGTATTTAACTCTTTATTGCCAGTCGTAATGGAGGGAAGAGGTAGTGTGTTTAATTAAAAAAATCTGGAAATTCCGACTATGCGTGTTGCTTTAACCCTAAAAGTCAGTTATAATTTACGGTTGTCGCTGCTGCTAGTCACAAACAGTGAAACCAGTATCTTTCCTGTAGAAGGAAACGACCTTTATTCAGTGGCCGGTGCGAAAAGTAATAAAATAATAAATTAGAAAGTTGCAGCAGGGTGTGATGTACAGTCTACTGCAAATCATTGTAAAAAGTCGCTGAAACTTGTCACAGAAAGAGAGGTAATGTACAACTCTTTCATATTTGCAGAAAGCTTTAATTGGTAACTAACTTCATGGAGCTGAGCCCTTCTTGAGAAGCTGCCGGTTTGTGCAGCTAATTAAGAACTTCCCAAAATTTTATGGAACCCGAAAGTTTATTACCGTGTTCACAGGAGGCTTCCACTGGTCCCTATCCTGAGCCAGATCGGTCCATTCCATACCACCCAATTCTATCTCTCTAAGATCTGTTTTAACGTCGTGGTCTTCCTATTGGTCTCTTTCCTTCTGGCTCTTCCACCAAAATCATACATACATGCCTCTTCTTCTCCATTTGTTCTACTTGTCCTGCCAATTTAATCCTTCTTGATATGATCATTTTATACTTGTCAAAGAGTAAAAGTTATGAAGCTCCTGTCACTTCATCTCTCTTCGGTCCAAATATTCTCCTCAACACCCTGTTCTCAAAGACACTCAGTCTATGTTCCCCCCTTAATGTCGGAGACTAAGTTTAACGACCAAACAGAACCACATAAAATATTATAGTTTTGTATATTATAATTTAGCGTCTTTAGGCAGCAGGCGAGAAGACAAAATGCTTCTGCACTGAATGGTAGCAAGGTAAAGTTGTCCCTGTGCTTAACTAAGTAAACACTACGCCATGAAAGCCTATGAGGGAGTAAATGTATAGATCCACATTTTCTTGACCTCGGCACCAGCTGGAAGTGTGTGATCCCCTTCACGCCTCTGCCTCTTTACCCCCGTGGAAAGAGCCCCCTGTACCCATTGGCTAGGAAGTTGGGTGGACCCCATATCTGGTCTGGACGACGTGGAGAAGAGAAAATTCTTGACCCTACCGGGACTCGAACACCGACCACTCAGCTGTCCAGCCCGTAGGAATTGTACCAAGCATTACCCGAATTCAGTCTCCTCTTAACTTCCTCCTGAATCAGGTTTTGATTTGTTATAGCTGTTCCCAAATATGTGAACTGTGCCACATTTTCAAAACATCTGTCACCTATCTTTCATCATTTTTAAATGCATTCTGGTGATGAGACAGTAACATATACTTAGTTTTCTCTGTGTTTACTTCTAGACCAACCTCTTTACTTGCGTCATTTAAAGTTTGTGTGTTTTTCTTTATGGTATCTACATTATCACCCAGTAGATTCACATCATCAGCATAGGCCAACAGCTGATGTTTCCCGTTTAATTTCAGTCCCACCTGGTTTTCTTGGACCTTCCTAATTGCATATTCTAAAGCAAAGCTGAAAAGGAGTGGTGATAAAGCATCTCCTTGTTTTAGACCATTCTGGATTTATCAGACAAATATCTACTTATACGCACTTTACTATAAGTTCCGTTTAAACAGATTTTAATCAACCTAACTAGTTTCATAGGTATCCCAAACTCTATCAGAATATTGTACAGTACTTCCTTCCTAACTGAATCATAGACTTTCTTCAAGTCTACAAGTAGCTGATGTACTGTCTCATTTTACTCCCATTTTTCTCCAACATCTGATGTGTAGTTGATCTGTTATGTCGAAACCCACACTGATGATCCCCAATCATTTCATCTATATATGGACTTAACTTGAAAGAAGCATATGGAATAAAATTTTGTATGATGTTGATAGCAGTGATATCCCCCGATAATTACTACAGTCAGTTTTATCACCCTTCTTGTGAACTGGTACAATAATAGACTCCTTCCACTGATCAGGCAATTTTTTCTTTATGCCAAAAAGAAGTAATTAGCTTATGGATCTTAGAACGTAATATTTCGCCTCCTGGAGACTTATACCTTTTGAATTTTTGCAATAGCAATTTCAAATTCAAAATGGCTAGGATTAGATACTAATGGCTCAGCTGTATGGATTTCTGTCTGCCTAAAATCACTGACCCTATGTACATTCACTAACTGAGAGAAGTAGTTCTACGCCTATTGAGAATGTTGTGGGAATCTGCAAGCAGATCACCATTCTCATCCTTCACTAAGTTACTGCTAGGTTGTTGACTCCACTTAAAGTTATTTATTCCTCTACACAGGTCTCTAATATTCTTGTTTTTACTGTTCGTTGCAAGATCATCGATTTTGTCTTTCAGATATTCCCCTTTTTGTTCCTGAAATGCCTGCTGGTTTCACGTCTTATATTGTTCAGATTATCCCCATTTAACTCGCTTGGATCCTGTAACCATTGCAATTTGGCCTGTTTTCTTTGGTCTAGTAATGTTGAGCATCCTTCATCAAAACACGGCTTATGATTCTTCAATTCATAATAACCTAGGCTCTCTTTGGCAGAAATTTTGATATACCTCTAATATTTTTCCAGGCTCTATTAATATCCACCTCATGAGTTTTCCGAAGCTACGAACCTATTTCAGATTGCAACACAATACTGCTGCTTACCATTTACCTCGTTTAATTTCTTGAGACTGGACCTATCCATTAGAAGTCTGTGTGTTTTTTTATTCGCTGCTAGTCTGTCCCTACCTTTTGTTACAATTAGATAGTGGTCGGTTCGCAAATTGCTGCCCTGACGATCGGACATCTAATATACTTGAATGCCGCCTCCTATCTATCAAAATGTGGTCAATTTGATTGTGTGTCTTCCCATCAGGAGATATCCAAGTAAATTTGTAATGTTGCGATGTGAAAACTTTGGATGTGACAACATTTACTGGTCTAATTCCAATATAATTACTAATTTTTTGCGAAGACCCATTCCCCGTCGTTGGTTTGAATGTCTTTCCTACCTGCTTTGGCATTGAAATCTCCAAATAACATTTTTATATGGTATTCAGGAAGTTATCGATTATGCGTTCTAGTTCCTCGTAGAACCTGTCCTTCATCCCATCAATTTCATCTTCTGTTGGGGCATGAACATTCAGAACAGTGATATCACACCAGCGACCTGTTAGTATTATGTATGACATCCTATCACTAGGGGGCAGGCGGTAGCATAGTTGGTTGAGGCAGTGTTACAAGCGGTCGCGGGATCGAAACGCGATGAGGTGGATTTTATTTTCAATTTACCTAATCATTTCAGCCGCACTATGGCCCTGGGGTCGACTCAGCCTCAAACAGAAATGAGTACCAGGAATATTCTTGGGGGTAAAGGGCGGTCGGCGCGTAAGGCTGACAACCTTACCGACATCTATGAGCCGATTTTCTAGAAAATGTGGGAGCCTCGACGCCTGACAGGAATAATTTTAACTCATTTTTTTTACCTTACATGTTTTAAAGGCCATGAGACCCACTGCTGGAAATCATGTTGTTCAGCCCACGTAAGGGTGTTTATTCGAAGACCTTCTGATTTCCCGCGTATTGTTTCGTCTGTCATTTGGAAGTTACTTGCCGATCCAGTTGCCACGCGGTCTAAGGCATTAGTGGTCTTCGCTCGCTCGAACGCTGGGATCGTGGGTTCGACTCATTGGTGTGTGTGGGCTTTTATTATGTGTCTGTTTTTTCTATGTGTACGTAGTGGCCTTGCGACGACCTGATCCCCCATCTAAGGAAGTCTACTGACTATGAAGAGGATTCAGGAACTAAAAATGCGTCCAAGGTCAAACAAGTGAATGTAGAGCCACACACACACACACACATATATATATATGTGTGTGTGTGTGTGTGTGTGTGTGTGGAAGTTACTTATTTGTAATTAGAGCCGGTATGACTCTGTCCGTATAATGACGGAGCACAGGCTAGACGGCCGGGTTCGTTGCCCGACAGGAGCAAGAGATTTCTACTCCACAGTTCCCAGACCAAATCTGGGCCCCACCCAGCCTCATATCCAATGGACACCGGGGGCTTTCCACCGGGGGTGAAGCTGACCACTCACCTTGAATTAGTGCCGAGGTCAAGAAAACAAGGATCTCTACTTCCATTCCCCTATAAGCTTTCACGGCGTAGTGATAATGAGTTAAGCAAAGGAGTAATATTACCTTTACACTTTACTGTATTGTATTGTTAAGCGTTAGTTGACTGTCTTCTTGTTATGGCACTAGTGGAGGTCGGTCGTGAAATCTGAGCATTGCCTCTCGCAGAGAAGTCTCGATCTGTGACTTTCGATTTGCGACTCTCGATTGACACAATTAGGAGCTCTATACCGTGCATCTGAATCGTCTCTGGGTGAGAGTCAGTGTCAGGTTGTGACGCAAATTTGTCACGCCATATAATAAAGTGAGTAGGTTATGTTATCAACGTATTGTGACATGACGTCTTAGAGCAGGAATAGTTCATTGCTACACAACGACTCGATGAAGAGGTTCCTTCCGCATCGAGGCTTTATAACGAGGATTTCGGGCCAGCTGAAAGATATATTTGAGGTGGCATTCGAAGATGATCGAGAAGAAATATCAAGAGAGGGACTTCATAGTGTACTGTAGTGATAGTGAGACTGTTATGAATCCGTTATCAGGACACGACTAGTGAAAACTGAGAAGACTTAGCGTGTCCTAGTGATTTGCAGTGTGGAAATTAGCAATAGTGTTACAAATGCTTTTACTAAGGAGTTGAGAGTGTAGTGTAGTTAATCTCATATCCAATTAAAATCCCGTCTCTAGTCACGCACCTATAAAAACGTCACAATACAAGTAGAGTCAAAGTCTCCATACGTATGGAGAAGTAGAGGTATAGCTCCCTGCATTCTTAATCTGAGAACTAGATGGAGCTGAGTGATCAACTTCGGGCCTCGGCAACTTTCCCACGGTGAAAGAGCACGCGGTTCCTTTGGGATACAAGGCTCTTTGGACCCAGAGCCGTCCTGGACGCCTTGGACAAGAGAAAAAAGTCGGTTTTCCCTGCTAGGAATTGAATTCTGACTCCTCGATCTTCGACCCTGTAACATGATCGCAATATGGACGGAGCTCTTACTAAAATAATTATAATAAAATAAGACCAGAATGAACAAAGATGAAAACTCTTCAGAAAATACAGTGTCGTCGGAAAGGCCCAGTAGGTCTAGCGACAAGATGGAAGGCCGGGGTTCGATTTCCTACAGGGAAAATATTTTTCTCTTCTCCACATCGTCCAGACCGGCTCTGGAACCCACAACCTTATCCTGGGCGTGAAGCTGACCACTCAGCTTCGTCTAGTGCCGAAATCAAGAATGATGGAACTACACCTCCACTCCCCGTATGTCTTCAAGGGATAATACTTAACTAATTAAGCACAAAGACGCGTCGTTAACAAGTAATCAGTGGACGCCGCTCGAGCGGAGGCTTGAATCGAGCAACCCAGGTGTCTGCTGAAGATGACGTGTAGCTGGCCCAGCTGTTGCCCTCCGTCTGTTGCTGTGTCTGTGCTGCAGGACGTGCTCGAAGGTCGGTCACTGACTTCAGAGCCTTCCCTGGGCCTCTTCCTCAAATCACCATCTTAACGTTGTTCACTTGTGGGTTACAGTGATTTTATGAATCGGTACTTTAGGTCTGTGTTGGGACACCATCAGCTTCGCGGCAGGTTCTCAAATCTTCCACAAACCATTCTTGAGATTTCGTTATCTTTTTAATGAATTACAGTGGAACATCGGTAAATGGAGCCCATGCTAATCGGAAGTCCCAGAAATCAGAAGTGACTTACAGTACCACAAAAACAGAAACGTTGACCACCTCCAAATGTTAAAAATTTAATCTAATAATTTTACTTCATTGCAGTAAAAATTAATTCATGTGAAATGTGATATTATGTGTTAACTGATCCGCCTTTCTGATAGTAAACGATGTAACCAGGTTACCTCTTGCCCCTGGAAAGCTGACAGCTATATTAAACGGTACAACATTTTGCAAAATTTTGGTTACTTGTGTCTAAAACATATGTATAAATCTTTTGAATAAAATGGAAGGTAAAGCTATCCATGCAGAAGACCGTGGAGGCCCATAAGATTGTGAGACGTTGAGGTTCCCACATTTTTTAGATATTTGGCTCACAGAAGGCGGTGAATTTGTCAGCCATACGCTCCGGCCGCAACTTTACCCCCCCTGAAGATTGCTGGTACTCATTTCTGTTAGAGGCTCAGACGACCCCAGGGCCATAGTGCGGCTGGAAGTATTACGTAAATTGAAAAATCTAATGGCCCTATCGGGAATGGAACCCACGACCTTGAGGATTGTAGCATAGTGCCTCAACCACCTACGATACCTCGTGGCTCATAAATGTTTTGAACGGTTTTACTAAATAATTAGAATCTTTATATGAAATCAAGTACCCTGAACGTTTCTACAGTCTCTGAGCTTGAATTGGATACAGTTATAGAGGTTTCTCTATATCTACGATGTCCAGCCTTACGTTCTTGAATAGAACGTCACGTACAGTTTTAATTGAACTATGACAGAATAACGGATAATCTTGTGGGTAGCCCATAATCACACTTCTTATGATCACTCAAGGGCAGTTTGCCAGGTTTACAATTTGATATTAACATTAATTAATTAAACATTAGAAGAACTATATATTCTTTATTGAGGTAAGGATCGGCTAGAAATACGCCGCCATAAAATCCAATAACATTTCTAATTAGATCTTAACTTTTAGGCGTTGCGTATGAATAAAATATTTGTAATTGGAACGGTACGAGCACACAATATTGACCTCTATGGAACAGATTCTATCCTGAGAGGAAAACATTGAGCTAATCAAGAAATTCTCCCCCCCCCTTTTTTTTTGGAAACCACAGGTTCATTGCCGTGTTCACAAGAGTCCAACTGTGATCTCTCTCTCTCGATTAAAAAATATCCAGTTAACACCTTATTTATTGGATATCCATTTTAATATTATCCTCCCATGCAGGCCGACGGAAATAAGTATCCATTCATTTCTATGCTTTCTATATATCCCTGCCATGTGACCATTCTTGAATTGATCACTTCGCGTTTGGTGGAGAGTACAAACTACTAAAGTCCTTGTTGTACAGTTTTCCCCCAGCGCCCTGCTTTTTCCCTATCTCTTCACCAAACTTTCCTTTAAAATATAAAGAAACGTATGCTGATTGCACTAAAACTGATACATGGAAGATTTATTGTAGTCAGTGGTCGCTTTAGAGGGCACGTCACCAATAATACAACATAAAAGAATAACATTTCCGATAAAAAGACAGGTTAATCAACCTTTCGAGCACGCTTCAGCAAGTCAGTGGAGATTAGGATGACACGACGATAAGCACAGTCGTTGATAGTGATAAACAACAGAACGTATTTATCAATTAGGTGAATGTATCTTGGTGAACTCGTGTTGTGTGGATTTGGGACAATTCGAGTAGTATCAGAAATACAGCCCCCCCATACCACGATGCGATCGTCAGTATAAGAAATTCCGTTGTCCTGAGGGATAACTGGAGCCACGTTGCCCAGTGGCGAGCTTCTAACTTTCTGCGTGCATAATTGTAACTCAGGAAAAACGACTTCTCCGCGTTCCGAAAATCGAATTTCCGCAACTATTTTTTTTTTTTGCTTTTGTGAAATATTCCGAATGAATATTTATTTACTTACCCCTTCGTTTTATACTCACCTCAGAACTTTGATCTTATTTACGATAGATTCCCTTTCTTCTGATGTCATGTGCATTTTCCCCCCATCTCCTAATCTTCAGCTATCGTAAATCATTCTCTGCATCATCCAGTAATCTCATCCTAGGCCTAATCACTTTGATCAAAATTTTCCGTACATTCAACAGTTTTCCTAGCCACCCTTTTCTGATCAGTTTTGATGACAGACCCCAATAAATCCACTCTTCTCCTTTTATATCGTGCTACATAATTCGCTCTTCAAAATGGACGCCCGAATATAATTCCCATATCTTCCTCTCCTTCCCACTTCAGACATCACACTTATCATCATACCTTTCACTCCACACGTAAATTACGTATAGTTGTTAGAAAAAAAATTACGATTCCCCCCCCCCCCTTGGCATTACAGCCCCAGTGGGCGTAGGCCTACCTCCATGAACTCCGTCCACTTCGGTTTTTCTCGATCTTACACATTCGGTAGGACTCCTTGGGCGGGTGATCAGCTCTTCGCAAGGCCTCTACCCGTAGACAAACACAGAAAAAAGCACACAAACATCCATGCCCTGAGTGAGATTCGAACCCACGATCCCGGCTTCCGAGCGAGCGAAGACAGTGCATGCCTTAGACCGCTCAGCTACCGTGACCGGCTAATTTACGAATTAGCGATGTCAGTACAGCACTGTGGTCCTAGAAGGAACAAGAGCAGAGCATTATACCGACAAAGCAGTTCATTTCAAGGCCAGAATTATAAACCCGTTTCTTTCCCTTGCTGTCATCTCGGTGCGACTGCTTGAGCGGAATTTGCGACATGCTATCATTAAATCAATCAATCAATCTCTTGTAGAGTTCAGGAGCTTTATAACCTGCGCCCTGCTCCGACTATAATTAGAATGATGGAGGATGCGATGGGCAAGGCTTGTAGCATGAATGGGGAAGAAAATGCATATAGGGTGTTAGTGAGAAAGCCAGAAGGAAAGAGATCACTAGGAATACCAAGATGTAGGTGGGTAAACAATATTAAAATGGATCTTAGAGAGATAGGGGGGGACGGTATGGATTGGATTGGTCTGGCTCAGGTTAGGGACCAGTTGAGGGCTCTTGTGTACACGGTAAATAACCTTCGGGTTCCATAAAATACTGGGAACTTCCTGAGTAGCTGAGCGACTGGCGGTTTCTCAAGAAAGGCTCAGCTCGGTGGGTGAGTTCAGAACTCAATCATTATATCAAATTCTGTCGTTTCTGTAACCGTGTTGACGTGTGTCAGATGCTGTGCTATAGAACAGGAAAGAAACACCTGACGCTATATAGTATAGATATGCACAGCGTCACTTTGTCTGATGGTTTAAGGGTCCCATGGGACTCAGAAGCAAGAATCACTGTGCTAGCGAGGGTCAGCAGCATTTTGCTGAACTGAACTGGGAACTACGCTGCAACAAACATAGCGCCTACGAAGAAAGACCGACCCACTCCTTTCGCCGAAGAGGAGGTCCAATTTCGAAACACGTACATGGTCATAGATCTCAATAAAACGAATGACTGCTGGCGAGGACCAGCATCAGTTTAACTTGCCCAGTCCTGTAAATTACTGCTGGCCTCGCCAGCACAGCCGTTCTTGATTTCGGGCCCCGTCGAGACCCATGACCGTATTTTTATCCTTTTAAGACTTTTACCTGTTTTGAAATGGGACCTCCTATTCGACGAGAGAAGGCGTGTCACTCCTCCTCCCTTTACTTGGGAGTGACTCTGCCGGCTTTCACTCTGTCACTCACACTCCTCTCCTGACTCAATTTAACGGACTGACAGACCATCGTTAAATATCCCAGGCACACAAAGGGAAGGATAAACGGGCGGTTTTGCCGAAGTCTATGGAGGCAGCGGTTATACGACTGAAGATTCGGTGATCTATTTTAAATTGCGATACCAGAGTTCAGCGGAACAGAAAAAAAACACGCAAAATCATAGTCACGAGACTGGCCGGGTAGTAGGTCAAACCCCAGCCATTTGAATGCATATTAGACATGCTATCGCATGTCACGACTCGTAACGCGGAGGTCCATGGAAATGAATCGTGGAATCAGAAAGTCATTTCCTATACACATTGTATATACAGTATTTCAGTTTTCTTTCTGTCGGCACTTTCTTCTTAGAGCTACTCCTCAATAGATAAGTTTCACAACGTCATTTCTCAGTAATGGCTGCGAAGTGACCGCTTCTGTGGTCTAGTGGTCAAAGTTCTTGCCTACAGATCTAGATGTTCGGGTTCGATTCCCGGCGCTACCAGATTTTCTGAGAAGTAGTGGGTCTGGAACGGGGTCCACTCAGCCTCTTGAGGATAACTGAGTTATTTCATGGAGATAGCGGCCGATCTAGAAAACCGAGATTAACGGCCGTGGGGATCCATTGCGCTGACCACGTCATACCCTTTATCCATAAAAGGTGGCACCAACTTCGCCGACAAGCCTCGGTCGCTGGTCGTTATGGTTCACTTACGGACTACAGGCCACGGAGTTTGTTTTGTTTGGAATGGCTGAGAAATAGACTTCAATATTGAATCATGCATGATAATTCCGCTTGAAAATTATATATTCTTTTCGTCTGGTCCAGAAATTCATCGCTTTCTTCGAACCCGAAAATTCATTGTCGTGTGAAGTTCATTAGGGCTTGTTTTGGATCGTATGGATGTAATCTACATATTGACACGCATTTATGATAAGTGTGCTCAAATCCAACTTGGCCAATTTTGGTACTTGCGTGCCGAATTCGTAAGTTCTCGAATTGCACTGAGAGATCTTAAAGATTTTTGACAATGGTTTAAAACAAAGGGCTTTACCCGACGCGACCCAACTCTACCCGAGACCCAGAACGGCTGTACTGCAAGGGCCAGCAGCAATTTACTGGACCGGATGTAGGTTAAGTGACTGAGGTTAGCCTTTGCGACGGGACCAACAGGGTAGGTGTCTCCTACATCCTCCACCTGAGGACGGAAACAGATCTAGTTTCCGATACGTTTTTTTATTTAGAATAGCGAACGATGAACACAAAGTCCACCACCCAGAAATACCGAAAGGCACTGATGTATTCATGAAATTAAGGTAACTATCAAAATTAAGACCAAATGTATTTTAAACACTTAAAATATGTACATGGGCAAAAATTAAAGAAAAAAGTAATCGTAATTTCTTCATCTGGAATTGCCAGATGATTAAGTCTGCAAATATAGTTAAGAAAACCTTAAGCACATATCACCAGGTTCGCTTTGCTGGGATCGTTGGTTCGAATCCCACTCAGGGCATGGATGTTCAGTTTGTGTGCGTACGTTTTTCTGTGTTTGTATACAGATAGAGGCCTTGCGACGAGCTGATCACCCGCCCAAGGAGTCCTACCGAATGTGTAAGCTCTAGAAAAGCCGAAGTGAACGGAGAAGTTCATGGAGGTAGGCCTAGGCCCACTGGGGCTGTAGTGCCAAGGAAAAAAAAGTTATATGCCGTTAGAAAATGAAGGTCGTATTAATTGTGCAGAATTAAATACGTACCATTTCTTACCTCATGCAATGTTCATCAATTCAAGTTCTGTCAACAGTAGATGTCCGAAGAACTCCTCTCAACAATAAGAGGCACTTGAATGCAGTGTTGTTATTCCGAAACTTTATTTATATTCCCTGTACCATTCTACGCCACGTGTGTGGTAAAAAGCAAAGTTGTCCCCGTGCACAATTAAGCACCACGCCTTGAAACCATGCGGGGAGTGGAGGTATAGCTCCACGCAATCTTGACCTCGGCCCTAGATGGAGATGAATTGATCGCTTTAAGCAGCGGCCGCTTTACCTCCTGGGAAAGAGCCCCAGTACCTCCAGTACAAGAGACTTGGGGGGGGGGGCTCAGTGCTGATTTGTAATCTATAAAAAGAATAATTTTCTTGTCATTGCCGAAAATCGAACCCCGATTCTTCTGTAGTTCAGCCAGCAGTCTAGCCTCTATAGCAACTGACCTGCCCCGTCACAGTTATAAGGCAAAGAAATAAAACTATTTTGTAACAGGTCGGGGAGGCTCACAGTGTTGTCAGACGTCGAGGTTCCCACATTTTCTAGACAATCCGCTCACAGATGGCGGTTAGGTTGTCAGCCTCAAGCAGCGGCCGTCATTTACCCCCCAAGAAGATTCCTGGTACTCATTTCTGTTAGAGACTGCGTCGACCCCAGGACCATAATACGGCTGGAAGGATTAGGTCAATTGAAAATCAGAATGATTTCATCGGGAAATGCAACCCGCGATCTGCCGGCTTGTAGAATAATGCCTCAACCAATTAGGCTACCACATGCCTCCAGAATTATGAGAAGGAAATGAATTGCGGAATGGAGAAATAAAATGCTGGGTGTGTCATAGATTATCCTAGAGGAGGTCCCCTGCTTTTCCGATGACGTCACTTGATGACGTAGCGTAGCACGTGCGTGAAGGTCGGTCACTGCCTCCCGACAAGTGGGAACGTTAACCCGCGCTGTATAACTCGTTGCTGTGCTTCAAGGGGCTTAAGTCCTTCCAGCGCGGTAGCGGCCTCCTTGGCAACGGAAATTCTGCTCTGTCTTTCTGTCTCTTCCCGGGGTTGTAACGTTGCAGGCCCGCAACCAAGTACCGCAATCCATAGGCCGGTTCTGTAATCACGAGGCCGCAAACACATAGAGAAGGTTCGTATGAAATGTTGCGAGGAAGGAATAGGAGGGCCATTTAGTCGCCGGCTTCCCAGCACGGGGGTCTGGGTTTGAGCCCGCGTCAAGTTATGTGGAATTTGTGGTGGACAAAGTGACATTTGGGCAGGTTTCCTCCCAGTACTTCGTTTTCCCCTGCCAATTCGCATTCTACCGATTGCTCAACAACCATTATCATCATCTGCCATCCGGGGCTGATATGACAGGCCAAACAGTGGCCGCAGAACCAAGCGGACTCAGTCTCACACCTTGAGAAAAATAGGAAGCTAGAAATAAGTGGCGAGCACCGTCGCAGTGTTTGGTGAGTGCAGAGGCATAAAGTCATTGTAGTTCCGACCTTTAAACTAACCTCCAACTAGTGCCGAGACCAAGAATATGTGGATCTATACATCCACTCCCCCATAAGCCGTGACGGTGTAGCGCCTAATTTATGAAGCACGGGGACAACTCTACCTTTACCTCTGAAACGGAAGTGTCGTCTTACTGTAAGTGCGTGAGTTTCGTGAGATGGTGCAAGTATATGTGTGCCCAAAAAATACAACTCTGTGGTTTTAGTCAGCAACTATACCGAACGAGCAACCCCCGCTTTTCGGCGAAGATAGTGCCAGCTTTAGCGGATAGAGGGTATCGCGTGGTCAGCGCAAAGAACCCCCACGGCCATTAATCTCGGTTTTCTAGACTGGAGTTGCTATGTTTCCATTCAAGCAGCTCCTCAGTTATCCTCACGAGGCTTAGTGGACCCCGTTCCAGACCCACTGCTTCTCAGGAAATCTGGTAGCGCGGGAATCGAAACCGGACCTCTGGATCTGTAGCCAGGATAGCTGTCCTTAATTAAAAAAAAAAAAGAATTGACCCATGACTTGTGACGGCTTTGACACTGCGATTTACATAACTGCGTCCCTCTACGTAATATAGTTTCCATCTGAATTTCCAAAGAGATGAGATGGCTCGGTCGGTACAGCGACGGTACGGCCGTGAAACTATTGCCGGCAGCGTCCAGACCAGCTCTGGGGCTCACCCAGCCTCCTGGGGGTTGTTTCCCAGAGGATGTCAACTTGGTTTGTATCAAAGGATTTTATTACAAATATAAATTTATCCCTGTGCTTAACTAATTAAGCACTACGCTACGAAGATATGTGAAGAGTGGATGTATAGATCCATGTATTCTTGAACTCGGCGATAATTGGAGGTGAGTGGTCAGCTTCATGCCCAAGCCGCTTTAACCCCCCCTCCCCCGGGAAAGATCTCCCGCTACCCATTGGATAGGAGGCTTTTTGGGGACTAGAACAGGTCTAGATAACGTGGAGAAGAGAAAATTCTTAACCCTACCGGGACTCGAACACCGACCCCTCGGCCATCCAGCCCGTACCTAGTCGCTATACCGAATGTTCTATCCTGGCTCCTCCAGGGTAATATTAAGATGAATTATATTGAAATAGAATGATAAGGGCAGTGTGGGTTACTGTGTGACGCTGTCAGTATGCAAAGTGTGTCGGTCTGCAGACAGCTCTCTGGAGTTGTATAGGCTTCAGCTACCACTTCCTACTAAACTGTATTTGTCATTCTACCATCTGACGCAATATACGAGTAGTATAGCCTCGGTTCTAGAAACGTCGTCAAAAAAGCAACCCGCGAAAACCAAGCTAGACGAATGATGAATTGGAAAGAAGCGACTGTGGCCTAATCGAGGCATTAAAACAGAATTTGCTTGAAGGGACTGATCAGTATCACAGAAGCAGTCAGTTTGGATGATCGGCATCCCAGCCGAGATTCGAACAAAGCACCTTTCGAATACGAAGCAAGATCGCCCTCCATAGGACTGGAGGGTGTGATGTGGATTAGTATGGACAAGGATAAGGATAGTGGCCTTCTCTTTTGAGAACAGCAGTGAACAACTTTGGTCCATAAAAGGAGAGGAATTTCTTGACTAATCTTTATTAGTTTCTAAAGAAGGAGTGGGCCTTGTGATGCGAATGAGTAACTGAGTGCACCAATAAGGGATTTGCACATTCATTTAGTTTCATATTTCCCCAAATAACTTTACGGGAGATATAAACATGGAGTCTGGACGAGTTCTACCAGCATAACTGACGTCTCTTTGTATGTTATATGTAAACAGGTTTAAACTTTGAGATTTGAACAACACGGGCACATAATTTCCCTTGATGAAGAATGCTATCGTCTGGAATGTAAAACAGTATAACTTAATAGAATTTACCCGACGTTTCGGAGTAATATTAATGAGGGGCTTCATTACTTGTAATCTCGCCATGTATACTTAGAAAGATAAAATAAAGGAGGATGAGATTGGCAGGGTATGTAGCACGAATGAGGTAGAAGAGAAATGCGTATAGGATATTGGTGGGAAAGCCAGAAGGAACGAGACCACTGGGAGGAGCAAGGACAATATTAAAATAGATTTTAGAGAGATAGTATGGGATGGTATGGATTAGATTCCTCTATCTAAGGATAGGGAACAATGGAGGGCTCTTGTGAACACGGCGATGAACTTTCGGGTTCCATAAAATGCTGGGAAGTTCTTCGGAGTAACATACTGTCACCGTATTTAGTTTCGACGAGTGGGCTAGGCAAGTAGACCACCAGAATCAGGTGGCATGCAGAGTGAAGGCCCTGTAAAAGTGTCCCTTCGTTGCTGAAGATGCTGGAAGTGTGTTCCACCCAAACATCGATGAACTTGTGTTCACACAGAGTTATTGGGTTTTCGGACTTTATCCATCGTCCTGATTTTTAAGATAACTAAGAAAAAACACGACGTTTCGGAAATTGGAACTGTTTCCGTCTTCAGGTGAGGTAAAACACCTATTCTGTTGGGTCCCTTAGAAAGAGCTAGCCTCAATCTTAAAAACCAGGACGGTGGGTAAAGTCCGAAAACCCAGTATCTCTGTGTGTCATACACCATCGTCAGAATCCTATAGTGACAAATTGTGTTCAGTTTATAGAAGACAATGCTCTTCATATTCAGTCATGGTCCTGATGATGTTCCATTCCGAACAACAGATCTAATAACCCTGAGGTTATTCCGTCCAGAGAACACCTAGAGATTATATTCTGGGATGTGACGCCGTGTAGTTCGGTAGAAATTTACAAACGCTTTGGAGGAACGTACTACCTGCATCTTCAGGGTCGAGAAGAAAGCCAAGGAATATGGATTTAATAAGTACCTGTGAATTTTTCCGACCTACATGACGTCACATCTCAGAGTCACCTCCGCTGTAACTGCAGTGGTTATGAAGTGCTGTGTCTTCTGGGATGTGATGCAGTGTAATCCGGACGACATGACGTCATATCCCAGGAGATAATCTCTTAGTTTTTCTCTGTTTTTTTATTGGCCTAGTTGGTTGAGACACTATGCTACAAGCCGGAAGGTTGCAGATTCGATTCCCGATATCATTAGATATTTCAGTTGATCTATTCCTTGAAACCGCACTATGTCTCTAGGGTCTACTCAGTCTCTAACAGAAATGAGTATGAGGAATCTTCCTGGGGCTAAAGGGCGGCCGGCAGACGCGTAAGGCTGACAACCTCACCGCCATCTGCGAGCCGATTGTCAAGAAAATGTGGGAGCCTCGACGTCTCACAGCCATATGGGCATCCACGGCCTCTTACATGGATAGCTTTACCTTGTACTTGTATAAAAAAAATAAAATGAGGTTTATGAGATTACCTTGCTGTCTGTGACTTTTAACACTTCCTAGCTCCTTAAAGCCGGAATAGCGAAGTCAGAGGAAGTGAAAATCACGTTACGCCCGACGGTCGGTGTTGGTGTGAAGCCTCAGGTGTAGCCCAAGACCAGATTTGTTTTGTCGACGTGGAGAGCCCTCTTTGACGTGAAGACGTGTGTGTCATATACCGCAGTCATAGTCAGTAGTACATGTCTGCATTCTACTCGGCCAGTAGTCAAGAGTTCGGTTCCATGTGGGTACCTACTATTTTAAGTTTCACATGTAACTATAATTATATACAAGGCCTCTGTCAGTCTAGGCTTAACACAGCAGATCATGTCCTAACTCATTTAGCTTATGTTACAACGGCTTTCTAGTTGCTTGAACGGTCGTACGCTTGACCGCCGCCAAGCTAAAGTCTCTTAATTATTTTGCGCGCCGGGCTTCGTCTTTTCGTGAGCATTTGCATTTTCGACTGTTCATCTGTTATTAACCCACTTTCTCTGTGTTTCTGTATGTGTATCCCACTACCGTTGCTAGGCAACGACTAGGTGTTTACCTTCCCTCATCAACGAATACATACGTAACAGAAAATTGTTTGACGCGTCGTTTGTTCGTGGTACGTGACGTATTAAACGAAAATATGTGATTATTTCTGGGAAGAATTAATCGCATAATTTATTTTCCTACAACTTCTGGATTTCAGCGAATCCGAGAGCCGTGAGACGGTAAAATATAGTCATGAGTCACGCAGAACTCGGAATTAAGAATGACTTTGCTGTCGAGGACCAGCAGAAGTTTACGCGACCGATCGAACAGAACTTCTTGGTGTTTACCTCCTCGTTTGTTGTGTCGTGCATTTCATCCAAGAGCCAAAGGCGCAGCATCAAGATTGTACGTAACACTGTCTTGACTTTTGCTCCCGAGCTGGGCGAATGTTGAACGTGTTTCTTGTTCTGCAGGTGCATGTGGTCCTTGTTTGTTACGAATTTTACTTTCACTTTGCTTCATTATTCATAGAACTCGAGGCTATATAATGGTTACGCAATTATCACCCTTAATGTGTCCTGATACATAGTTCCCAAACATGTTCTCGTGTAAGATTTTAGTTTCTCACAGCGGTGATTATGAAGAATCCTATCTTCTGGGATATAACGCCGTGTAGGCCTTTGCAAGACAATTCAGGTTTCGGAGGAACATGCCACATCTATCTTCAGGGCCTTGCTTGCAATTTATTTCACTCCGGTTTTTTTTCCTTGGCTTATTCGACCCGGAAGATGGAAGTGATATATTCTTATGACAAGCTGGCTGAATTTCAACGGGCTACACAGTGTTATATCCCAGAAGACAGACCTATTCATGTTTACAATCCATACAAAAGATGGACACATTAAATTAAATATGAATTTTACCTAGTTTTTGTTCCTTAAAATACCGGACGTTGGACAACACACAAAGTCCAGAAACTCGGAAATCTACCAGGTATAAACTTAAAGTTTCGACTGTGTGGCTGACTAACTAACAACTATTCCACGAAGATACATGGGAGAGTTGAGGTACAGCTCCACCATTTTTGAAATCCATTACATAATAGATATAATATTCGTGTATATTTGGAGAAAATTTCCTTCTTCCACTCTCTTATAATTATATTGATATTGTATCAGTTTAGTATATAGTAAACAACCGAAGTTTTTATATATAGACATTTGAGTTGTTTTGGAATCGTGAAGATGGAGGCAGTACGTTCCTCAAAACGTCGGCAAATCTCTACCAGATTACACGGTTCCACTTCCTAGAGAATAATACATTTGATAACTTCCGCCGTAAGAACCTCAGCTCCCATATACCCTCCTAAAACGGTAAAATTATCCATGCGATGAAGATATATGGGGGAGCAGAGGTATAGCTCCACTATTCTCAACCTAGGCACTAAGTGGAGGTGAATGGTCAGCTTTACGTCCAGGCCGCTTTGTCTCGGGTGAAGTATCCCCACGATACCCATTGCGTAGGAGCCAGATTGGGCCCTAGGGTCGGTCTGAATGCTGTGGTGAAGAGAAAGACTTCTTGCCCTAGACGGAAATCGAACCCCGGCGGTCCACTTCGTAGCCTATTGCTATCCTGGCTCCCCCATATATACGAGGGGGTACCCAAAAGAAACCGAACTTATTTTTTTAAACTTATTTATTCAAATTTTAAGCACTAACCTTCAATCCCCTTCAAATTACTCTCCACTTACACTAATACACTTGTCTAGTCTTTTATTCCATTTTTCAAAACATTGTCTAAATTCATCTTTTGAGATGCTTGACAGCGCCTCCGTCGTTTTTTCCTTTCATATCTCTTTTCATTCGAGGAAACAAAAAAAAAGTCGCACGGGGCAAGGTCGGGTGAGTATGGAGGGTGAGGAACAGGAGTCATAATATTTTTGGTCAAGAATTGTCGTACAGACAGGGCTGTGTGAGCAGGGGCATTGTCATGATGGAAAAACCAGTCACCCGACTCCCACAAATCTGGCCGCTGAGCTCGAAGTCACTCCCAACAGCTCCACAATTTCTTCAATGGTCCGTCGATCTTCCTTGATGATTTCACGAATTTTTTCAAAATTTTCATGTGTTCGGGCCGTGGAAGGACGACCAGAACGAGGTTTGTCATCAATTGACATTTCACCATTTTTGAAACGGGAAAACCACTCAAACACTTGAGTTTTCCCAATAGCATCGTCCTTGTACGCCGTTTTTAACATTTCAAGAGTTTCTGTTCCACTTTTCCCGAGCAAAAAGCAGGATTTCACCGCCGCACGCTGTTCACGAAAATCAGCCATTGCAAAAACGACGATCACACCAAACAGTTGTCACTATGAACTCTGCCGAAACTAGTCCTTACCTTCTGAAGCAACGGTAGTCGGCTTATCGACTCAGGAATGTTAGCTCTATGCGCTCATAGCGGCAAAACGCGGTACTACAAAAGCTCTGCCCACAAAAAAGTTAGTTCGGTTTCTTTTGGGTACCTCATCGTATGCCCCAACTGTTTTAAGTCTATATGTATGGTTTTGCAAGTGTATATTTGTACACGCGCCTGAATGGTTGTCCTCTGTCTGTGTTTCAGCGCAAATCGAGATCATACCGTGTAAAGTGTGTGGGGATAAAAGCAGTGGCGTCCACTATGGAGTGATCACGTGCGAAGGCTGCAAGGGCTTCTTCAGGCGATCTCAGAGCTCTGTGGTGAACTACCAGTGTCCTCGCAACAAGAACTGCGTTGTAGACAGAGTAAACCGGAACCGATGTCAGTACTGCCGCCTCCAGAAATGTCTGCGCCTGGGCATGTCCAGAGATGGTGAGTTCTCCAACAGTCACCAATCAATGCTTCACCCTAACTCCACGGAGCTGAGCCCTTTCTGAGGAACCGCCAGTCGCTCAGCCATTCAAGAATTTCCCAACATTTTATGGAAACCTAAGGTTCATTACCATGCTCATAAGAGTCATCCACTGGCCTCTGAGCTAGATCAGTCAAGTAAATACCACTCCATCGTATCAAAGACCCACTTTAATATTATCCTCCCACCTACACATAGGTCTTTCTGTTTGTCTCTTTCCGTCTGGCTTTTCCACTAAAATCCTATATGTATTCTTATCCCCATGCGGCTACATGCCATGCTCATCTAATTCTCCTTGACTTGATCATTCTAATTACACTCGGAGAAGAGTACAAGTTATGAAGCTCCTCATTACGCAGTTCGGCACTTCACCCTGTAGTAAGAACTAGAACAGTATATATATGTATATGTTACTGACTTTAGATCCAGTACTAGCCTGGGTATGGAGGCGGTATATTCCTCCGGAAAGTGGGTACCTGCATAAATCCAGTAGACCTCGCCAGGCAACTTCACCTATGTGAAAATTTTAAGGATGTAACTGTGAGAAATGAGTGACTAAGATGTGATTTCTTTAGAGTTTGCTTGTTTTGAAAAGAAAATAAGAACTGTTGAACGCGGTGCTTTGTGTGAGCTCCATGTCGGAAAATGCTCAGTGTGGAGTGACAGGAAGGTAACCTAACTCCTATTGATACTGGCATATGTCTGGTGAGACCGAGACAAGCCATGAAATATATCAATTGGGATAGGCCGCGCCATAGCTCACGCGGTTAGTCGCTGGCTTCCCACCGCAGCGGCCCAGGTTCCATCCCGGGTCTGGTCAAGTGGGATTTGTGGTGGACAAAGTGGCGCTGGGGCAGGTTTTCTCCGAGTACTTCGGTTTCGCCTGCCAATCTTCATTCCACCAATTGCTCCACAATCACCCTCACCTATCATCTGCGGCTGGTACAATAGGTCAGAAGTGGCCGCAGTAGAAGGGACTTAGACCCACCTCACTAGCAATAAAAAACAGTGTCAATTGTATTCGGTAGAAAATTCGTTCGAAAATTGGCTGGGTCTGCAAGGTCCCTCCAGGAGAATGCTGGGATAGTACTTCGATTAGGACATGACCGCTTCCTTCCAACCAAACAAGCGATTTTCAACTGGCATGCCGCGAAGGGTGCGCAGATGTGTCCAGGGAGTTTGAGGGAAGGTCGAAAAGAAGAGAGAAAATATTGAAGAATAAAAAAATCGTCGAAATCCACAATCAAATTTTTTAAAGAACAATACAATTATTAGAAATTTAGCTATGGAACTTTAAACACGATCTTATTTCTCGGTTTTTTAATGATAAAATCTCTCCTTAAAAATTTATGGCGTGCCTTGACAATTTCGGCGATTTTTCGGTGAGGCCTCCTTGTCACCACGGCATGGCGCGTCCTCAGGTTGCGGATGGAGGAGACACCCTCCAGTTTTGGTGGGAAGCTGCGAATATATTGAATAAGCAGTAGCGCACAGCCGGCAATATGTGGTCCTCAAGCTTGCGGGTTGGGCGTGGGGCTAACAACTCCTCACCGTAAAAAATCATTATGTTACGAAAATGAACACAAAGCCTCGGACCTGGACGCATTCCTTGGATAAACGACCTAAGCTAATGAAAATGGATATGAGATTTGGCACTTTTAATGTACGAAGTTTGTATATGGCAGATTTGGTCAGGGCAGTGGCAGAAGAAATCTTAGAATATAAGTTAGATTTAGCGGGAGTACAGGAGGTCAGATGGGACGGAGGTGGCATCGCACCAGCAGGAGACTATACATTGTTCTATGAAAAGGAGAAAGAAAATCATGAATTAGGTACAGGCTTTTCGTACATAAGAGAATCATATCAGCAGTTAAGAGGTTAGAGTTCGTTAGTGATAGGATATCATATATAATACTAAAACGTCGCTGGTGTGATATCATTGTTATGACTGTTCACCCAACAGGAGATAAAACTGATGACATAAAGGTCATGTTCTATGAAGAACAAGAACATGTATTTGATAAATTCCCAAAGTACCCTATGAAATATTGACAGGAGATTTCAATGCCAAAGTAGGGAGGGAAGACATTTTCAAACCAACAATTGGGAATGAGTGTTTGCATGAAATTAGTAATGATAATGGAGTTAGAATAGTAAACTTTGCCACATAAAAAAATCTTACAGTCAAAAGTACAATGTTCCCACATCGTAACATCCATAAATGCACTTGGACATCTCCTGATGGGAAGATACACACTCAAATAGACCATATTTTGATAGATAGGAGACGGCACCCAAGTATACTTGATGTCCGATCATTCAGGGCAGCAGATTGTGATACTGACCAACACCTGGTGGTGTTAAAGATTAGGGAAAGACTGGCAGTGAGCAAACAAACAACACATAGAGTTCATATGGAGAGGTTCAATCTCAAGAAATTAAATGAAGTAGAGTGTAAAGAGCAGTATCGTGTTGAAATCTCAAATAGGTTCGCGGCTTTGGAAAGCTTAGAAACTGAGGTGGATGTTAATAAAGCTTGGGAAGCTGTTAGAGAGAATATAAAAATGTCTGCCAAAGAGAGTCTAGGTTATTATGAGCCGAAGAAGCATAAGCCATGGTTCGATGAAGGATGCTCAAAATTATTAGATCCAAGAAAGCAGGCCAAATTGCAATGGTTACAGGATCCATGTGAGTTAAATTGGGATAACCTGAACAATATAAGACGTGAAACCCGCAGGCATTTCAGGAACAAAAAGAGGGAATATCTGAAAGACAAAATTGATGACCTTACAATGAACAGTAAGAACAAGAACATTAGAGACTTATATAGAGGAATAAATGACTTTAAGAGGGGTTACCAACCTAGCAGTTACTTAGTGAAGGATGAGAATGGTGATCTGCCTGCAGATTCCCACAACCTTTGAATAAGTGGAGGAACTACTTCCCTCAGTTATTGAATGTACATAGGTTCAGTGGAAGGAGTCTATTATTGTACCAGTTCACAAGAAAAATAATAAAGCTGACTGTAGTAATTATCGGGGGATATCACTGCTATCAACTTCATACAAAATATTATCCAATATTCTTCTCCTAATATTATATTTCAGCATCCTGTTACACTCACACAATATATATGGATAAATACCGTCTTAAGTGCAACAAATTTTATTGTAGTTTTTACTTCTTTTCCTCCTCCACACTACATGTTTCGGCCCTAAATGGCCATCATCAGGTGTGTATCACTCACGTAGCTGTTACACTGCTTTTTAAAATTTAAAATTACCAGTCTTTCTAATTGTATAAAATCTTTGTTAATCTACACGCGTCGATTTGATTTTTAAATTAGCACTTTTTAAAACTTAATTCAAGTTAAAATGTCTATAAGATCTCTGTTCTTTCTTTTTCAAATTTTTTGTTAAAATTTTTTCAGGGTACATGCCCTATATCTACGGTGCTGCAGCGGCCACTTCTTGTTTTTATCGTTGTTCATGTGTTGTTCAGTGTAGGCGCTCTCTGTGTGTGTCGCTGCTTATCTTTAATACGTTTCTTCTTCTCCTAAGGTTAAATTCATATATAGATGAAATTATTGGGGTTCAACAGTGTGGGTTTCGACATAACAGATCAACTATGGATCAGATCTCTTGCATTCGTCAAGTATTGGAGAAAAAATGGGAGTGCAATGACACAGTACAGTAGCTATTCATAGACTTCAAGAAAGCCTATGATTCAATTAAGAGAGAAGTATTGTAAACTATTCTGATACAGTTTGCGGTACCCATGAAACTTGTTATGTTGATTAAAATGTGTTTAAAGGAAACATAGTAAAGTCCGTATAGGCAAACATTTGTCTGATAAATATTCTATTCAGAAAGGTCTGAAACAAGGAGATGCTTTATCGCCACTCCTTTTCAACTTTGCTTTATAATATGCCATTAGGAAGGTCCAGGGAAACCAGGTGGGACTGAAACTAAACGGGACACGTCAGCTGTTGGTCTGTGTCGATGATGTTAATCTACTGGGTGATAATATAGATACCTTAAAGAAAAACACACAAACTTTAATTGACGCAAGTAAAGAGGTTGGTCTAGAAGTAAACACTGAGAAAACTAAGTATATGTTGCTGTTTCATCACCAAAATGCAGAGCAAAATCATGACATAAAGACAGGAAACAGATGTTTTGAAAATGTGGCACAGTTCAGATATTTGGGAACAACGATAACAGATCGAAACCTGATTCAGGAGAGGAGATTGAACTCGGGTAATGCTTGCTACAATTCAGTCCAGAACCTTTTGTCTAGTCGTCTGCTGTCCAAAAACATAAAAATTAGAATATACAAAATTATAATTTTGCCTGTGGTTCTGTATGGGTGTGAAACTTAATCTCTGACATTAAGGAAGGTACACAGACTGAGGGTGTTTGAGAACAGGGCGCTGAGGAGAATATTTGGAAAGAAGAGAGATGAAGTGACAGGAGTTAGGAGAAAACTGCATAATGAGGAGCTTCTTAACTTGTACTCTTCTCCAAGTATAATTAGAATGAACACGTCAAGGAGGATGAGGTGGGCAGGTCATGTAGCACGAATGGGGGAGATGAGGAATGCGTGTAGGATATTGGTGGGGAAGCCAGAAGGAAAGAGACCATTGGGAAGACCAAGGCGTAGGTTGGTGGACAATATTAAAATGAATCTTAGGGAGATAGAATGGGACGGTACGGATTGGATTGATCTGGCTCTGGATAAGGACCAGTGGAGGGATCTTGTGAACACGGTAATCAATCTTCGGGTTCCATAAAATGCTGGGAAATTCTTGAGTAGCTGCAGAATTGATGGCTCCTCCAGAAGGGCTCAGCTCCATGAGTAAATAAGTAAGTAAGTAAGTGATGAAGTAAAAAATCGTTGAAATTTCTAACATATTGTGGACTATAGATCCGTTTGCTGGGCAGAGACTTGAAAAAGGACAACCAATAAAGCCGTTGCTATGCAGTAGGCGGATAAGCACCCTTTCTATGAAACGGTCGAGATATTTTGGGGTTATGACATTGGAAACGATGTTTTCTATATGGTCCGTGCCGAGATGTTATAAGCAGGAAAATTTGAAGCAACGAATCACTTGTTGGTGAGTGTTCAATGAAGCGACGCGAAGTAGCTGTTTGGTTCATCTGCAGTTCACTTCAGCTGAAAGTCAGCCTCTGAAAAGAAGACTAGGAGGTTAGCGCGATATGGCCGCCAACCTGGAACCCAGTTAGATGAGCTGTCGGTTGACAATAGTTCTGTACGGGCGGCTGTGACAGGAGGATCTGAGCGCGTGTAGCTGAAGAATCTCCGTCTGTAGAAGTCGTTGCAAGGAAACGGCTAATGTAAATTGTAATGGTCTGTAGCCACGAGTCTGTGTATGTCAGTGATCTGTAAAGCGTAGTTCCGAGTGGTGTATACAAGTGAGCAATAAATATAATATCCAGTCCACAGTCAAGCTATAGTCACACAGATTGACGTGACAGTATATATTATATGTCATTAGAAATCTAAGTGATCTTATCCGCAAGGGAACTATACCGACCGAGCGACCGCCGCTTGTCGGCGAAGTTTAGTGCCAATTTTTGCCGATAGAGGGTGTCACGTGTTCAGCGCAACGAATCCCTACGGCCGTTAAATTCGGTTTTCTAGACAGGAGCCGCTATTTCCTTCAAATAGCTCTGGATCTGTAGCCAGAAACGCTGACCACTAGACCACAGAGGCGGTCCAGTAGACATAAAACAGGGCGGAATTTCTTTTTTAACTTACGAGATAACACTGACAGATAAAATACATGATGGTAAGTGTACATTTCCTGATCTGTGGGTGTCTGTATACATGGTACCATATGCTGTATAGCGACGAGCTGGATGGCTGGGGTTCGATTCCTAGAAGAGGCAAGATTTTTTCCTGCCTCCACAGGGTCCAGATCGGTTCTGGGCCCCACGCAGCCTCCTATTCAGTGCGTATCGCGTGAGTAAAGCGTCCGGAATATGAAGCTGACCACTCATCTCCATCTACTGTTGAGGTAAAGAATGGTGGAGCTATACCGCCACTCCGCAGTGCATCTTCACGGCATGATATCTCATTAATTAAACGCCGAGACAATTTTACCTTTACCTCTAGTTCAGCTGTCATCCAGATCACGAAACTTACAGGAAACAGCACACTCATAGAGCTGAAAATGTTTCAACTTTTCTTGCTTTGTGAGGTCTGGGGCGCTCGCAACGGCGACTGTGAAGGTGACTGTCTTCTGGAATGTGATGCCGTGTAGATTGGTAGATGAGTAATTGAGGAGAAACCTGCAAATACCATCAATAGTGTAAAGGTAAAGTTGTCTCTGCATAATCATTTAAGCAATTCACCATAAGGACGTGATAGGGAGTGGAGGTATAACTCCACCAATTTTGACGTTGGAATTAGATGTAGGTGGGCGGTAAGCTTCACTGCCCGGTCTCTTTTCTACACAAAACAGCCTCCTGCTTTCCCATTTCATAGGAGGCTGATGAACTCTATAGCCAGCCTGCACGCGGTGAAGTAGAGAGGAGCACCTTGCGCTTGCCGGGAATCGAACACGCTTCCCGTCGCTGTACCTACTGAACTAAGAGTTGCCGCAAATCAGTTCTTCAGGCCGCACTATAAATTGGGATATAAATTAGGTTAGGGGGTTATTCGTCTCGAGTGAAAGTCCTCATGATAATTTGTTTCGGAGTTCAAACCACAGCCCTTCCTAATGTAAGGCGAGGGCGGCCCCACTTTGCAGTGTGCGTGTTCAGCGCCATGACGCCACGAGTTCAGACTTGGATCGCGGAAGGGGAAGTAAGTGCCTACAATTCTTCCGCGGGGCAAGGGGAAGACAAGTGATAAGAGGTTATGGACCCCCTTAACATTGTGTGGTCACGTCAGCTAGATGACGTATATTGCAACTTACCGCGCGCTCGCGCAGTTGAGCTTGGCGGTAGACAGCATTTTCACTTGGAGAGATACGTGTGATTCACTTCTGTGACTAAAATTGCCTTCCAGAAGTTTTCATAAACAACGTTAATGTCTGTTTTCTTAACTCTGTTTATGCGAATGTACGGGAAATAATCCCATCTGATAAAAAATGTTGACAGTGGTTTTATTTCGAGCACGCACAGAGTTCATTCCATTTCTAGCAACACTTTCTCTTTTAGGCTTGCAACTAAGGCCCTGCCGTAGCTCAGGCGGTTAGTCGCCGGCCTCCCACCGCGGTGGCCTGCATACTATCCCAGGTCAAATTTTGTGGGATTTGTGGTGGACAAAGTGGCACTGGTGCAGGTTTTCCCGTGCCAATTCTCATTCCATAAAATCCTCCATATGCATTTATCATCCGATGCTAGTACAACTGGTCAATTAGTGACTTTTTACCAAGTGGGCTCAGTCTCAACCCACCTCAAGAACCCCCCCCCCCCCCCCACACAACACACAAAAAAAACATCACACACGCGGAGTACGCACAGACACAGACCCNCCCCCCCCCAAAGAACACTAAATCTAATAATCTTGCGAACCGGGATAGCTAAGTCGATACAGCGTTTGACGACGAGGCTGCACGATCATGACTCTACTCCCGGCAGTGGCACTGGGTAGAAACCGGATTTGGGCCCACCCGGCCTCCTACAGAATACGTACCGGGGGCTCTTCCCTTGGGCGTAAAGTGACCGGGGCATGAAGCGCCTCCAGCTATTACTGTAGCCACACTTACGTGTCTTCATGCCATGGTACTTAATTAATTAAAGAGACAATTTCATTTTTACCCTTGCACGCATTATAGCTCAGGCGGTTGGTCGTCGGCCTCCCACCGCGGTAGCCCGGGGTTCGATCCAATCAGATCGCATGGGGTTTGTGGTCCACAAAGTGTCATTGGGCCAGGTTTTCTCTGAATACTTCGGTTTCCCATGCCAGTTCTCATGCTACCAACTGCTTCACATTTCTATCATTGGGTCTGGCAGAATAGGCCCAATAGTGACCTGCGTACAAAGGGAACTCGCATAAGAAAATATTTTGTTGATCTTGAAGATGAAGACCGAAATTTTGGTAAACACCACACTATATCACGTTGCAGAAGCCAACAATATTGATGTACATGTTCAAACCTCTTAACTCCGTCCTTAAAACGGTCTTTTCATCGGGGCCGTTTGGATATGTCAGTTGTTATGTAGGGAACTGTACTGAAGGCCACTCCTTCATGTTTGTGAGGGAGGTTCGCAGGTATAAAGATGTACCGTTATGTGTAGTTCTCAGCACACAAGGAGTTAGATAAATCCCCTCCTTGTCCTATTCTCTACAAGATGATGGGGTTTTAGACACGCTGGAATGTGTGTGTTTCAACAAGCACCGATAATTCCACTGTCCTCTTCTGTTCACAGTGAAACATATCTCAAGTATATAGTAATGCAATGGTGTTTAATTTGCTGGACGAAATCATAAGCCGTAAGTAAACTCTGTACGCGGTAGCAAAGGGAAGGTACACGTTGATGTGTCACCATCACAACCAGGGCCCAGATTTTGATGACATGTCATCTTTTTTTCCTTGTATCCTATGCGATGCTCTTAAATATACAAATCTCGGATATGAGCTGCTGGTTACAGAAATACTCGTATAAATGTTATAGGTAATTTTTTGTCATTTTTGACATTTTTAGGTTTAAGGTTATTTTTTCATTTTGGGGGTATTTTTTTTGGTAAATTTTGGACTTTTAAGGGTATTTCTTGTCATTTCTTCATATGTTTTCTGAAATGTGAATAACATGGAAGCGAAACCTTCTTTCTTTTCTCCTTCAGGTCATTTTTCTGGATTTTTTCAGTCATTTTATAGGTCATTTTTTGAATATTTTCAGTTCGTCAAAATCCGGGCCCTGCATATTACATTTTTGGGTCATATTTTAGGTCATTTTTCTGGATTTTTTCGGTCACTTTTAGGTCATTTTTTAAAAATATTTTCAGGTCATCAAAATCCGGGCCCTGATCATAACACAGGACAAAATCATGATATAAAGGCAGGCATTAAATCAGTTGAAAATGCGGTTAAGTAATATATTTTGATACTATGTAACAGATGAAAATTACTCTCACGAACTTTTAACTTGGAAACCAACTTAGAATTAGCGCGCCCTTTCAAAACTCTATATAACTTCTAAGAATATAGTTCTCCACAGAAAATGTAATACATCTACATTACCAACGCCAAGTGGCTAATGCTAACTGACTCCATGGAGCCAAGCCCTTGTTGAGAAGCCGCCAGTTATAAAACGTTTCATGAAACATAAAGTTCAGTACCGTGTACACAAGAGTCCCTCCACTAGTTCATATCCAGAGCCAGATGAATCCAGTCCGTACCTCCGCATCCTTCTCTATAACAGATCAAAATTACCCTCACGAAGATGTAAAGAGGCGGTTCCAGTCAGTTCAGATAAAAACGAACCGGAGGTTTAAAGTAAATAAAAATTGAATTATATTTGTTGTTTTGAGTGCGCAACTCGGTCTGTTATCCGGGGGGAAGAACATAGGTTGGTCGCGTTTCATAACGAGGTGATATAGAAAATATTTTGATTTAAGGGAAGAAATAACAGGATGCTGGGAAAAATTACATAATGAAGAGCCACTTACTTTGTTGCGCCGTGCTTCTAGTGCATTATAAAAACACGTTTTTTGTTGCTCGCGGCCATATTGTTCTAGAATGATAAAAAAGCCCCACAAAAACCCATCACTCCAGGAACCGAACCCCCAACCCTCCCCCGTGGACCGGTTGTAGTGATGTTGTAATAAAGCTAAAGGTGAGGTAAACTACCCCTGTAACAGGCCTTGGAGGCCCATAGGGTTTTGAGACATCGAGGCTCCAGCATTTTCTAGACAGTCGGCTCACATACAGCGGTGAGGTTGTCAGCCTTACACGCCGGCAGGCCTTTACCCTCAGGAAGATTCCTTGTACTCATTTCTGTGAGAGGCTGAGTCAACCCCAGGGCCATAACGCGGCTGGAAGGATTAGCTCAAGTGAAAAATCTAATGGCCTTATCGGGAATCGAACCCAAGTCCTTCCAGCTTTTAGCGTAGTGCCACAACCAATTACTCTACTGCGTGTTATAACAACCGTGAGGGTAGTGATATGACTGGAATCATTTAGTACTGATGAAACAACAATTTCATACAAAAATCATGGTGGGAATTTTCGTTAAAAATAACTCAGGGGACAGAGTTCCGAATGGCAGAATAATGTTAAAATGTAGGCTGACCTTAGCAGAACAATAAGTTGTGTCGTAAAGTAGGGGCACATTGCTTAGTGTAGAGATTTTGTCGTGACGGTGATGCACCTTAAGGATTGTGTCTAGTATCAGAGTGAGCTATTCCCTCGCATAAATCTAATCACTTTCTTCAACTGAAAACGGCTAACTTTCGAGGAGAGACAGTGAAAGTTCATTTCTGTTACAGAAGTCATTGTGAGGGTAGAACCTTCTGAAGAATCCTGAAACCCCACAATTCTCATTCCCTTGAGAATAACAGTCCTAATGGCCATCGCTGTGAAGCTTCGTGAAGTATCTTTTGCGTACGCCACAAGAAATCTGGCACTTGGTCCACGTGGAGTTTATAGCATATGAATGCGCATGAGGAGAGATTTACTGAAGGAATTAACCATTTTCCCTGGCAATTAACGTAACCAGGTACTTCAGTATTAACAGTTCAGCTGAGGAGTCAACTCTGTTACAGCCACTTATAGAGAGTACATCGCTCTCAAAGAAGTCTGGCTAAACAGGAACTTGCACAATTATGTAATACCCCTGATCTGGTAGTGGATATTGTGTGGGAAAGGAAGGCTTGGCTGGGTTCGCATAAGTAACAGAAGTTCTGGGAAGAATTAATCTCTTACTCTCCTTTTATACTACACGGTAATAGCCATTAGATATGAGGTTGGAAGAGAAAATTCTTGACTCTGCCAGGACTCGAACTCCCACCCCTGCATCGTCCAGGCTGTAGTCAGTCGCTGTACCGACTGCGCTACCGCGGCTTCTCGCACACGGATGGGGTATAAAACAAAAAGTTAAGGGGGACACATAGACAGCAAGATGATTTTTAACCCTCGTAAAAAAGATAAACCTTTTCCTGTAACAGGTCATGGAGGTCTATAGGATTGTGGGATGTCGAGTGTCCCAGATTTTCTAGGCAATCGGCTCACAGATAGCGGTGAAGTTGTCAGCCTCACGCGCCGGCCACATTATACCCTCCATTAAGGTTCCTGGTACTCATTTCTGTTAGAGGCTGAGTCGATCCCAGGGCCATAGTGCGGATGGAAATATTAGGGCAAATGAAAAATTCAGTGATTTCATCGGAAATCGAACACGCAACCTTCCGGCTTCTAGGATAGTGCCTCAACCAACTTCGCTACCGCGTCAAGCCTCATAACACTAAAAAAATTTAGGGGTATAAGTAGACAGACAGACAGACGGATACAGAAACAGACAGCAAGGTGATGTCATAAGCCTCGCTAAATAAGAATGTAACTGAGGGAATCGTTGAATGGAGGCAGGAGAGGTAGAACTAAAGTGGGCGGTTCCAGACTTAGATGACTGTAAGATGAAGAGAATGATTTACAAGAGATGAATAAAAGGTAAAGTTGTTCCTGTGCTTAACTGATTTAGTACTACGTCATGAAGGTGTATGAGGAGTGGATGTATAGATCCATATTTTCTTGACATCGGCATTAGCTGAAGGTGAGTGGTCAGCTTCACGCCCCTGCCGCTATACCCCCGGGGAAAGAACCCCCGGTACCCATTGGATTGGATGTTTAGTGAAAATTCTTGCCCTCACCGGAATTCGAACTCTGTCGACCAGCCCGTAGCCAGTCGCTATGCCAACTCAAAGAGATGGATGCGAGGGCAAATGTTAAGAAACAACTGGGTTGAGTTTAAAGGAAGGCGAGGCGGCTAGACGACCGCAAAGCCGAAGAGTATGTAAGTAGGTAAGGAAATATACGTATTGATTTCGTACTCATAGTAGCAAGTGTGACAGGAGGTTCGAGAAAACTGCACAGTGAGGAGCTTCATAGCTTGTACGCTTCTCCAAGTATAATTAGAACGATCAAGTCAAGGAGTATGAGGTGGGCAGGGCATGTAGCATGAATGGGGGAGACGAGGAATGCACATAGGATATTGATGGGAAAGCCAGAAGAAAGAGACTACTGGGAAGACTAAGGCGTATATGGGTGGACAATATTAAAATGGATCTTAGAGAGAGAGATTGGAATGGTATGGATTGGATTGATCTGGCTCTGGATAGGGACCAGTGGAGGGCTCTAGTGAACACGGTAATGAACATTCGGGTTCCATAAAATGCTGGGAAATTCTTGAGTAGCTGCAGAATTGGCCGCTCCTCCACAAGGGCTCAGCTCTATGAGTAAGTAAGTAAGTAAGTACGTTTTTTTTATTGCTAGTGGGGTGGGACTAAGTCCCTTGTACTGCGGCCACTTGGCCTATTGTACCAGCCCCAGATGATGTGTCAGGGTGATTGTGGAGCAATTTGTGGAATGAAGATTGGCAGGGGAAACCGAAATACTCGGAGAAAACCTGCCCCAGCGCCACTTTGTCCACCACAAATCCCACTTGACCAGACCCGGGATCGAACCCGGGCCGCCGCGGTAGGAAGCCAGCGACTAATCGCTTGAGCTATGGCGCGGCCCTAGTAAGTAAGTAAGTAAGTAAGTAAGTAAGTAAGTAAGTAGCAGGTGTACTGTATATTATTCATACATAAATGGCGCGAAGGAAGGATTTACTGTGCATTCCCTTTCTGGAAGTAGCAACACAAAGATTATCTGATGGCTCGGAACCAGTACAACTCTCTGTAATGGATTGTGACCTTTGTACTATGGGACATACTTTAATATATCAGTTTAATAAGTCACTCACCTTTTTAATGATCCGTGTGAGTTTGATCTCACGTGATTTAATAAACGCTGTTTGCTGTAGCATTTCAGTACGTTCTCCAATGCCATCATCAACCATGATTTTAAAATCATAACTCGATAAAGTAAGAATGTGAGGTGCTAGGCCCATGAGAAGCTCCTCAACAATTTTCCCGGCTTTTATAAGATAAGGTAAAAAAGGTAAAGTTGTCCTGTGCTTAACTAATTAAGCACTGCGCCATGAAGACGTATGGGGGAGCGGATGTATAGATCCACGTATTATTGACTTCTGCACTGGTAGGAGGTGAGTGGTGAGCTTCACGCCTGGACCACTTTATCCCCGGTATCCACTGGGTAGGACCCTTGGTGGGCCCCAGAACAGGTCTGGACGCCGTAGAGAGGATTAAAATCTTGAATCTACCGGGATACAAATTCCGACCCCTCGGCCATCCAGCCCGTAGCCAGTCGCTATACCGACTGAGCTATCCCGGCTCCTTTTTGGCCCTTTTATAGGACTCGAAATTTCATTACTGTGTCCATAAAGACGCCTACTGGTGTCATATCTGGAACCAGTTAAAATCTTTCAACATTCTCAAATTTTATTTCCACTTCAATAGAATCATCCTACAAACCGCTTGGTATAGAACAGGTGGGACGCGTTCGACTCTCGGTCCTCTGGGTGGGACGTGAGGCTTTGAAAATAAGACTTTCCTTAACCATTAATACAGTATTATTAATAATTCGATGGAGTTGAATCCTCCAGTCGCTCAGCTACTCTAGAATTTCCCAACATTTTATAGAACCTAAAGGTCATTGACGTGTTCACAACAGCCCTCCACTGGTTCCTGTCCTGACCCTGATAATACAATAACACCAGAGTGTCCGCATGAAAGGTATCCAAAATAAAATCATTATATCTCAGAAAGAGTTTATTATACACATTAATGGGTTACACCATTACAAAGGGAAACTATCAAAGTTGCCTTTTGCGTATATAACTTTCTCAGTGAATTTCAATGTGGGCTTCCTTGGTGGCGCGACAAATATCCATATTTGAATCATGTTTGGTGTTACCGTAACCACAGTGTCCCTTATGTGGGCTTTCAGGTGTTGAAGGTCGCATGAAAAAAAAACTTTCAGAGTTTTCCTTTCCGATGACAATTAATTTCCGAGATATACATTTTTTATTTCGGATAACTTTCATCCGGACTCCCGGTACATAAATTTGAATATATCAGAGCACACTTCTTGTAAAAAGAGATGCTTTATTTTGGGGACTCGTGTTTTTCTCAAAATCACTGCAAAGGTGGAAATCATAGGCACAGACCCCCCCCCCTTCCAAGAGTGTAGGCGAAGTAAGGACTGGCTTCACTCCTCACAGATAAAACCTAAGGAAGACATTAAACTTGTCCCTTATTGTCATGAAACGGATCATTGGTATCCAGAATTCACGAACGAGTTAAGAAGAAATTAAATTCCGGGAATACTTGCTGAATATTTGATCTTTCTGTCTTCTCTCTAAAGTCCCTTGGAGCAGGGATAACTCAGTCGGTATAGCGACTGGCTGCGAGCTGGAAGGCGGGGTTTCGAATCCCGTCAGAAGCGAGGTTTTCTCTTCTTCACAGAGCCCGGACCGAATCTGGGGCCCACCCAGCCTCCTATCCAGTGGGTACCGGGGACGATTTCCCCGGGAGTAAGGCGGCTGGGTCATGAAGCTGACCACTCCATCTATAACCGAGGCCAAGAATACGTGCAGCTCTACCGCCATTTCACCATATGTCTTCACGGCATAGTGCTTAATTAAGCACAGGAACAATTTTACTTTTTTTTAAATCCCAAATGTAAGTTACACAAGATTATTTCCATCTGTTGTTTTGTGTGGATGTGAATGACAGGGTACTAAGTCGAAAATTTGGACCTGAAATAGAGAAAAAACGGGAGATTCAGGGGAAAACAGCAAATGGGAGCTTCACAAATTGTTTTCTTCATTCCGATGATCTGGGCATGGAGCACGCGTGTGATGGGTGAGAAGTGGGTGAGGGATCAGTCGAGTTACAGCTCTACTCTGTAGGTCTGCATATCGCGGTACCTGATTAAAAGCCTGTTTGAAAAACATTTTTTTCGGAAACCAACTAGGAGACCTAGGAGTAAAAAGGTAAAGCTGCCCCTGTGCTTAATTAAGTACTACACCATGAAGACGTATGGGGGAGTGGATGTATAGATCCATATTTTCTCGACCTCGACACTAGTTGGAGATGAATGTTCAGCTTCACGCCCCTGCCGCTTTACCCCCGAGGAAATAGCCCCCGTTAGCCATAGTATAGGAGGTTGGGTGAACCCCAGAGCCGGTCGGGACGACGTGGAGAATTGAAAATTCTTGCCCCACCGGGACTCGAACTGCGACTCCTAAAACCCCCAGCCCGTAGCCAATCGCTATACCGACTGAGCTATCCCGGCTCCGACCTATGAGTCACTCACTCACTCATGGAGCTGAGTCCTTGAGGGGCCGCCAGTTCTGCAGCTACTCAAGAATTTCCCAGCATTTTATGGAACCCGAGGGTTTATTACCGTGTTCACAAGAGCCCTTCACTGGTCCCTAACCTGAGCCAGATCAATCCAGTCCATACCATCCCATCATATCTCTCTAAGATCCAGTTTAATATTGTCCCCCCACCTACGCCTTGGTCTTCCCAGTTGATTCTTTCCTTCTGGCTTTCCCACAAATATCCTATATGCAATCCTCGTCTCCCCATTCGCGCTGCATGCCCTGCCCACCTCATCCACCTTGACTTCATCATTCTAATTATACTTGGAGAAGAGTACAAGTTATGAAGCTCCTCATTATGCAGTTTTCTCCAACCTCCTGTCACTTCATCTCTCTTCAGTTCAAATATTTTCCTCAACACCCTGTTCTCACACACCTTCAGTCTTCGTTCTTCCCTTAATGTCAGAGAACGAGTTTTATACCCACACAGAACCACAGACAAATTATAGTTTTGTATATTCTAATTTTTATGTTTCTGGACAGCAGACGATAAGACAAAAGATTCTGAACTGAATGGTAGCAAGCAGTACCCGAGTTCCAACCTAGGAGTAGATAAAAGAATATTAGCGGTATTGAAATGGGTCGTAAGGAAATATAGTTTTGGAGTGTGGACTGAATTCACCTGGAATGAGAAGGGTAGAGTAGCCGCGCGCTTGAACATGATAACTAACCTATAAGAGGATGGGACATTTCTTGAGAAGCAGAAGAAAGAGTCTTCTCCACAGAGTTTGGCACTCAGCAGTGCTTCGACACCTGTAGACCTGTATTTGCAGCTTCCAGAGAAAACCAATTAAAAGAGATAGATCATAAACTTCCTTGCGTAGGATAGTTCAGTGGGGATGTGCCAGAAACCAGCGTTGGTCAGTCACCGTGAGAGATGAAGGGTCAATGGACGCATGAGGGCTATATATCCTTTGCGCTCCATATATCACGGACAGGGTGAGGTGTAATCTTTCTGGAGGGTTCAGGATCTTTTATTATACTTCCCTCCCCTTCCCCCCCAATCGTTAACAATGGACGGTGTCACGCAGATTCAAAAGCTTCCAGACACTTCCGCAATCTACCCAGGCGAAAAGCGTATTTCATGTCGTTTCATATAAATAGGCTTCAGTTTAATTTCGTTAGAAGAAAATTAATTTCCTATGTGCCCTTGCGATGGACACTTTCTTTCTTGGGTAACTAATACACCGACTTCTAAAATATCTCTTGGGGTTGAAAAAGAATGAAAATAAAGGGCTTAATTAATTAAGCGCCACACCATAGAGACGTTTGGGAGAGTACAGTTATAGCTCCACCGTTCTTGACTTTTATATTGGTTGGAGGTGAGTGGTTAGCTTCACGCTCCTGACGCTTTACCCCGGCGAAGGTTCCCACGGTACCCATTGGATAGGAGGCTAGGTTTGTTCCAAAAGCGCTCCGGACTTTATGTAGAAAATAAGAATATCTTGCCCATATCGGGAATCGAATTCCGACTCCGAGTTCATAGCCTAGTCACTATACTAACTGAGCTATTTCAGCTCCTTTTCTAAAGAGCAGACGCAATATTATGAAGCTCCTTGCCCTTTTCTTCATCCTATTGTAATTTTCCCTCTTTTAGGGTTGCTCATTTCACAGGAGATATATTCCTCGTAAAAAGGGGCCCTCGTCTTACTAATATTCAACCCTCCTTTTTGTTCATTTGATCCTATGCCTTTTACGTTTTATGACAGCTCACTTTATCATCTTTGGTCTCTCTATCTCTCTTTCAGCATTATATTAGACGGAAACACAAATGCAGGCAGACCGTTTTGATGGAACTTGCCGCCAATTGAGCCCTTCAGTAAGGGACAAATGTAGGGCAATGCACCCGTTTTTACGTTCCTATTATGCTGACAGTTAGGGGATATAAGGGGTGGGTGTTGGAATCTGAACCCGATTAGTTGAGAAGGGATCTGAATTTTATGGCAATTCAATACAAAAACATGACCATAAACTGGGGTCCTCACTGCCGAGAGTGTTCTGTTTGGCGAGCTTTCAACGGGTTCCGCTAGGCGGCGTTACTGTTTAAATGCATTTACGGGTCCTTTCTTTGCAGTGAATTTTGTAGTTCTGTGTTCTTTGGCGAAGCTGGCGGTTCATTCACATCAGGTAATGCCTCCGGTCGGACAGTACTGAAGTGGAGGCAGTCGTGTTCCGGAAGTGATGCGATCCTTGCCTCAAAAGGGAGCTGAGTCCTCTCATTCGCTTTCGAACAATTTAAAGGCCGTTCTTCGTCCAACCAATTTACAGTTTCTTATGCAATAGTAGTAGTAATAATAATAATAATAATAATAATAATAATAATAATTCATAACTTGTGCTCTTCCCCAATTTTATTAGAATGATCAAGTCCATGAGGATGAGATGGACAGGGCATGTAGCACGAACGAGGAGACGACGAGGGCATATAGGATTGGTGAGAAAGTCAGAAGGAGAAACCATTAGGAACACCAAGATATAGGTTGGTGGTCAATGTTAAAATGAGTTTATCCATCTGGAGGATCTGAGGAAAAGCATTAATGATATCTGAATAGCCGGTGTCTCAGCCGAGATTCGAAAGGAGAACCACTCCAATAGAAGTGCACGGTGGCACCGTTTGGCCAACCCCTTGGTGGCGCTCTTAGGAACTCTGTCTATATAGCTTCGAATCATACTGTCACGTGCATGGAGTGACTAGAGACGGGGTTTTGGATCGCATATTGGATTTGTTGACCACTTCAACACACTGCTTGTAATCGCACTTAAATATAGCGCCGTCTCTGATCGCTTTATCAGATCATGCTAAATCTTTTCCAGACCGCAGCGTTGTCGCTAGTAGTTGCCTGGGAACGGCTTCTAAGAATGATTATTCCTCTGCTTCCGTGCTCAAGTTCTCTCTGAACAGCATCTCCCTTCCAACTGCATATTCTTGCTTCAGTTGTCCTCATTGTAACCACTCTGCACGGACCGAGTAGGAAACTCCGTTTCCAACAGTACCTCTGTAGTTTCATGCGTATCCGTTGCAAATGGAATGTTTTTACTGAGCTGTTGCCTAGAAACGGTTCTACACGCTACAATATAATGACTGGGAACAATTAATTGTGGAAAGAAGTGGTCGTGGCCTAATATAAGGTAGTGTCTTAACATTTACATGAAGAGATCGAAGAAAACAATGGGAAATATCAGGCGTGAATGTGGATATCTTCGCTGAGATTTGAACCGCTCGTCTCTCGAAACGTCACCGCTAAAGCTAATTTGCTCGGTATTATTATTATTATTATTATTGATCGAGATGGACTACCGAGAAATCTCGGCTAAATTCTGGCAGGTTTAAGAGAATTTTCTCTTCTTTACAGCGTCCAGACCGGCCCCAGGACCTTCCCAGCCCCCTATACGTTGGGTACCCAGGTTTTTCCCTGGGGGTAAAGCGGCCGGGGCGCGAAGCTGACCATTCACCTCCATCTAGCGTCGAGGTTAAGAATGGTGGAGCTGTATATCCAATTTTATAGCCCATAATAGCCTGGTGCTGCTTAGTTAGAATTAATTCTCTCTCGCAGGCAGGTAGCTGCCTGCTAATGTTGATTCTTACATACTTTACTGCTCTCTCTGGACGAGATATGCTCATCCTAAACGTCGGTTGACGTTTATTGGAATACAAGGCGTTAAAAGAAATCTTCATAACCATCGCTGTGCGAACCTGAAATCTAACATTCTGGGCAGTCGTGTTGAGCCCGTGACACAGATGTCAGCACCTCTGCTTTCTGTTTCTGAAGGCGTCATGTTAGCTTCTGGTCGTGTCAAGGGCTATCCTCATCAGTTAACTTTTCTATTGTTTTGCAACCCAAGAAAGAATTTAAAAATGAAAGCCAGGTAAAGGTAAAACGCAACTTACTACCCAGGGGTAAAGCGGCCGTGGCGTAAAGATGACCACTCACCTCCATCCAGTGCCGAGGTGGAGCTATACCTCCACTCCCCCATATGTCTTCATGTCATAGTGCTTAATTAATTAAGCACAGAGACAGCCTTACCTGTTTAGGTAAAGATAAAATTGTCTCTATGTTTATTTAAGCGTCCCGCAACGAAGACATATTGAACTGTAGGTATAGGTCCATACAATCTTACCTTGGTCTCTACATAAGGCTGAGTTATTAGCTTCACGTCCTCCCCGCATTATCCACGGGGAAAAAGCCCTCGGCGTCCATTGGATAGGAGGTTGGGCGTGTCCCAGAGCCGAGTTGATGCTATGTAGAGAAATGACTGTCTCGTCTCTGACAGCAATCGAACACCGATTTCTCGGTTGTCGCTATATGAACTGAGCTATACCTCCTCGAGGCTTATATCCTATGTTTGGACGAAGATAATTTAGTAATGAAAGTGTAATAGGTCTTTTCCCAGATGAGTCGGAAATACAGCCAGATATGAACCCCAAGTCTCCTATTGAACCTTTTCTTATCTGGGTAATAATTTGTCGCCTTTTGGGCAGATCCAGATTTTCCTGCATTCTGGGGGAGGAAGCAGACTTGGACTGCCATAAAAACATAAATACTCTTTTCAGGAAGGAATTTCACAGCCTACTTAGTAAGAATGCTGGGTTCCATAAAAGAGGAAGTCTCTTCGCTACTCTAGGGCTCCTTTCTTTGAAATTCAGGCAGTTACGAGTAGCTTAGCAAGTTCACATGTTCTGGGATGTAGTGACATGTGCTCCGAAACACATTTTATCGACGTTTCGATGCAACGTACTGCCTCAATCTATACGGCAGTAGAATGAAGTTGGAGGCAGCATGTTCCTTTGAAACTTCGGTAGGGATATACCAGACTACATGGCATCACATCCAAGAATCTGAACTCACCGCGATGAGATCCTCAGACCTCACCTAATTAGGCTGGATGTGAGGTTCTCACAGTGGTGACTATAGAAGGCTGTCATCTGGGATGTGACTCCTTGTAGTCCGTTAGTTCACCTACTTTCGGAGGAACGTACTGCTTCCAGCATCAGGGTCGAAGAGTACACGTAAACAAGCAAGCAGGTAGCAAACTGTAGGCACAGCTTCGAAACGTCAGTGAACTTATATCGGACTACACGGCGTTGAGTTCCAGAAGATAATACTCAACACAGTCACTGCTGCGGGGACTTCATATCGAAGGAGTGTTCTTGTCATAAATCGCTCCCGGCACGTCATTTACCAAGCAAGCCTTTTCTTTCACTTCATTATATTTTCCTGTAACGCAACCTGCCCATCCAGGTGTTACGTAGCCACGCCGTGTTACGTTGTCTAGTACCTGCAGCAGTACTCACGTCTAATGACATAACTTGCGAAAACTTAATTAACTCGGTAGTAACACAATCTGCCGGCGACTTAAGCAATCTCCCTAACTGGGAAAATGAATTACAAACGTTGTAGCGGTTTGTTTTCCTTATTTCTGTGTCCGTTACGTACTGGCGGTTACCGTTGCTTCTATCTTTCGCGTACTGCCACAGTACCTTAACCCTGCCGCTGTGACGTCATTCTCGACTCACTTGGAGTACTGCCAACACTTCCGCGTTTCAGAATAGCTCTCTGTCTGTCTCACTCAGAGTCGCGCTCGACGATGTTATATGCTCCGCATATACAAACATAAATACACACATATGTCCATGTGACACACAATTCAAGTTACCGGCCGGCAAAACTAGCCAAGCCAAAACAAGTTCGCAGAGACTGTTTTCATTTTGCATTTCTATTCCGCAGCTTCTTGTGCAATCTATTGGAGTACTTAGAGAACTACATGGCATTATCCGTGGCCTGCCATCTTGCAGAAGGATTAGAAAACGTGTACGTGTTATGCATTGCAATGAACTGATCTTAACAGTTTTCACATTGTAACCGGGGCTGAGATATCTCATGACATGTAGTTGTGGATTAAGAAGAGCCAGATAAGAATATGAAGAAAGCAGTCTTCTGGGATTTGGCACCGTGTATATGTGGTGTTAACCGACGTTTCGGAGGAACGTATCGCCTCCATCTTCAGGGTAGAAGAAAAAAATATAAGAATCTGCAAGCAAAGAGACCGTGAGAACCGGTGAAAGCAGTCTGCACAGTTCAAGAGGCGCACAATCTTAGGATGAGCCGTTTGGGCTGTGGGTTCAGATGTCTTCTATTGCATTCATGCTTGAGTACATTTTGGGAAGAAAGTTTCTTTTATCACATTTAAGATACTGTATAGTAAACACAACTTTCAACCGCTGAAATCCTGCTCGTCGTATGAGTGCACTAATATGGCAGGCCGAAGTTCTCACGATAAAATATTCCTTATTAATAAAAATACATTCCGGTCTAGAAAACCGAGATTAACAGCCGTGGGGATTCGTTGCGCTGACCATGGGACACTCTCTATCCGCTAAAGTTGGAACTAACTTAGCCGACAAGCGCGGTCGCTAGGTCGGTAAAGTTCACTTGCGGACCAAAAGCTACGGAGTAATATGTAGTAATCTAATCTGTAAAAAAAAGTACATTGTTGTCGCTCGTGGTCACAAGTTATTTGTTTAGAATGAATATAAGTGTTAATTTCGAAAGGAAGAAACCAAATAAAAATCTCTTGCAAACTTATGAAATATAATAAAACAGTGATGCGTGACTTCACTCTGCAACGCAATGATTTCCACAAAGAGAGAGAGAGTGTTAAGTAGAATGTTGGAAAATATTTTATATGCTATGCACAACAGGCTAATTCCTACATAATTATAGCATACCATGACATCGCCTTTCTTATGGATAGGGCATACAGTACTTAGGTTCCATTCCTCTGGGATTATTTCAGTTATCCATATCTTAACTATTAGCTGACGTAAGTGCTTGGCATATTCTGGGCCTGCAAATTCCACTAATTCTGCCTTGATGAGATCCATTCCTGGAGCTTTATTATTTTTCAATTTTTTTATAGCTTGTTCTAATCCTTTTATGGTTGGCGCTGGCTCCTCAGCCTCAAAATTTCCTTGATTCCGGTCTATGGTCATACATTCCACTTGTTCAGAGGCGTTACCATTTAATAATTCCTCAAAATATTGCACCCATCTTTCCAATATTGCTTCATCGCTACTCAATATCGTGCCTTCTTTATCTCTATGTAAGGTTGTTCTAGGTTGAAAGTCCTTTCGACTCTTGTTTAGTTTTTGATAAATCGCTCTAATTTCGTTTGAACTTCTTAAATGCTCCAGTTCAATCAGTTCTTGTTTATCATATTCCCTTTTCTTCTTTTTATGCAATCTTTTTTGTTTTCTTCTCGCTTCACGGTATTCTCCCATGGCCCCTCGAGTATGGTTCCTTTGCTGTATTCTCTTATATGCCTGTTTTTTTTTTATTTGTCACTTGCTCACACTCTCCATCAAACCAATTCTTATGCTTTATGCTTTCCATTCTGCCTAAGACTGCACCAGCAGCATTTATAATAACATCTCTGAGGTCCCTCCAGGCTTCACTGACATCCTCACTATCAGAGAGAGCTGCCAGGCATTCACCAATTAATCCAGTATATCTGGTTGCAACTCCTTGTTCCACCAATTTTCCACAATTCCATTCCTTAGCCTGGGTTTCCATGTATCTCCCTTGCATTAGATATTCGACTTGTAATCTTTGATATTATTAAGTAATGATCAAGTCAATGTTGGCCCCCCTGTAGCTCCTGACATCCATCAAATCTGAACAATGCCATACGTCTATTAGGAGGTGATCAATTTGATTAAACACATTTCCATCAGGGGATTTCCAGGTTCGTTTATGTATATCCTTGTGATTAAACATTGTACTACCTACTACCATGTTTCTTGAGGATGCAAAATTTATTAATCTCATCCCATTATCGTTTGACTTGTTATGTAGGCTATGTTTTCCAATAACCGATCTATATACATCTTCATTCCCCACTTTGGCATTCATGTCCCCTATGATTACTTTACAATCCCTTTTTGGACATTCGCCATATATTTCATCCAATTCATCATAAAAGGAATCTTTCTCCTCATCACTTTTTTCTTCAGTTGGGTCATGTGCACAAATAAGGCTATAGTTAAAAAAACTTTCCCTTAATTCATAGCCTACATGTTCTGTGAGATTTTGCCTGGAAGTCTAAAGTAAGATGCTTCCTTTTTTTATTAACAATAAAACCTGTTCCAAACATGTGACTTTTTCTGACAGCTATAGAATACAACATGATCACTCTTTTCCATGACTCCTTTACCCAACCACCTCAGTTCTTATATAGCAGTGATATCTAGTTTACAGCCATCAAGTTGTTCAAGTAGCATTTTCAGTGCTCCGGCTCTGTAAAGAGATAATACATTCCACGATCCAATTCTCAAATCCTTTAAACGTTTTCCAGGTCGTCTTGAATAGGTCCGCCCGGCTACTCTTTCCTCGGATTTCTGAACAATTTAGTTTTTACGGTATGAGGTTGTTAGCCTCACGCCCAAACCCCAACCTGGAAGACCAGGGTATCCTTCTCTGTCTGGCTCCTACCCCTTGATCTGTCCGGCATGGGTGGCCCTACCAGTAGCTACGCTACCACCGGCATAGCTCTCAGAGTCTCAGGAGCACTCAAACCTCACCACCACGATAAGGTGGAGATACCTTTGGTGGGGTTGCTTAGGATATAGTTCATATTAATCCGTAGTGGTGATGACATTTTCCATTCAGTAATGCAAAGTACATATACACGTATGTATGTGAGATCTGAGATTCTGAAGGCAGGGAATATTGTAACTATGGTATTCTGGAATGTGTTGGTGCGTAGTCTGGAAGATATTAACATTTCTGAGGTGCCTGCGGCCTCCATATTCATGGTGGCAGATTGAGGCAGTGAGTTCTCCAGAAGTGTTACAAAACTAACAAACTACACGGCGTCACACTCTAGACAACCATAAACATAAAATATAAAAGTAAATAGGCTTGTATATAAGGAAGTTTTACGGGTGCTTATTTTAGCGCCACGCCATGAAAACGTATGGGGGCGTGGAGAGAGGGCTATACGCATTCTTAATTTCAACATTACATGGAAATGAATTGTCAGCTTCATTGCCTGGCTGGTTTAACCTCGGTAAGCTTCGGGTATGTATCTATGTGGGTGACAGAGCTGTGGAGAAGGGACGGGATTCAAACCCCGATTCCATAGCCGTCCAGCCCATAGTCAAGTCACTATTTTCGCATCTCAGAAAACCACAGTCACAGTATAACATTACATAATAATTACATGGAACACTGATATACCAGGAATAGTTAAGAAAAATCAAGACAACACTGTTCTGAGACAATAGAAACGTCTTCCAAATATGGACCTGATGTTTCACAGTAGAGTCAGAGAGATCTTATTTGAGAGGAGACTAAACCGACACAGATAAAATATACTTTGTTACATAAGTACAAAATATTGTTATACATTTCAGAAAAATAATATAATGTATGTATGTGGGTATTGTTGCTGAGCAACTGAGGGCTTTTCAAGAAGAACTCAACTCCGGGGAGTCAGCTAGTTAGCTTTTAGTTCAAATAATTATGACCACATGAAGAACATATGATATTGCAATTCTCATTTTAATACTTACAGCGGTGAAGTTTGGTCGCATGTCCAAGAAGCAGCGGGAGAAAGTGGAGGATGAGGTGCGGTTCCACAGGGCACAGCTGCGAGCACAGACAGAAACTGCACCTGACAGTTCTGTCTTTGACACGCAAACACCTTCATCATCTGACCAACTGCAGCCCAACTATAATGGCGGGTAAGCCCAGTTTCTTTGCAGGACATGAGATGGGATAGACATTTGTACAAAAGCCTTCTTTGGTTGAAGCTTAACGTGTGCTTTGGAATTCAGCTTGATTGGAAATTGATAATAGGAGGGCTATTTGGAAAGTAACCCCTTTTTATTTTAGGCAATTAATGTAGGACTGGCGGAGAGCTTGGGCATGCGAGGTAGTGTCACATGACCCATTGCTTTGTACACCATCAAATAACTGGTCACCTAGTGTTTGTTCTTGTCTCTACAGAGTGAGTTATGATGTGCTCTGCAATGGATAATCCCTCCACCTGCGAAATTCGCCCAGATATCCGCTTCTTTCACGCTGAAAACATGAATGCTTCGGAAATCCATTGTGCATTATGCGCGGTTTACGATCAGAGTGTAATAAGTGAAGAAACTGTAAGACAATGGTGTAGACTGTTCAAATATGGCCGAAAAAATGTTCACGATGGAGAGCGAAGTGGTCGGCCATCTTAATAAGTGATGACCGAAGAATGTGTGAAAGGAGGCACTTCACAATTTCATGCAGATCTCCACAAATTTCGCTCACTATTCTCCACTGGATTGTCAGGGTTAGGCTAGGCTATGACTTTTGCGCAAGATGGGTTCTGTAAATTCTCAAGGGTGCTCACAAAACGCAGAGAATGGCTTTGGCTTTGACATCTTTAGAGCGATATCACAAAAATGACGATGAATTTCTCAATCACATCACACAAGTAACAGATGATGAAACCTGGGTTTCATTTGTGAATCTTGAAACCAGAGAGCAGTCAAAGCAGTGGGTGCACACACATTCACCAAACAAGCCGAAACAATTTTAAAAAATTTTAACACTTATAAATATAGTAATCACTTGTTATAACGGACCAGGATATAACAGACAAAACCTGGATATATATGACTGCAAATTTTTAGAGATACTGATGCACCAAGAAGGTTTTGCAGTTAGAAACTATTTAAAATAAAAAGGAACCCCAATATGAAAACCTTTATGTATCATATTTTGTGTTTCTCTGTTTATTGTGTGTATTGGCCATGTGTCCTCTCGATATCTCAACCCTATGGGCCTTGACAGCCTGTTACAGGTATAGCTTTAACTTTATTGGTTATGTGCCCTATGCTGTACTTTTCATGACTATCCCTTTGCTCAGTTAGAGTGGACATCAGCGACAATGGACACTCTGCCCCCCACCCTGTTAATCCGTTATAATGAGGGTTCACTGCATATTTTATGAAAAAGAAAATAATTACGATGTAAGAAGTATTCAACAAAGATCTCTGATATTCTGTCTTACATGCAACACTCTTTTGAAAAATTGTTTGAAAGCTACTACATGTACACAATGAGTCTTTTGAACTTGTTTAAAACCACATTGTACACTACATGTTTCAACTGTCATTGGTCATCATTGGGAGTTTTAAAACTCTTTGTGGAGACTGCTGTGCTTGTGTTTTGCACTTCTAATGTTTGATGTGTAGTCCCATCATACATTCATGTTTTTCCTCCTGCTGGGTGTTTCCTCCTACTGTGTTGTATATTTAAACCACCGAAACAACAGGATGCAACTATATAACCTTAATAAGTGAGTTATGAATTCTCTGTTTCAGCTACACATACAACAGTGACCTGGGCAGCTACACCCCTGCAACACACGGGGGGTATACCTATGCCACAACACCGGTACAAACACAGCACCAGCAGATGGCATATGACATCAGCGCTGACTATGTGGACAGCACAACGACATATGACCCTCGGCCAGGTCCTGGGTTGGATACCCTTTCTGCTGATAGTGCCATCATGGCTAATGTTGTTACAACAGGTCAGTGTTGTGCCTAAACAAATTATTTTACTACATTAATAGTCTAATAACATTTTGAAGAATGCTGTCTTCTGGGATGTGGCACTGTGGAGATCTTGTGTTCACACATCTGAGAAGATGTATTCTTCAAAGTCACTGCCCTGAAGACCTCAAATCTTACATGATAACTTTTGCTTATATGTGACTTTTTTAATTTCTTAATAAATATCATTACATTGTCATTCTGTGTATTAAACCCATCAGATACTTATTAATTAATAATCTACAACTACATGTACAGTGTGGATGAAATCATGATTTGATGCTTGAGAAAGATTTGGGGCAAAGCACAGTTTACACAGATAGCATACAGTAGCTTCTCCTACTTGTCATGGTTACTTTTCCCCTGAGTTTTCTCTGACATATTTTGGGTAGGTGATTTCATTAAATATAATTATACAGGTGGATGCTTAAAACTTTGTCTCTGTGATGTGATATGACACCAAACATCTCCTGTATTTCAGTTGGCACTAACTACAATGCAATGCCAATTTTCACAGCTGCAGCATACTTTTTCTTCACAGCTGTACTTTGTGACATTAAGAAGAAAACTGTTTATTGGTAAGGGAAGGGGTGGGGGAATGAAGATATGGTGCCTCATAAACTATATTTTTGTCAAAGATTGTGTATCCATCCTCTTCAATTCTGGAATTGTCACTGGCTAGAATGGGCTATTCAAGGATTCAGGAACTTTGTATTTGGTATGGACTAGATTATTTAAAAACAATAGAGAGTAATGGATAAATTCATCCTGTTATTAGAAGAATGTTCTTATTCTGAAAATGGAAATGGGAACTTTGTTAAACAATCCTGATATCCAGCTCTACAAACAGAAAATATCAGACATCTACTAGGTGCAGAAATGATTATGAGTCTCATCATAAGGTGTCCATTGCTCTTAGATTTTAAGCACAACTGGAATGTGTTGAAAATTTTTGTAAAACTCCTTAATATCTAATTTTATGAAAATCTGTTTAATGCTTCTCAGATTGTTACATATGGACAGATTTACATACACATTTTTAATTGTGAATGCACAAAAATTACATTTAATTTCATTAACACCTCAGTTTCTGATAATAACACAATATTGCAATAGCTTATAATGTAATTTGAAGACGGTGCTGTTAGAATTTGTTATATGCGGTTAAGTCTAAAATTTGAAATTTAATTTCTTGTAACTGTGGACTGGATTGAAAAGGATCATGGCCCATAAAAATATAATACTCCTAGAATTTCATGTTTTTTGTAAGAAAGAAATTAAATGTTATGCCAAGACTTATGTGGAAACCCCTTGAATTCTGTTGTAAACTTCTTAAAGTTTAGAGAAGCCTCAGTCCCAAACCATTGTACTTTGAATAGTAAAAAAGAAGTAAAGCTATCCCTGTATCAGGCTGTGAAGGTCCATAGGGTTGTGAGACGTTGAGGGTCCCACATTATCTAGATAATCGGCTCAAAGATTGCGGTAAGGTTGTCAGCCTTAAGCGCCAGCCGCACTTTACTCTCCAGGAAAATCATTTAATTAATTCCTGGTACTCATTTCTCTTAGAGGCTGAGTTGACACCAGGGCCATAGTGCGGCGGGAAGGATTATGTCAATTGAAAAAAATTCAATGACCTCATCGGGGCTTGAACCCGCGACCTTCCAGCTTGTAGCATAGTGCCTCAACCAATGTATAATTGCCTGAAGTGCTAAACTGAAATAATGTAGAAGTATGATCCTGTCTGATTAGAATGGCTTAACTCTATTTATTATGTTAGGGATACAAGAATAGCTCAGTCAATATAGTAAAGGGCTATGGGCTGGCGATTGAGGTTTCAGTTCCATGCAGGGACAAGATTTTTCTCTTCCTCATAGCTTCTAGATTGGCTCTGGGGTCCACCCAGCCTCCTATCTGATGGGTACTGGGGGTAAAGCGACCTTGGCATGAAGCTGACCACTCACTGCCATCTAGTGTGGGGGTTAAAAATGGTGGAGCTATACTTCTAATCCCCCCTACATCTTCATGGCATAGTGCTTAAGTGATTAAGCACAGGGACAGGAGAAGTTTCGGTAGGGAATAAAGCGAGAAGCTCATTGAGGAAATTGTATAGAAACACACTGAATTGCAGTCATTGTAAGGAAAATTATACAATACTAAGATTGTGAATCACATCAGTGAGATGATTTAACATACTGGCCACTTTTGTGTCCAGTTTGAGATAATATGATCAAAAGAATTACTCCAGACTATCTGAGGCAGTGAACATCTACAGGAGATCCAGAAAATAAATTGACTTAACTCAGTTGTGTTTTGTTTTTATTTGTCTGATTAAATATATATAAGGAACTTTCGTACAAGTTAATTAGTGTTGATTAAGTATGTGCATTATCTTCTCCTTCTGATAATACATGCTTTGGGCTTCCAAACAGGTAGCGGAAGCAAAACTAATTCTCTGAGTCTTCTTGGTCAAGAGCAACAGCAACATCAACAGTCAAGGCCTGGCATGAATCAGCGATTAGGAGGGTGCAGTAGTAGTGGTGGTGGAGGTACAGGTGGTGGTGGCTTGGTGGCGGTAAAGCAGGAAGCAGCAACCGCAGGAGGAGGAAGTGGAAATTCATCTGTTGAAAATCTGGTGGCGGGCTTTGTAGATAGCACGACATTCCTTGCTGCATCTCCAGTCCCCAGCAGCACAGTTGGGGCACCACAGCAGAGGCAACAGCACCCCTCTGGACTCCCACCCTCACTCCCACCTCCTCGTCAAACTGCGGAGGAACCTACTGAGGGAGAACCAGGCACCACCGTCCACCCCAGTAAGACAAGTGGTCAAGATTGATTCTTAACTTGTTACCACTAATTGTACTATATGCTTCTAGAAACTTTTTTTCATACATCTTAGACCGAGATAGTCTAACATATAGGCTGACAAATATTAATGAGCACATTAACTAAATGATCGAAATCTGATTCAGGAGGAAATTAAGAGGAGATTGAACTCAAGTAATGCTTGCTACCATTCAGTCCAGAACCTTTTGTCTTGTCGTCTACTGTCCAAAAACATAAAAATTAGAATATACAAAACTATAATTTTGTCAGTGGTTCTGTATGGGTGTGAAACTTGGTCTCTGACATTAAGGGAGGAACATAGACTGAGGGTGTTTGAGAACAGGGCGTTGACGAGAATATTTGGACTGAAGAGAGATGAAGAGTCAGGAGGTTGGAGAAAACTGCACAGTGAGGAGCTTCATAACTTGTACTCTTCTCCAAGTATAATTAGAATGATCAAGTCAAGGAGGATGAGGTGGGCAGGTCATGTAGTATGGATGGGGGAGACGAGGAGTGCATATAAGATATTGGTGTGAAAGCTAGATGGAAAGAAACCACTGGGAAGACCAAGGCATAGGTGGGCGGACAATATTAAAATGGATCTTAGGGAGATAGGATGGGATGGTATGGATTGGATTGATCTGGCTAAGGATAAGGACCAGTGGAGGCCTCTTGTGAACTCAGTAATGAACCTCCAGGTTCCATAAAATGCTGGGAAATTCTTGAGTAGCTGCAGAATTGATGGCTCCTCCAGAAAGGCTCAGCTCCATGAGTAAATAAGTAAGTACATTTTTTTATAAAAGTAAGTACATTAAGTAAAGGAACCAAGAATTATAGTTTTTGAAATGGCAAAAATTTGAGACAGTTTAATTACTACCCAATATATATTATAGGAAGGAAAGAGCAGGCTACTGGCTACTATTTCAGTGAGTTATAATGTCAGTTTTTCCAATTAAATGACAAAAATTAATAATCAATTATTTTGTCCATATTCTATTATGTGTATTGTAGATATGTGGCTGTTGATCAAAGGTTATCAACTTACCAGAACCATGACAGCTTCAGCTTTTGCAGTGATTCATTACATGATGATATAAATGTATGTATAGACTTTCAAAAAAGTATTTCTGGCAATATTTCAAGTCATGACACAGGAAAATGAATACTATGGAGTTTTTTTTTCCAGCCAGTATACATACTAGCAAACTTTTTTTTAAAAAAATCTTGCAACTGATGGTGCTTTCTATATTTCAATCTTGAGGCAAAAATCAGGCATGAGGGTACCAATAAATGTTTCTAGAAACAAGCTGCGTGTTCTCATATTAAGCTAGAAAGTGAGTGCTTTGAGCCTGACCACACTGAAAGACAGTGACAGTAATTTGAGCTGGAGTAGCTCAGTTAATGTAGAGAGTAGTTGCATGTAGGACAACTGGGGAATTGAGATATTGTTTGTAGCAGGGGCAGAGATTTTTCTCTTCTCCACAGCTTCCAGATTGGCCATGCACCCACCCAGCCTCCTGTCCAGAGGATACCAGGGCTTCTTCCTCGGGAATAAAGTGGCTGGGGTGTGAAGGTGACCGCTAATGTCAAGGTTAAGAATGTGCTGAACTATACCTCTACTCCCACACACCTCTTAATAGTGGTGCTTAATTAAGCCTAGGGACTATGTTACCTTGACTTTTGATTTGTCTTGTAGGCAATCAGAAGTTTTTAAATGTCGGTGCTTTTACACTTGCTTACATTATAGACAAACAAACAATGCACAGAGTTCATATGGAGAGGTTCCATGGCAAGAAACTGAATGAGATAGAGGGCAAAGAGCAGTATTGTGTTGAAATCTCAAATAGGTTAGCAGCTTTAGAAAACTTAGACGCTGATGTGGATGTTAATAAAGCTTGGGAAACTATTAGAGAGGATATAAAAAATTCTTACAAAGGGAGTCTAGGTTATTATGACCTGTAGAAGCATAAGCCATGGTTCGATGAAGAATGCTCAAAATTATTATTAGACAAAAGAAAACAAGCCAAATTGCAGTGGTTAAAGGATGCAAGCAAAATAAATGGGGAATGTGAGACCAGCAGACATTTCAGGAATAGAAAGAAGGAATATCTGAAAGACAAAATTGATGATCTTGCAACGAACAGCAAGAACAAGAATATTAGAGACCTGTATAGAGGAATAAATGAGTGGGGTGGCCAACATAAGGGTTACAGACCTAGAAGTAACTTAATGAAGGATGAGAATGGGCTGTAGAGCCATAGTTAGGTAGACAGACAGACAGACAGTGATTCTTAATTGTTGTAAATTTAATTCTTGTGTTTGAAATATGTGTCTGTTTTGTTTTAAAGACAGAGGTGTATGAAAAACACATTGAGATAAATATGACTGGAGTTTAACGTATTGGTTCAACATATTGACACTGGAGTATGTTATGTGATAATGAGGATTCTTTTGTTTTCTCCAATATTGTGCAATAAGTTTGGATCTTCTGAGTTCACATACTCACTTCCTGTTACTCCCCTTCACTGCATATCTTGTTACTCCATCTTTCTTGTATGTACATGTCACTTCATTCATTCATCAGTAATCTGTCAGAGGACAGGTCCACAGTCTCTTCCAAAACGGTTCCTCCACTTAATGCGATCTTCTGTTTTTGGAAAGAGACTATCCAGGAAAAGTGATTATGTGGTAGTCTTTCCATTTGCTTTCCACATCGCAGTACAACAGACGTTCAAACCACTCTGGTCACGCCTGTTGCTATACGAAATTGAATCATCTCGAGCATCATTTGGCCTGTGCTTCAAGTTGCTGCTGATGACGCTGCTTCCGACATCAGTTTGTACATGTCACTTATAATGTGAAAATTCACCCTTTTGCATAACACTGTTGATCACATTACAATTTATTTATATTGATATGTTTATAAAGAAATAGCATTAGCATACAATAAGTTTCAAATGATATTAAGCACTTTTCAGTAGTAAATAAATATTTACCCTTGTACTGAACCAAAATACAGTGGAACCTCGCTTAACGAGCATAATTCATTCTAGAATCTTAGTTGTAATACGAAACAATTTTTCCCATATAAATTAATGTAAAATGTGATAATGCATTTCATGGCCAAAGAAATACTCAAAAAATTTTATGTATAACGTTTATTCAAAGAAAATTATATATACATTGTTAAGGAGCGTGAATCATCCTCATCTTTTCTTTTATGCGGAATTAACCAACCTGGAATGCGAATTCGATTTGCAGAAAAAAAAAATCGAAATAATTAGTTTATTATTTATGATACATATTTAATTCTTTTTTACTAGAAAGCTGTCTAGAGACATTTGTTTTTGCCGACGCTTCAAAATTTGATGAAAATGTGACACAGCATTGTCATTAAATAAATTTGTAGCGCGCATAGCCACTGCCTTATTAGGGTGATGCTTCTCAATGTACGATGCAACAGTTTCCCATGCTTTCAGCATTTCTCTTATTGTGCCAGAAGATTGTTACTTTGTTGTTACCTCCTCCTCCTCCTCTGAGAAACTCTCGTCCACAACTTCTTGCTGTGAAACACAATGCAACTCCAAATCGTGCAACTCGTTGATGTAGACCGATTGTATGTGCATGCTAGATCAGCCACGCTCACACTTCATTCTCGCTTTTCAATGATTTTACTTTTCATTTCTACAGTTATTTTTATTCTCTTATGGCTGTCTTTTTTCGGCTTTTTCTTCGGGAACATTTTTGCAAGGGTATTAAACTTTGCACAAAAAATCACAAATAATATGTCTGAACACAAGTTTGGAAAAATGTGTGATCACAAATGACGCTAAGATGCTAGCGAAACGAGTGCTAAACACAGACCGATGTAGCTAGCGCACAATCCAGGACTTCCCCTCTTGTCACTCCTTATGTGAAACGTCGCTCATTAAGCGAGTCTTTTTTTACAGTTTGTTTTGCTCGTTATGCGAATTACTCGTTATGAGAGGTGCTCGTTAAGCGAGGTTCCACTGTATGAGTATTATATTGTTTTTCCTGTGTGCCATCTTCCTGTTTCTAGCATCAAAGTACTTATTTCAACTCACTGCATTGAGAGCAATGAAGAATTTGAATTTCCTCCTCCCATTCCTACTTTAAACTAAGAGTGCATGAACTTCATATAAGTAAAGTAAATACAGTAGTCATGTGCGATTAGGTGCAGAGATTACTTAAAAACAAAAGTAATGAAACTTCCTTCCCCCATTAATATACTAATATAGAGCTTCATGAAAGAAGTTTATAAATCTGCGTCTTTAATATGAAAGGTCATTAAAGTTAATTCCCTTAATGTATATAAATTATTCATAACCTTTTTTAATTATGTTCAGAATACAAAAGCTTATGGCAATTATGTCTTTTTCTTCCCTTCATGATACAGGCAATCAAACCTGTTCTGACTTCACAACTCATTCCATCTACTCCAAGGCCTTCCTCAGTCTCGATGCCTTTTGGTTTATATTTTGGGACATGTTTTGGTATTCTTCCATCGAACATTCTACCCAGATGTTTTATTAAGTTTTTGCACGTATTCATCTGTTTTATTTTGTACTGATTATATTTTCATTTCTTTCAGTAATCACTCATAACCCTACCCTGATATATTTTATTATCATGTTTGTTTTTTAAGTATTATTTAAAGATGCTGTCAGCATCAGAATTACCTAATGTCAATGATAGGATGGTCAAGGAACCTGGAGATGATAATGGAATAAGAATTTGCATGGGAAACAGAAGTCTTTAGAGAAAACCTGCCCCACTGTCAATTTATCCACAACAAATCCAACATGACATGACCCAAAAAAAAACCCAGGCCCTCATGGTGGGAAGCCAGCAGCTGGCCGTCTTTGTTGTAGCATGGCTTCATAGCAGGTGTTGCATATGTTCTCTACAGAAGAAAGTTTCTGGTGTATAAAAAGAAATTAAGCAGTCATTTTTCTGTGCATCGTAATGCAATTGTAACATTACTTAAAAAGATTTGTTTTAATGTGACATAGGATTATAAAAATTGGATGAAGCTGATAAAATAATTTACTTACTTATGGAAATGATCCCTTCTTGAGGAGCCGCCAATTCTGCAGCTACTCAAGAATTTCCCAGCATTTTATGGAACCAGAAGGCTCATTACCGTTTTCACAAGAGGCCTCCACTGGTCCTTATCCTGAGCCAGATCAATCCAATCATCACTATCCCATCCTATCTCTCTAAGATCAATTCTAATATTGTCCACCCATCTACACCTTGGTCTTCCCAGTGGTTTCTTTCCTTCTGGCTTTCCCACCAGTATCCTACACCATTCCTCGTCTCCCCCATTAGTGTTATATGCCCCGCCCACCTCATCTTCCTTGACTTGACCATTCTAATTATACTTGGAGAAGAGTACAAGTTATGAAGCTCCTCATTGTGCAGTTTTCTCCAACCTCCTGTCACTTCATCTTTCTTCAGTTCAAATATTCTTCTCAACACCTTGTTTTCAAACAGCCTCAGTCTATGTTCCTCCCTTAATGTCAGAGACCAAGTTTCACACCCATACAGAACCACTGACAAAATTATAGTTTTGTATATTCTAATTTTTATGTTTTTGGACAGCAGATGAGAAGACGAAAGGTTTTGTTATGAATGGTAGCAAGCATTATCAGAGTTGAATCTCCTCTTAATTTCCTCCTGAATCAGGTTTTGATTTGTTATAGTCGTTCCCAAATATCTGAACTGTGCCACATTTTCAAACTATCTGTTTTCTATTGTCATGTCATGATTTTGGATAAAATAATTTATTTGAAGAAATTAACATTTCTGCACTAGCAGGCAGGAGGGAGACATTGACTTTCTGTTTTGTCCAGAAGTTGAGGGCAGCAGGTTTGTCCAAAAATAGTTACACGCTATTGAACCCCAGAAGAATGTGGTATTCGTATTGACCCCCATGAGAACTTCAAATTGCGCATTTCTATAAATGTTTTTCTCAATTTATTAATTTTGAATATGTCATTTTGTGTTAAACGTATGACACTTCAATGCGACTGTAAAGAGTTCTCATTTTATTCTCACTATATTTTTTTTCAGATCCAGCACAGATATCAGAGCTGTTGAGCAAGACGATTGCAGATGCACATGCGAGAACATGTCTCTTCACGACAGAACACATACATGAGATGTTCCGCAAGCCCCAGGATCTCTCAAAACTCATCTACTACAAGAACATGGTCAGTCGTGCTATGATCTCAGTTTAAAAAACATTTTGAATTCAGGACTTATAAATCTCTCGTAATATATAATATGAAAATAAATTTCAGCATCTATCATATATGTCTACATTACATGGTGTTACACATTTCGATGTTAGACCCATGAGATCTCAAGAGTTGTAAATTGGATCAAGTATTTTGATTATAATTCAGGCAGCATAATTAATTGTATACAAATTGCCTGGGAAACACTCTTCTTTATTCATTGGCTGTTTAATTACACAAGTTAAATACAGTCAACTCTTGATTATCCGGGATAATGGTGGGCATGGAAATCACGATTAATCGAAAACCCGGTTAAGACAAATTTTATTAAAAGTAGTACTGTAATACTGTACCTTCATAATACTATAGGCCTACCTGTATTTAAATTTATTCAACATCATTTTTATGTCATCTCATGGCCTATTTAATACTTTTTTTACATTACACTGAAGTATGAATTAGTTATTTCAATCACAGTCTTCAACAACATCCAACACTTTTTACGAATATTCACACTTAATACTTAAAAAAATTTAATATTGTCATTTACTTTTTTGTGGCATTTTCCTTTTTCTGTTGAATACTTAACACAACATGCTTCCTTTTACACCCTGACATTTTGCTAACGCACTTGAAGATCGATACAAAGAAACTAACTGCGGCGATGTATCTGTCCTTGAAACTTTCGAAAAATCCTTGCATTCTTTCACCCCTACCCTAGAACATTGTGTTAGCATAACGGGACCAAAGAATGCAGAGCTTGGTTCACACGAAAAACGTGTTACAACTCACCATGTGAAACAAAAGTGAATGAATATTAAACAACATATAAGCCTCAAAAAAGCCTCAGTAGCCCCGGTTAAGCCGCAAACCGGTTAATCCACCCCTGGATAATCGAGAGTTGACTGTAGTTAGATGTTAAATTAGCCGTTTAATGTGTTATACATGTACACTGTCTGATTATGGTTATTCATATTTTGTGAATTTATGTACATTTCCTTTACATTATCATTCCAATTTCCTGGATTAGTGTGTAGCCAGTTACATCTCTGAATGAACAGAAGTCACACCTGACCACCCAGAGTTGAGCTCTGTTGTTCAAATGAATGGTTTTAGTGAAATCATGACCCAATTCTGAGTTCCTTTGAAGTCTAGAAATGCAACTCTTTGAAGTTCACAATTCTAGAACATAGTCTACTATTGTCTATGCATAATCACACATGATATCCAAAATGTGGAAATATTAAACAACGTTGTTCATCCCTTTGCACTCAGTCACCAGGGCAAATATCTAAAGGAATATTATCACATGGATTTGACCTGCTGGTTAGTTAAGAAGATCAGCCCATTCTTCATTGTTCTTGATCATCTGTGCCAACTCAAATGATCAGTTTTGTTGTTCAAGATCACTGACTTCAGTCACACATTCTCCAGCTTACATCATTCTGAGTGGCACTTCCAACACATCAGCTGACAACCGTATAATGTGGAAATTTACACAAAGTTTAGAGTAGTGACAGTACAACATACAGGCAGAGGGGGAACATTGAATATTTGGCATCCACCCTGTAAACTCAGTAAATTAAATAAAGTACATATAACAAACAATATGGAATACAAAATTATTTATTTTAGTATACAGATTTCATTGATTAGATATGCAGTTTATTATGAATGAAATTCAATAAAATTAAAGACAGTTACAATTAATGTTAGCATACTGTCATATGATGGGTTTTGGATCAGTGATTGGATTTATTGAACTCTTACAACATGTAAGAGCAAGTGAGGACTATATGCTCACTGTTCTACACTTCACAAATCACTATAGGGCACACTAGGTCTTATCAGTCTCTTACATTCTTTATGAGCTGTCGCTTGGTAGTGGTTTCAATACTGGGCGTTCCCTTTGGTTCCCATACTATCCCCTTCCTCAGCTACTAGCTTCTCACAGCAACAGCTCACACAGACTTAACTGCAGTGGTCTTCTAAGTAGCTCGCTCCTAACTTGTTCTGCTTATAACATCTTAGCACGGACCACATAGAAAACATTGTTCCTCTCTTGCTGTTTATGGTCTGCTGCCTAGTAATGGCTGTTGTATAGTTGCTTGTTTTGTGGTCATTGCCTAGCATTGGGTCTACATACCACAGTATGAACAGGATGGTGGTTGTTGATATCTAGTGAAAATGCAGATCTACCGTTTGCCATTGCTGCATTTTTATGGCAAGATGAGTGGTGTTTTTCATTGAAATTAAAATATATTTCACTTCTCCTTTCTGTATTACCCATTAATTAGGCTTTTCTTTGTACAAGCTTAAAGTGAACAGGAAATTCAAGGGTTTTCATTCATTAATGACCAGATTCTTGCAGAAAACGGACAAGCAATATTCTGATCATTGGGTACATTTCTTGGCTTTGGGGAAGGTGGGTATAACAGGCTCATAGTTGGCTGCATTGTAGCTTTTACATGTTTTAAAGCAGTTCTGCAGGAAATTCTATGCTATTTAATGTTGATACATTAACTTAGTTCAGTGTGTCCGAGTGTCAGGAAGAAGTGTTATTCCATTCTTACACACATTGCATATTGAAATGACATGGTGTTGATACCGCTTTTAACAGAGTTTGGAAAGTTCTTCTACCTCTGCAGGTTTGTTGTTAGGCCAGTGTAGGCAACTTCCAAAAGTTCATCCAATTCTATTGCTTGCATAGGTCATTATTATGTAGGATCGGATTTACAATTGTGGGAGGCTCAAGACAGTCAAAATGTGGATGCCTCTATCTGTAACACCAAATTGAAATTATTACAGTTCTTTTTTTCTTTGTTCTTATTCCTTTAATAATAAATAGATGATATACCTTGCTGGTGTTGATGGTGGTAAAGTGTGCAGTGTAGGTGGAGGGTGGGAAGGTGGCTGATTCTAACTCTTGGCACTCCCTGACCAAAGTGTAGACTCATATACTGTAGATTTTCCATATCATCATGTACAGTCTAAGGTTAGGATATATGAAATGTTTCCATAATTGAAATTTTTCATCCTAATTGTTGGTTTCATCACTGTTTAATTCAGTACCTTGTCACATGAATGCTGAAAGCTGGAATGGTGGAGCTGGAGCAGACATCCATTGCTGAGCATTGGCTCGGAAATCATGTTACCGCTACAATAGGTAGCAACGAACAAGTCATTGGCAGGTGGCAAGTTGCTAAACATGAGATGTTTCATAGCAACAGATAACAGAATAACTGAGGAACTGTTGGAGATGTTTCTGCTGCAATGGATAACAGAATAACAGAGGAAAATTAACTGTTCAACATGGTGACTTGTATTTGGGTTGCATAGCAGTTATAAAAGAGAGTTCATTCATGCATTCAGTGCATTCAGTGCATTCAGTGATTCTTCATACAGCATTCATCAGACAGACATCATTCAGAAGAAGTTCAATGCATGAGCTGTTTTAATTGACTGAAATTTTAAAGAAGTGTCAATAAATCCAATAATCAAATCCAGAATCCATTATTATTAGTCACAAACCGCCTTACATTTAACAATATATATAATTACAGAATATGTCTTCTTACATCCCAATGTTTTAAGCACAATATTGTCAATTATAGAAATATACATTTGTGGGTAACATAATTGTGGCTCATGTGTATTATATGCGCAGTGTGATTTTACAATATAATTTGAGATACATGTTATACAAGGCCAATTGTTAGTGTGTACTGTACACGGATGTCCATGCTGACAGGCACATGAGGAGTTGTGGTTGGAATGCGCCCAGAAGCTGACCACTGTCATACAGCAAATCATTGAGTTTGCCAAGATGGTACCTGGTTTCATGAAATTGTCACAGGATGATCAGATTGTCTTGCTTAAAGCAGGTGAGGGAAATAGACCATATCAGAGAAGACAAGAACATTGAACACTGAACGTAATAACTAAATGTAAGATTAAAGCTTTCACAGTGAATAAATGTGGTAAAATCTTCTTGGGCCATCAGCCATATCATCAACCCTGATGGTAGAAATGGAGAAAATCTTTGAAACGTTGGTTTTTAACTCAGTATTGACATGGTTGATCACCTGAGAAGATCTGAGTGCATCATAACTAAATGAATAGTACAAGAGAACATATTTCACACAGAATATAATTTCTTTTTTGAGATTCCTTTCGTATGATTATGTACACAGAGTTTTAGCATTTCGATCTACTCCGTTTTCAGGTGATGGTCGTCACTGGATTAGTGAATTTTTTTTTTAACTTTTAACTTGGCTAGACAGTCAAGGAACTGGGTTTTAGTTCCCAGCAGGGGCAAGAGCTTCTCTTCTCCACCTAGACCAGACCAGTTTTGGGGTCCACCTAGCCTTGTGTCCAATGGGTGCCAGGGGCTCTTTCCCCATGGATGAAGTGACTGGGCATGAAGTTGGCCAGTCACCTTTGTCTAGTGCTGAAGTTAAGAATACACAGATATCAATTTTTCCATACATCTCTATGGAGTAGTGCTTAATAAATTAAGCACAAGGAAAACTTCACTTTTTACTTTTATTACTGACCAAAATTTTACCTGGTGTTTGAATATAAATTTAGTTTTTAAATAGGCTGAAATGGGTCATCCAGTAAGTTGAAGAACTAAATGCTGGATGACAATTTAATGAAGATTTTGTGCTTTATTGTTGTGTTGATAGTCATAACCATAAGATATTATATACACAACAGGATGAAATCTATGAACTCTATTTAAGATTATGTTCTTCTGGGTATTTTTTGGATAGGTAGCAACATTTTTGAGGAACCTGCTGTCTGCATCTTTAATACAGAGAGTATCTGTCTACCAAACTACTTTACATAATATCCCAGAATATTCAACTGTTAATGGTCACAGCTATAAGGACCTCAAATGTTACATGGTTATCACTTGTTTCTGTTTTAGTATGGTTAGTGATGGTTGTGTTTTGAACGAACATGGAAAGTGGTAAGAGTAACAGGAACTGAAATCATTTTACTGTATTCACATCATGTGCATTCACACATTTTAATTTCTTCCTAGTTGAAGTCTTTATGTTCTTTCATGTGCAAATATATGCTGCAGGCCTAAGAAGAGAAATGAAGAACAATATAAACAATAACATTTGAAATATAAATATTGTGTGATTATATTCAGTTGCATTAATCAATTCATATGTGACTGGTGCATATTACTTGGGAGAAGCATGTCATGAGTTTGATAGTAACAATGTCCAGTGGTTGAATGTTGTTGTCTTCATCATTTTTAAGTTTAGAATTTTCAGAATAAGTTAATGAATTTCAAGACCTTTTGACAGTCACATGATTCTGCTCTGTGGACGTGTTTCAAGTGGCACACTTTCACAGAAAATATAATGACCTGAGATCTCCAGTTTCAGTATTATTATGCAATGAAAGAACTTGTTTGATCTTGAAACTGCTGTGCAGATTTGTGGTCATGACTTGCCTTATAGCAGAAGGAGTCTAGGCAATTCTTGGTGATAGGGATGTTTATGGGAATCGTATAAAATCACACAAAATAAATAATCTCGCTGATTTAGACCATGTCTGTTTTTTATGATATAGGTTATTCTTTATTTATCTCACATCACCATTTATATAAAATTTAAAAAATGTATGTCATGTGTGTATTGTGTTGTGATTGTACAGTAATTATTGAGTTTACAGTATCTCTTAATTTTGTGTATATAATTGACATACTGCTTCACTGAATTCTTACTAGAGATATTGCAGGTGTTATTTAGAGTACAAATAAAATTCCATACATATGATATCTGTGGTGGCATTTTTAGGTAGCTTTGAATTGGCTGTCTTGCGGATGAGTCGGTACTTTGATCTCAGCCAGAACTGCGTGCTGTATGCTGATACAATGTTGCCCCAAGATGCATTCTTCACTACAGAGACAGCGGAGATGAAGCTTGTTACTTGTGTGTTTGAATTCGCCAAGGGAGTTGCAGAGCTGAAACTCACTGAAACTGAACTTGCCCTTTATTCAGCCTGTGTCCTGCTCTCTGCAGGTTTGTTTGGCAGTTCCTTTAAATATAATCTCAGTGTGAAAAACCGGCTACCCTGACTGAGGTTTTTGTGATTTTCCTCAGACTCTCCAGGTAAATGCCTGAATGCTACCTTCAGTTGGATGATAACTGCTTCTTTCCAAATGCTTTTCCAATTCAGTATTCACTAATCGTCCTATTATTTGTTCCTTTGTAATCTGAACTATTGACATCACCATTAAACAGGCAGTAAATAAATAAGTCTCTGTAGGACTTGAAGCTTTTGTAGCAACTGAAAGTGATAAAATATCCTCTCTACCACCACTTTTGCACAAGGCCGCACCATAGCTCAAGCAGTTAGTTCCTGGCTTCCCACCACTGCGGCCCGGGTTTAATCCCGGGTCTGGTCAAATGGGCTTTGTGGTGGGCAAAGTGGTGCTGGGGTGGGTTTTCTTCGAGTACTTCTGTTTCCCCTGTCAATCTTCATTCCACCAAATTCTCCATCATAATCATCCAGGGCAGGCTACAATAGGCCAATCAGTGGTATCTGTGCTGAGTGGACCCAGTTGGACTCCACCCCCCACTAAGCGAATTTAAACATTTTTTTAAAAACTTTTGCACAAATTCTAACAGAGTGGTGCTTTATTAAGCATAGAGACAAATTTTTTGTTTAAATGAAAATAATTATTAAGCAGTTATATACATACAGGTGGCACGCGGTAGTGTATTTGGTTGAGGCTCTATGCTACAAGCCAGAAGGTTGTGGGTTCGAGTCCGACGGGGATCGATTTTTTAATTGACCTAATCCTTCCATCCACACTATGGATTCAACTCAGCATCTAACAGAAATGAGCATGAGGGAGATACCTGGGAGATAAAGCATGGTCGACACTTAAGGCTGACAACTTACCTCCACCTGTGAGCCGATTGTCTAGAACAGGCATGTCCAACACGTCAATCGTGGGACTAGTTTTGGTCGATCTCATAGACCTATAAGGAAATTATACATGAAAAGCATGTAAATTCACTTGTAATATAATATGATTGTATTCATATTTTTAAGGGAAAATACATATTAGTCATTCCTATTTTTCTGTTCTTAATGAACAAGGTAAGTCTGTACTTTCAATGTACAAGCATGTTGCTTTTACAACAAACATCATGTGTCATGTTATTTTTATCAATATTTTTGCTTGAAGCGAGGTACAATGATAGGAGGGGATGGTAGATCACTGGCAGTTTTGACACTAAAAAGTCACTCACAACCTGTTTGAAGTTGAACATGCCTGGTCTAGAAGATGTGGTAGCCTCAACCTCTCACACCCCTGTGGGCATGTTACATGGATAGCTATATACATATAATTAAAGTCTGCCTCTGTAGACACCTACAGCAGAAAGAACAATACTCCTTTTTTTTATTTGTTTCATTCTGGTCCGTCACACTAATAATATTATGAAAAAGTTAAATAGTTCCATCCAGTGTGACTGGTTAAGATTTTTTTATTCCAATTATTCATGCCCTTACATGTTTCGGTCTTCAGAGGAACACCTTTAAACCAATACAGTTAGAAGCCACTATTACAGTGCATGTTCTAAAAGTTCAAATATATACATACAATAGTTACAATAGTTGTAAAGACTTTAGATTTTACACCCAATTGTATATTATTTATATTGTATGTATATATTGTAACTTCTAGAACATGTACTGTAATAGTGGCTTCTAACTATATTGATATAAAGGTGTCCCTCTGAAGATGGTCTCTGAAGACCGAAACATGTAAGGGCATGAATAACTGAAATAAGTAAAGGGGGATAATCTTAACCAGTCACACTGGATGGAACTATTTAACTTTTTCATAACAATACTCCTTGTCTAAAACATCTTTTAGGTTATGTTGCTAACTTGAATAGGCAGTCTTAATGGAAGAAACCCCCTTCTCTTCAATGAGATCTTTGTCATGGTATTTCTGGTTTTAATTATGTATTGAAATTATAATTATTGTTCTAATGATGATGTGTTGCTCATTTGTCGCTATTTGATGATGATGCACCATCAGTGATGTAAGGGATATGGTTTATAAGCTTATAGGATTTGAAGTTCTAACAGTGGTAATTATGAAGCATTCTATGTTGTGGGCTATAGCACCATGTAGTCCATTGAAAGTCAACTGACATTTTAAAAGAAAGCAGCACTCTGCTTACTACTTACCTCATGCTGGTTTCTTGTCTGGCTTATTCTTCAACCCTGAAGATTTAGGTGACATGTTTCTTAGAAATTTCAGTTGACTTTCAGCAGACTAAATGATGTTATACCCCAGAAGGTAGAACACTCTATATAAGCTTATGTGCAATAGAACAGGTTTTGTTCTGAATGACTGTATGACCTGTTGGTATCTATATACCTCCAACTTTGAAGATTTTAGTAATGTTATAAAATTGTTCCTAACTAGATCGGCCAGGATTAAAAGGGCTTGCAGAGATTGGTCGGCTTAGTCAAGCTGTTCTGAGAGCACTTCGATTAGAGCTTGAGAGAAATCATTCAGTACCCATTAAGGGAGATGTGACTGTGTATGATGCCTTGCTCGCCAAGGTTCCCACACTCAGGTGAGATATCTCTGTTCTGTTGTTATTAATACCCTAGCAAAGATTTTAAATATGTTACTGTGCTCCTTGTTGCTGTTTTGTGTGGTCTGGTAACCACTACAGTTGGCAATGTAATACTCTGTAATGATTTCCAGAAATATGGTGTGATTTGCACTATAGCATTCAATATAAAGGTCATTTTACAATTTAAACCAAATGTTAACTACTTTAGGGATTCATGATGTCTTGTTCTAGCATAATTTCTATATTGTGGGGGGTCAGTGAATGAGAAGTCCCCAGCCTTTTCTCTTCCCACAATTTTTTCCTTTTGATATCTTACCAGCTCTTTCTGGGAGTTGGAATAGCTCAGTTGGTATAGTGATGGGCTACAGGCTGGAGAGCCTGGATTTGATTCCCAGCAGTGCAGGAATTTTATCTTCTCCATAGCACCCAGACCAGCTCTGGGACCTACTCAATCTCCTATCCACTGAGTAACCAGGGCTCTTTCCCCTGCGGGTAAAGTGGCAGGGGGTGTGAAGCTGACCACTCACCTCCATCTAATGCCGAGATTAAGAATGGTGGAGGTATACTTCCATTCTGTCATATGTCATCATGGCATAGTGCTTAACTAATCAAGCACAGGGACAATTTTACTTTTTAATACCAGCTCTTGCCTTTCTACTTGACATCTTCCACTACCTGGCAAAGCCATATTATTCTGGGTCTTGCCATAGATGTTTTCTTTAAAATGAATCCTGATTAGAGCCTCAGCCCTCTCATTCTATGAATTCTTTTTTTACATGGCCAAAATTTTAATTGTCTCTTTTCTAACTCTATGATGCAATTTTGAATTCTAGCTTCTCTAAAACTCTCATTTCTAATTCTGTCCCATGTTATATTCTGAGTTTCATATCCATTGTTTGGAGTTTGTCTTTTTTCATTTTCGTAAGGGTCCCTGTTTTGGAATTTTATATTAGTATCAGTTTGACATATATTTTATATGTTTCTTGTTTTGAATTGTTTTTTAATCTCCCTGTTCTGTAGTATGCATTTTATAATTTGATAAATTTAGAACTGAATTTTTTATTCATCTATTGATATCTCTTTCAGTTCTTCCTTTTTAGTTTATTCATTTCATGAATAAATAAATTTGTTTGCCAGCTTAACCAGATTCCTAGGGCCGCGCCATAGCTCAAGTGGTTAGCCACTGGCTTCCCACCGTGGCGGCCCGGGTTCAATCCCGAGTCTGGTCAAGTGGGATTTGTGGTGGACAAAGTGACGCTGGGGCATGTTTTCTCCAAGTTCTTTGGTTTCCCCTGCCAATCTTCATTCCACCAATTGCTCCACAATCACCCTCACCTATCATCTAGGGCTGGTACAATAGGCCAGAAGTGGCCACAGTGCAAGGGACTTAGTCCCACTCCACTAGCAATAAAAAAACAGTTTCTTAATATGAATATGATATTCTGTAGCAGAAGCAGCAATGGTGGACTCAAATTTAAGGTTAAGTCCCAAGTTCCAACAAAATTCATCTCTGATTAAGTAGTAATAAACGTACTTGTGAACCTCTGCATTACAGAGAAAGACTTACACAGGAGCTAGCAAACTGTTATACCTATCTTCAAGTTTTGCACTTGATAAATGAAAGCTGAAGATAAAAGTGTGTTTTCTGTTAACAGAGAACTGAGTATGCTGCATATGGATGCACTAGCCAAGTTTAAGCGGTCAACGCCGCATCTTGAGTTCCCAGCACTGCACAAGGAGCTCTTCTCTGTTGACAGCTGAGTGGAGTGCCAGTTGGCTACCAACTCAGCTCTCAGAAATTGGGCATGTGATGTGAGTATGTTGTGCTGTTGTGTAGACACAGCAGTGGGTCACATTTTATGGTTTTACAGCTTCACAAAGGAGCAAGTGAAGCAAATAACCAACAGACAACTGAGGGTATGGCAGCTTCTTTATTGCAGTGATTAGTAATAAATTTCTATGCTTTTGCATCATGAAATAAGAAATAGATTTTACAGTTTTAGTCGTCTCATAGTGAACTGCAAGCAGCAGGGATACTGAATTCAATATAGCAATGGAAGGTGCAGGCTGGATGGCTGAGGTTTAAGTCCCCATTGTTCCACACAGCCTCCTATGTACTGGCTAACGGGATCTTTCCCTTGGGGTGAAGTGGCTGGGGTGTGAAACTGACCACTTGCCACCATCTGGTGCTAAGGTTAAGACTTCATGGGAGCTACATCTCCACTCTCCCATACATCTTCACAAGGACATTTTATCTGTTATCTTTTACCAAATCAACACTGATATTTCGCTTGTCTGCTCTGCAGATTAGGAGACTGAACTGGCAGTGTAAAGACTTACAGTTTGAGAGAGTGTCACATTTTATTGTAGCAATAGTAAAGTGTAGGTTAGTGTGTTGTTAAAGCTGTCTGCTCCTACCCGAACATCAGTGATCAATTCCTACGAATCAATCAAATTTATCTGATTTGAATCTCTGTATATTCTCATAGTTCATGTTGAAAGCAAAGTAATGTCTAATGGTACTGGATCTTTAAGGTCAATGGCTGAAATGGTGATACTTTTGTCTTTGTATTTAGGAGGTACCTGGTTTGAATCACAGCTAACCCACTGACTATCCCGGGGATTGCTGTAATTTTCTTCAGTCCCTCTAGGCAAATGCTTGGATAGTGCCTTAAATCTGGCAACAACCACTTCCTCCCACATCTGTTGTAGTTCATCCTTCTCTATTTGTCCTTTTCTTTTGAAATAAATATTTATCAGAGCAAAAACTCTTTCAAAGAAAAATTGCAGAAAAAATTAAACACACACTTTATATTTAATGCCCGTACAGTTTTTCCATTATGGCTTTTGAGATAATTGAAACAAATTTTATATTCAACAATAACCATGGTCTTCCTGTCACACCTGAAACTTGGATAATCCACATTTTTTTATAATTCATGCCTTTTATTCCCTTTATTAATGTAGATAACTGGGATATACTTTATGATTAATTAGATTTTGTTTGGTGGACCGAATTTGATTATTTTGTTGCAATTGTAGAAAGTTGAGAAGTCCACAATTCCATGTGTCAGGTAGATAGCAAGGAGCTTGAAGGTTGTACATTGGGTGTATGTGTGTTAAAGTACTGGGAGTTCACAAGCATTGTAAACATTTAAGTTAAAATGATTCAGCAGTTAACTGTGGTGCTATTCACATAATTATTTATAGCCACTAACACTTCTCAGGCTATTAATAATAAAAATTTCACCAGTGTTAATGCACTACATTTATTCTTAAAGATCAGTAAACACTGACAGAAAATAATGGTCAATGGTCTGGCAAGATTTTATGAAAAGAAAACTCAGTCTTAATTCTGTCCTATGTCTAAACATTGTACTGCATACATACAGTTCTTTTGCCCTTTATTTTTTATATAGTTATACACACACTTTTTAGAGTGGTCAGGACACATTTCAGTAGGATCAGCAGCATACATTTCAAGCCTTATCCTGATGAAATTTCTATAGAGGGAAGTTGCGTTCTCTTTGAAGTTTATTTTATAATAAAAGGATAGTTTAAAAATTAATTATAATTTGTATTACCTAACATGAAGTACTGTCATATATTTATACAGATAATAGTATTTTATTATTGGGGAGATTTCTATGCATTCGTGAGCATGAATATAATGTTTTTATTACTCAAAGCCAGTTGAATATCAGAATATATTTTCCTTGTTATAATTCTACATGACTTACAAATATGTTGTTTGTTTAGTGCCTCCAGATATCATCTATGTTGGTTTTTCTTGCCTCCGCCCGTCATGGCAAGTGTACAGAATCCATTTATGAAGTGGGAGCATCTATAGGGCGGCTGTTCCCTCACCACATGATAGGGTGGTTGGGGAGTGAAATTTGGCAGAGAGCACCTACACCTATGTGGGCTCTGAGTGTTTGGAGGGGTCTAGCACTCTTTACATTCCCAAAGCCCTATCCTTGAAGTCAAGACTGCAATTTGTGTGCAGAAAGATACACAGATCACGCCAGGAATCAAACTCAGACCCTCTGAATGATAGTCTGTCATCTTCTCCCAAGAGCATCAGATCATCTGGCTTATAGCTTTCTTTTTTATTTTCTGGGGTGGAGTGAGACTAAGTCCACTTGGTACGTTGACCACTAATGAGCCTATTGTACCAGCACTGGATGATAGATGATGATGAATGTGGAGCAATAGATGAAATTAGAACTGGCATAGGGAATCAAAGTACTTGGAGAAAACTTGCCCCAGTGCTACTTTGTCCACCGCAAGTCCCACCTGGGCTGCCATGGTGGGAAGCTGGAGACTAACCACCTGAGCTATGGCACGGCATTCCTCAGGCGTATAAATATTACTCTTTGTATAATGATTCTTAAAATTGTACTGGGCATTGTTCACATAATTTGTCTACATGTATGTTGTCAGTGTTTGGGTCATTTATAGTGGGTCATCGAGGTGCTTCCCTGGACATGCTACATTAGTGGAAGACAGGTACTTGAAAATGTTTTATCACTCAACATCAAATGGAATCTCACAAATTATTCTTCAAGTGTATGGTATGATGGAAAGACAACATCAGAGACAGATGAGGATCCAAGGTCCACTTCCAGTTGAAAGATGCAAGGAGACTTCATTGTTTCAGTAGAAAGTGCAGTATGTTGCTTCTGCCTTTGTGCCTGGAGCCCTAACACAAATCATGGGAACTGCAAAGTGAACATACTCTGCCACTGGGTGTAGTTTCAAGATTATTACATAAGTTACTTTTCTTATAAACACCAATGGGCCACCACTTTTGCTAATAAACGTAATGATATGCAAAGTGTCATATAATTACATTGTCTGTATGTAAAATGGAAAAGTAATATTACTAAACTACTTTGTCATTAGTAACTACTAATTTGTCTCTACAGTTTCCAATATCCTATTTGCAGATCAGGTTTCTACTTAAAAGAGAAAGGTGAAGATATGTATAACCACTTCTATGACATTTGGGAGTTCTTGTCATCATGACATTAAAGAAAAATATGTATCAGTAAGAAGTGGATTAAACAACTGGCTGTAAGGAGACTTTTGGTTTGAGTGGTGTTAACTTGAACATTGATGTAGTTAAAATTTTTTATGACAGTTGTGGTATATAGAAGTTATTTGAACATTTGAAGAACTTATTTTGAAGTTTTGAAATTTTATATAGGTCTAGATAAAGTCACAAAGTACTTTCAAAGTGTTCACAGAGAGTGTTCAAAATGGGCACCTCAGACTTTGTATTTTTCATGCTATATGAGGAGTTTGTGAGGTAAATAGTAAAGGGTAAAATATATGTATTTAGCAACCTGTTTAGCAACTTACATTGTCTGCCACAGAATATTAAAAAATATCTTCAATAAAAATTTTAACTTATAAACCATGAATAAAAAAGAAAATTGTGAGGGAAAAGAAAATACATACATCCACTCACCTGTTACATAAAAAGTAATAAAATTTGGGCTGATATTATTATAAAAAGTGTGTTTAAAATATATTCACAAGAATTCTATCTTTAAACTTTAACTCAGTCAGAAAGTGCAACAGAATTAAGGCATAGACTTACGTTCTTGCTTGTAACTCTATCTTCATAATAAATGAATAACTCTTCTACCCTAAGATGGAGGCAGCAGGTTCTTCTGAAACATTGGTATATGTCTACCAAATTAAATAGTGTCACACTGCAGGAGACAGAAATCTTTGTGCATTTTAGTCTCCTTTCCTTTGCACACATCATATCTGTCACTCATGGCCATCCCTGTTACATGACTGTTGTCTTTAAAAGATTGTGGTCATTAAAATATGGTGATTTTTCCAGGATGGGGACTGAGGAATGGCTTATATTGGAGTTCTGAAGGGTGTGAAGACTTCAGTAGTAGTATCCCTGTTATCATGCAGGGAACAGCAAAGAGATGAACTCAGTATTGCTAACAGTGCAAATGAGTGCAAGGGCAACAACAGTAGTGAACCAGTGAACACTCAACAGTTTTAAGTGTTCCAGTTATGCAAGAAACTTTCTGATAGTTACTCTTCAGTTGAAAGGGAATTAAGACATTAGTTCTTCTCCCTTTAACGTATTTATAATTAAAAAGAAAAAAGAACTGTCCAGAAATGCTTAAAGAGAAACATGAAGTTAATTCACAAACAACCTACGCTTCTTGATGTAAAAACGGAACAAAGCTCATCACATAACCTAGGGTAGCCCAGAGAAATATACTAGCTTTCATAGGCCAATAACTTTGTAAGATGTAATATTAGAATTTTGATACTTGAATGGAGATACATGGGATAAGCTTAATTTTATGTAATATCATGAAGGCCTTCAGCATTCCCAACAAACTAAACAGGTAGCAAAAGTGTATACATATACACACAACCACATGCCTACACCCTTGTGTTCTATATCTGTAGCCTCCATTCAAATTCAACTTTCATAAATCTGTAAGCCAAATTTGGATTCAACTTCTGTATTATAAAAGACACTATTTTTGAAGAGTTACACAGCACTGAATATTTTCTTTTCAAGTTAACCATTACTTACAAAGTACAAGTGTATATGAAATCTGATCCATTTCTTTGGGCAAGCCCCATCTCATGGACATTTTCACCCCATTATCTGATAATGTTCTTTCTTGTACTTGATGCTGCTTTCCCAGTGCGCAGGTAAATGTCACATTAATAATTCGCGTATATTTATGAAGTAACAGTGAAAGAAGAATTCCGAGAATTAATTATGGTGGCGGAATTTTTGTGTTTTTTTATTTGCTGATGGGGTAAAAGGCGCAATGGTGCGAAAGAAAATATATGCATGTATATAAATATTTCTCTCTATAGCTGTTATCTTTGAAAGAAAAACAACTTTTCAGTATAAAAACACACACAAATTTTAGAAGAGAACTGGGGGGATAAGCTGAGGTTAAGGGATAATATTGCCTTATTACTAGGGGCAGGACGTTGTAGCATGTATTTACTTTTCAGTCATAGACAACTGCTTGTACATAATTAAGATGTATAATAAACAACTGGGAATTAAGTTTCTTTGTCAGATTTTATGTAGGTGAATGAAATGTTAAAAATCAATGGGTGTATAATTACCTTTAATAATTTTAGTTTGTCTTGTTAATAAATTAACCTGTGAACATGCATGGACCGAGTGATAAAGCCATAATAATTGATATGCATTGCAATATTGTAGAGATCTGGATGAATGATATTACTGGTATATATTTTGACAAAGACTTTGATTATTTTGTTGTAAAATACATCCACTGAGTTGACCAGAGTAGCTATGGATACGCATATACAGTATATTTGTAAATGTGGAATATGGTGACTTTCTTTAAGCTCAGAGTGGTAACACTTCTATCATGTGTTTGGGAGTTGCACTGTTTAAAGCTTGGCTGGGAAAAGAGTATCCTGACTTAGGTTTCTTATGGTTTTCTCAGTTCCTTGAGGCAATACTTAGATCATATCTTAAACTGAACCATCACCACTTCCTTCCAGAATTTCTCCAATTTATTATTCACAATTGTTCAGTCACTTGGCACTATACGTATACTTTGAGTTACAGCATCATTAAATTAACAATAAATAAGTAAACTTTTCAAATTTTAGAGCACAAAAATATTGGGGATTGTTCTATTATAATATAGGTTCAGCCATTTTTATTTTTGCAGAATTGTAAGGATATTTCCAGGCATTACTTTGGTCCAAGAATGCACACTAATAAACAGAATATATAAGTGACTCCATTGAGCAAAGCCCTTCAGAAGCTTATAGTCACTCAGCTGCTCCAGAAATATTATATATAAAATATTTCAAATAAAATTAGTAAATGCCTACCTGAAGCATATTTGTATGATTTTTTTTTTATTCTCTTTATTCAGTCAGTGTAATAAAACTGACAAATATTACAAGATGAGATATTAAAAGTGGTTTGCACTGAGCTTTTTTTTTTTTTTTAAATTCTTGACTTGTTTCTTACAAATCTAATGCTCTAAAGGGGCTGTGTAATATATTTGATTGACTGAGTAATGCTAGATGCCAATCTATATTTACTGAAAAACAGTTCTACTTATTTGGCTGTATGCCACATTATTTGATTCCGTGAAGAGATGCTTATATCCTGAATGCAACTTAAATGAACATTCTCATCTGCCAATAATTCAATCTTTCGTTTTCTTAATTATCGACATCTGAATATACCTTATTTGTTATCTTTCAATGTGCATGTATAATTTTTGTTAAATAACTGCCATAGCCTTAAACACTGGAAAGTTACCTCTTTTTAGTAGCTTTAAATATCATATTTTGGAAACATTATTTAATTTTTGGTTCCAGTGCATAATTCTTCCCAGTAATTAATCCTTGAATTTTTAAACATTTACAAAATTTTTGAACTCGCTAAATCATGTCTATAACTTTTATTTTATTTATGTAATATAATTTTATGTAACATGGAAGCATTGAAAAGGATGTGAAATAGTAATTAGATATTGTTATCAAGAACAAATACATGCTGAAAAGTCCTGCCTCTACCTATTACTAATTACTGTATTGTAAAGAAATGTTAGATTGTGCTGTTTTTTTCTGTTAGAAGTGCACAGTGCAATTGGGACTTAGGAAGCTGAATGAGTCATAAGATGACTCTACCACTACAGGGATAAATAACTTAGATGGTATGATTGCCACAAGTAAACAATTCTACTTGTTACATTTTAATTTATTGCTGTTATTAATTATAAGCCACTTGTGATAATACCATTTGCTTAAACAAAATGAGAATGAAAGTATAATTTCTAAGAATTTTGGCTTCATTTTATCTTATAACATAATATAAATATGTACTTGGTTTGAAAATTTAAATTATTAAAGGAAAAAATATTTGTTTTTAAACTGTCTACATTCATGAATGCTTATTACATCTGTGTTCAGCTTTTCCTCACTACAGAGTTTCTCATGTAACAGTTTCTATGGTTGACATTTTATTACCATTTTTTCTAAACCTTAGTTCTTGTATATTCAATTTTTAACAGTTTCCATGTCATCATGAGAATAAGTTGGCTGGGTTTCCAGGATAACCATATGTTTCAATGCATAACTGCCTAGCTATGTAATTTTATTTTGTGTAAGCATAAAACATGTTTTATTTTTATTTTGATCTTTATTAACTACACTTTGATGGTTTTCCAAATTTAGCTAGTAATAAAGAGAAAAAATAACGTCACTTCACTTTCATATCTTATTTATAAAAGTAAGTAGGAAGTTAATTTTTTCTTTCTTCGCGTTTTCAGACTTCATCACATTAACATTTGATGTTCTCACCTCAGTAACCATGAAGAGTGCTGTCTTCTGTGATGTGACATAGTGTAGACTGGCACAAGTTTAGTGATTTTTGGTAGAAAATATCACCTCTATTTGCAGAACTAAAGAGTAAGCCAGACAATCCTGTATTTAAGCATCCTATTGCATTACTATATCTAATACTGTTTATTGTACTACACAGTCCATCAATAATGCAACAAATTATTCCTACTTTCTTACACTTTCACTTTTGACACAACATGTTTCAGCTGTTAATAGCTATCTTCAGACGTCTTACTATGCTAAAACTGCTACGCTGCACTAATATTGTCTATTCTTCACATATGTGACTGCACACTTCATGATTTAAAACGTCATACTTGTAGTCAATTGGTATTCGCTAAAATATCACACACTTAATTTAAATCGAATAAGATTTATTAAAATTTTCTGTTAAAACTGAGTAACTCTGCTTTCTCTTCAATGCTTGTTTACTTGATTGCTAGGTTTACTCTACAAATCCGAAGTTGGAAGCCGTGTGCTCCTCCAAAATATCAGTCAATTCTATTAGACTACACAATTATATTCCAGAAGACAGTAACCTTCATAGCCATCACTGTCAGAACCTCAGTTCTCACAAGGACATGATTGTTATTATGAATTATATATGAATACCTTCTGTTATTTTGATACATGACATAGCAACTCATATTTATTCCTGTTGTCTTTTGACTTTTATGAAGAATGGAGACCTGAATGTTGTACTGTGAAGTAAAACACATTTGCAAAATTGTTTAGTAAATAGTCATTCATATTCACTCACATCAAGTCAACAAATTTATTGCCAAATTTCAATCATTTGAGATTTTTCTCAATTTATTTTTCAAATCCACTGCTTTTCAAAGAAATCTTAAATGGAACTTTTGCTGTATTGAATCCAGTTTTGTGATGGTCCTAACAGACAAGGACGTTTTTTAATTTTCTGTACTCTGTGCAGAATGAATCGGTACTTCACTGACTTACAATCCCTTGTTATCCTTTAATATATAAAGGGAGATACAGAGTTAAAAGTGAATTTAGTGTCATTTGAAGAGACTGTATGTACTTCAAATGAACTACAAGAGCTGTGTTGCAGCCTCCAGTCCTTAAAAGGGAGTTTGCTGTGATTTTATTTCTTTGTGTTCAAGACAAAGTTTGATGTGTCAGATCACTGTAAACGTAAATCAGAATTATACAATGTAATTGGTGTTTCGGTTAGTAGTATGAAGTAATCATTTCATTTAATTTCTTTGTTATCATGATATTCTTGTATTATTCTATTTCTAAGACAGAATATAGTGCTTAATGAAGCAACTGTGTAATTCAAACAATAGACTTTATTTTAATATAATATTTTACATTAAATGGGCATTAATTGTGGTTTATTTTTTTTTCTGATTACATAATCTGTGTGATGTAACTAAAACTTGTTAGCTAACTGATGACAACATTATTTTTTGTAGTTCAAAATTCTGACTTTTATCCCTGAAAGTATTGGGATGTTTCACATTTAAAATATAAATAGAGGGATGCATGAAAGAATAGAAATTATACAAAAGACATACAACAGGCATTGGATATTCAGAGCCTTTGACATTTCCATAATTGATCATTGTAGGAGCTGTTTTTATTGTGTGTGACTGGAGAGTCTTTGATTTTTACTTCTAATTATGGTAGATATAATTTGTAAAGTACTAATTTATGTTCTCAACAAAAGATTAGTTATACATCTAAATTTCTAGTAAAGTTTATATTAAAAATTCAGTTACAAATTTAATTTTATCCAGAATTAAATAAGTTAAATACCCATCCCAGAATTAAAGTATTGTTCATACTACTTTGCAATACAACTTTAATAGCTAGTTCTATCTCCTATACTTGTAACAATGTTTAATGCTAACTTTATTACGAAATTAATCAGAAATAAGAAATTTCATATTAACTGATAAATGTGTGGTAAACTCTTATATGGAATGTCTCCAAGATATTGGACAGATAAAATTAGTTTTGTTCAGTTGTACAAAATATGTTAATGTGTTCAGACTGAACTTTCTAGTTTAAATATTCACATGCAGCTGCTAAACAGAAAGTATTTATTTTGTATCTAGAGCAACAAAACAACAGAATTAGCAACTGAATAGAAATACTAAACATTCTATTGTGAAAGGCAAAAAAAAAGAACATACGTTGAGTTCTCACAAAATCACTAATGGATAACAAATATGTCTTCATATTGAAAACATGATTTATTGAGGTTGTTCGGTATATCACTAAATGTTTTGATCTGTGTGTCAAACATTGTACTTTGACTTATTGTATGTTCCTAAAATACAAGAAAAGCATATTAACATTTTAATACATAAATTAAAATTTTGAACGTTTGGCAGCATGTAAGATACCAAAAGTATTATTTGCATAATTATGAATACAACCTGATGGTCTCAAAATACATGTTGAGAGCAAGAGCATAAGATACTTGGGTTTCCAGTAGTTCAGACAGCTATTATGGATGTGAAAAATTGAAAATAACTTGAATGATAAGGGCTTTGATCATTTTATTTCATTAATTTGGAGCACAGCCTTAATTTAGACTCTGTCTGATTACTGGTGTTAAGAGAATGGAAATCTATCAATAATGCAAATCCTTTATGTAATAACAGAAAATTTTACCATTAAGCATAACTTCCACATGTGGTAATCTCAGATAGAAAGCCTTTTTTGACTGAGGGCGCTTCAAAATAAAGAAGAGTTGGAACTTCAGTTTTCTTATCTTTCATTAAGCTTAAGAAAGAGGAAATCAATGCACCGTGCAAAGTGACTTTGCACACTGATCCATTGATATGCAGAACGAAATTTGAAATTGAGATATTAATGACTACTCTCTGCTCTCCAGACATTATGGGAACCACATAAAATATTAGTTAAAGATATTCTGAACAGAAGAACCTAGTTGAAATTTTATGTCAGCAAATAGCTGAAATGTAATAGGTGTTAAAAAAAGAATGTATTTTCAGGAGGTATATTTCCTGAAGTAGTTGACTTGCAAAAGTAATTCTTTTGTTTAATGTAAGAGCTCTTAAATTTTACAAATAATTCATAATAGACTCAGTGTCATTCACTGCTTTGAAAACATCAAATTGATATTCAGTATTTTACCATACTTAGTTTACTATATCTGGGGTGATAGTTGGAATGGCTGCAGGGATTCGTTTTTGTGAGTGCTTTAAATACAAATGTTGGCCAAACAAACAGTATTCTTAATGTGTCCTTGAGGCAAGGAATGTTAGTCAAGATGTCTGGAGACACTAGATAAACAAGTATGAAATTAAGGAAATGAAAGTAGGAGATTTTTTCTTTCATTATAAATAAAGAATCACATTTATATATCAGTTATTTCATGAAATGTAATCCTTCAGAAATGGGTGTCATTCTTCTTAATGCCCTTGTAGATTTAATTTATATAGTAAGCATGCAATGAAAGGTGCTGTGCTCAGGTGAATATATTATCTAAATTGTTAAACATGAGATGATGATATACATATAGTCTTAGTAAGCAGATCCTTTTAATAGTGTTTACTAGGAAGACTGACATGGGAATATTAATATAACGTTAAAATACAAGGGGTTATGAGGACGTGAACTGTATTAAGAACTAGGTATTAGTTCAGTGGTGGGAACTATTTCGATTATGAGCGTGGGTTGTAGTAGTTTACTACGTTGATGGTGAAAATGTTTAATAAATTATGATTGGAATTAACTATACAGTGGAGTCATATTTTATGTAGAGTTGTTTTCCTGAAGACTTCGCATAATTGAAGGAAAGTTTTCTTGTAGGAATAAAAGTAATGTAGGGTGGTTGCCAAATTTTTGGTGAATCACATTATTTCAAATTTTCATAATTCAAATTTAAATAAAATACAACTACAGTGTACTCTTATAAAGTTATTACTGCACAAATAATTATTAATTAAATTCATCATTGAGTAACTTTAGTGGTGTAAATATGAAAAAAAAAAGAATTCAGTAATAGCCCTTGTATTTAATTCTGATACCACATTAATTATGGACCATATTATATGTATCCTTCCAGAAAGTCGTATTATTCAGAATGAAAATTAGGTAATTTGGAAATTTTCTATTGTTTCTAGGTTTCCATGTGAAAAATATATAAATAGCTGTATATAGTAGGGACTGTAGCATGGTGTGTTGCAAACTTTCAAATTTATGCCATCGTAGGAAACAGTTTCTTATTAACCATACCTAGATTCACTATTTTAAAATATTCAGATAATGGTTCCTTTACATTACATTACTACAAGTATTAGTTACATGGATAACAAAGAGAAAAACTGTAAAAATAAAGATGGATATGATACCATAGTGTTAGGAAATGACTGACGATCTTTTTGTATGTAATTTTCATATCACTAGTAGTGATTTTCTAAATACAAATTTAAATGGGCACTTAACTAACACAGGTTTTTATTCTTAACACTGCTATGCTATTGTTTGTTATGTCTAAAAAGACACTGGTTGATTGAAATTGGTATGCTGAAGATTTCTGAAAACAAAATTAAAATAAGAACAAGTTTTAGTTTGACTACAGCAGGAATGATATTAATTCTTTGATTGTTTTCACAAATCTTTACAATTTTGCTTTCCATGCAGTCTGATAATATAAATGAAGCCATTCTCCCTATTTTTCTGCAATTATAAACTTGAAAAGAAACACGGTGATGTGGCGAAATAAGCAGATATTTTACACCTTATATTTGAGAAATCTTTGAAAGAGCATATTCTATTATAATGTGAAAGTCATACACCACAGATGCGTTTGATGTCCTCTATAACTCTCATTTTAATAGACTTCCACCATGTCTAACATTCAGTACCCTGCACCTGATGTGGTTTTCCAGTAAAAGCAATAGGAACTATGGACTGTGGTATTACTAATATTGAATATTTAAGCTCATAGCTTTGTACTTGTAATTCTCAGAACAACATTTTAATGAACTCCACAACTGATGAGTTTATTTAGCAATAAGGAAATGTACAAATTTGATAATGGAAGAAAGGTTTTGAAGTTTTGTGAATATTGTGGTGCACATTGTCCAATGTCTTGGTATAATTCATGTACACAGTGTTTTGGAAACTGGATCTGTTTCCATCATTGGATGGAAACAGATCCATTGTCCAGAATGTGTATGTATAAAATATACCAAGGCAATAAAGAATGTCGAGCATAATATTTAAGTAACAAATCGTTCACAAACCTTTAGATAATTATAAAAGTTTGAAGTTATTAATTTGGAGCACAAATAAAACAGAGATAGTGTGGGTTTAATTCCGGTCTAAAATTTGTTCTTTCATACAGTGTGGGCAAAAATCTTTGGCTTTGTCCTATTCTTCATTTGGACAATATGGCCTCAGCGATTCTGGCTATATGGCTGAAGTTTCAGTCTCCTCCTTTTATGGAAGGAAACATGTATGTACCAGAGCTGTAACAAAATTTGATTTGAAGAATAAACACTAAACATTATTTGTGTTAGAAAATAAGACTGCATAATAGCTTTCATTAAGTGCTTATGTTGTTAATTTAAGAAGGAAGGAACTGTTTTTTTTTAATCTCAATTGTTTTTGTATAAAAGCAAACTTTGTTAAATAGTCCTATAGCTTTGGAGTTAATTTGTTGGCCGCTAGTGACATCTAAAGGTTCCAATCACCAAACTAATATAGTGTATTCAAGACACATATTTGCAGATGGGATGACTGATGAGGACTCTCAGTAGAGCAGTAATGGTCATGGTACAAGGACAGATATCCACGCCTTCTGTCCATACTCAGTATGTCACATGTTTTAATATAAATTATAATATTATCACAGAATTGAATTTGTTTCAGCATGTTTATTTTTATTTACTTGTACATATGATTTTGATTCACATGAACACTCTTCTTATGTGTAACATTCAGGACGATATCAACATATTAAGTTCACAAATTATAAGAATGTAGTTTTATAAATGGTTTACTTTTCCAGAGATTTTCTTGTGAATGAAGGTGTTTTTAGATTTGAATTGCTGATTGTGCACTCTTACTGAACTGTGTTGTACTTTTGATGAATAGAAATGTTTGCTTGTGGCAGTAGCTGTGGTGTGCATGTAATCTCTGGCAGGTACTCATCTGAGGCTGACTGGTATGAAGGGATTCATAAAATGCATGACTAAAAACTAATTTGAATCATTTTTTGGCATTATATTAACTGATTTTACTGTAAATTAATCAATATCAGAGTACACTAACATGTATATATTTCTTGAAATTGCAAATATCATCATTAAGTTCTTGAACTGAACTTATGTAAAGGCTTTGTATGATGTTTGAAATGTTATGCTTCCTCTAAAGTTTCACTCATAGGTAAGGCAACCACTGAATTCTGAATTTGGTACTTACCACTCTCTTGTCAGTCAGAGTGTGTTGAATTGTGTTCATTTAATGTCTGAGGGCACAAATCTCTTATGTGCAGAAATAACATAATTGCAGTATATGATCATACATGTAGTAAGCATGTTAATTTGCTATAATGACTATGTATAAAGGGCATACCGAATTATTTTGGTTAATATTGGTAGCTCGAAATAAAAATTACCTTAAACATATACATTCAATTATTTAAAAATCTGGATAAATGAATTTTATGGTGTTCAAATTAGAATATGTAGTTTTCATAACAGTCCTACTTATTTGTACTTGTGTTTCAATGCCATTAGCTTATTTTGAAGTTAATCAACAATTCCATATAATTTCTACCCTCAAACTGTTCAAAAACTTCAGCTGCTTAAAAATTGTTTTAGTGACTCGTTTACATAGCCATTGCTGCTAAATTATTCAGTATCTTGAACATAATTAAGTCTTATAAGTAAATAGCTTTTGTTATTTGTGGTCAAAAACAAAGATCTATTTTTATCTAATTCTGAGATTCATATAATCAACACAAGACATAGTAATAACCTCCATTATCCCTCATGTAACTTAACTGTCTTTCAAAAGGGAACATATTATTTTGGAATTAAAATTTTTAATAAACTTCCACCTAATATAAAAGAACAAGCTCATGAGATTAAAAAATTTCGGTCTGCTGTTAAAAAATTCCTATTTTTAAAGTCATTTTATTCATTGGATGAATATTTTAACTGTGACAACAATTAAAGTTTCGGATTTGTTACAGGTGGTAGGTGATAGCGCCTTATTGTTATAGATAATGGTTTTTGTTTCATGTTGTATATTATTAAATTTAACTGGTATGACATTACACAGCTGTGTTGCAGTATGTGATTTACTCATGTTGACTATTTCTATATCCATTGGTGTTAAACCATGTAAGGATTTATGGAATGCTGAATAAATGAAATGAAATGAAACACTGAACTTCAGTATACAGCATTAAATATATGTACAGTAACATTATGAGAAACATAACACTACATTTAATCATAGTACTTAAGAAAAGCCAGATCTTGTAATGACACAGATTAGACATGTTTGGAAAGGAAGTGGATACCCCCACTGAACTAGAATCATCTGTAGATAAAAATTGTCATACTATACAAGTGAATCTTTCAGACTGCCAGACAACCTCATATGAATAACTTGCAGCTCTGTATGGTTAGTATTATGAAATGTGGCATAAATATCATATTAAATTACAGATTTTGGAAAAATAAATCAAACAAGTAAGGCAATAGAAGGCCTTATATATATTTGGAAATCCCTTAAACATGTCCCAAAAAATAAACCAACTGGTAGATTTAAGGTTTTAACCTAACTTTGCAAATTTGTGTGAAAATGCTGATCAAATATTCTAATAATAGGTGTCTGCAAATACTGCACATTTTAATTTATTTGACTGAATCTGTAACTTGCAGAAGTAAAAATTGGCATACTTTAAGTCAGAATTAAGAGAAGTGATATAAAAAACTGGGTTATAAATTTAGTTAGAAATCTGCATGCTTTCTGATGATAAATTCATACGTTGGTGGACCATATATATATTTCATGAATTAGTGGACTGTACCAACTCAGATGGCTTGATAAGGATAGACATACATTTTTTGTGCATTAGATTTGTTTTTATATATTTAACTACTACAGAAAGTACATATTAATTACTGTCATAAATTCTGATCTATAATGACATTATCAGTTTTTACCACAACAAAATTTTGGTAGTTTTGATACATTTAAAATTAAATAATTTAAACATATAAATGGATTATAAGTTAATGCTTTGAAAATGGGTTAAATGATAACTTGAAGACATTTGTCAAACTAAAAATGTATTTTAGCCCCAAAATTTGTTTCTGTATTAACTGAGTTATATTTAATTTGAGGAATATGAAATAATATAACCAAGATCATGAAGTCTGTTTTATATACATAGATCCAATGTATGTTTTCAATAATCTTCAGTCTTAGTATCCTCCAAGTGTATTTTCCACAGATGTGCAAAATTTTATAAAAGGGTAGACCTTAAACAGTGATAAAATGGGTATGTTAAAGTGGTATTGGTATAATCTATTAATTGTTGTTGATCTAACAGAAATACATTAAAAGAATGTTATTTTAGAATATGGAAGATGAAAGGTTTTTATATAAATAAAAAAAGGTTGTTCGCATTATTGCTACAGAGAATATAATATTGTACTAATATATATATATATATATATGAAAATGTTGAAAATTCATTGTTTGTTGTATTGTAAAGTAATGGTTAATTTTCACACTTAAAGAAATATTGTACAGTTTGTTTAGATATAATATTGCATATACTCGTTGCTTGCAACACAGAAAACGAAAGCAAAGTGTTTAACAAAGCTCTACAAATCTACTGTAATAGTTATGATGTAAAAACTTAACATAAAAGGTTGGCATAAGTAAAAAACATACAGGTGTAATACAATATAAAAGAGATGAAAGATGATGGTTTATAAATACACTGTTGAGAAGAAAGAAAATCAGAGTCAGATGTTTAACAGAAATAATCACAAAATGATGATGGTAGAGATTTGTGAAAAAAATAAAAGAGATGATGGTTTGGAAACTGTGGTCTACCTCTTCTTTATGGAAGACTGAATTTTATGACTTCACTATTGCCATGTGCTGTCCTCTTATTTCTCTGTCTTCTTTTCTTTAATTTCATGAAACCTTGCATATCTTCTAACGTTTCAGAAACTTAAGTTTCTTGGAAATTTTCTGAAACCTGTTGTCTAGTTCTAACGTACTAGTGGTGTACTAATCCTTTATTCAGCTACTGTCATTGATATTTGTGAATCATTTGAGCTACAAGCATTTTTACTTTTGCAAAAGAAGAAAATAAGGGAGTCGTTGAATACTCGTACATCATAATAACATTCAATACTGAAACAATATAAAATGCAGATGTCAGGGAAATTGTAAACAAGCATTTTTCATGAAAATGATGACGGCTAATGACAGAGAGACTGATGTTGGCAGATCCACCTACTTGCAGAATTGGCACTATATGCAAGTAGAACTTACAGTGCTCTGTTGCCATACAGTGTTACCATAATTTCTTGCAGCATAATTATAATTTGGCTGTGTACAGATATAAATATTGTGAAAGGATTTAGCATAATTTCATCTTCAAAGAGAACAGTGGAATTCTTACCATCATAGAAATTTAAAAACATCTGAGTCCTATGAAAGTTACAGTCATGTTGGAAAAGAAAGGAGATTAGATTAGATTGGAAAATTTTGGAATGTGTGTAGGATCTTAGGGTTGGCCTTGTTGGAGTGTCATATTCTGGAGAATATTGGTAATTTTTGAATGATGTAAGAAATTGGTAGCTCAGAGTAGAGAAAGTGTCATTAGATTTCCACGTTCAAACTACATAACAGAGATACATGACTGAAATGAAGTGCATGTTTGGAAGTGTTTCATGACAGCAGTCTGTTTCTGTTAGTTTAATAACTGAGGAGCTTTAGAAGAAAACAATACTAGATTGTTGCTGGACAATTAATTTCTGGTAACCTGGATGATAAACTGGTTTCACTGATACAAAACATGTTGAGTTTATTTGTAGCACTTTATATTAGGCTTGTCCACCACCTGCAAAGAGGCTTCTACTAGTGGAGTGAATAGAGGCAGCAGTTAATTACGATCTGAGTTGGATACATTGAAAAACTATGGACTGTTTTTTAAATTATGTCAGGTGTTATGAATCATGTACTAATAAACATGATGTAAACATTCTATTGTGAAGAGTACAACACCTGGACCTTGTCAGGACTTTTTTCAAGTGGGTGCAGCCAGAAAGTGTGTTTACAAACTATTTTAAGCAATTTAAGAATATTTTTATTGAACGTCCTAGAGTATTAATTTTAGAAGATTTTTTTTTTAAATAATTTTAATTTTTATATTAATATTTGACATGTTGGTGGTCAGATGGCTGGACTTCACTTCCCTCGCCATAGATTCTTGAAATGGCGAATGTTTGGCGCTGTGTTATGAGGTGAATTGACCCAGGTATTAAATCTTCACGAAAGTAACATGTAGGAAAATTACACTGTTGTACTGAGATGTTGAGTGTACATTCAAGAATTATTTCTAAGGGCTCTTTCAACTTACGATAATCTGAGACAGTATTTTAGGCACACATATATATGGTGGAATGTCATCCCACTCTCAGAATTTTAATGGATTTATACATTTTGAGCAACCCCCCCGCCCCCGCCCAATTAAGAGTAAATGGTTTTTGGTATGTCATTAGTGTTTATGTTTGCATTGATGTGTCTCTTGCAATCACCTGAACGGTTAGACATATTTTATTTGTATTCAGTATTAACTCAACCTTTCTAGGTCGTTGCCAGGTGAATGAGAACATTCTAGCTCCAAAAATAGGGTCCCTCCACATGGGGCCCAAAACAAAAAATGTATTTTTTTTTCGAAAACTGCTCTTATGGTTTCGATTAAATTTCAGCAATTTTTTGGACACTGTCTACCTAAATAGAGCTGCATATGTGGTATTTTCAGCGTAGTAGTGGTAAACTCTTGGGGGCTCAAACGCAAAGTATCTGTTTTTTCGAAACCTGTCAGAAGGTTTTGTTCTGCATTTAACAACCAGCAGTGGTCCTCTGAGAAACAATAAATTACGTTCACAAAGTGAAGAAGGCAAGGACAAAAGTATGTGCAGTGTCTTGGCACCGATTATTTCAAAAGGTAAAGGAATTGTTTTGTTTCCCCAATTCATGTAGTGTCAGGTGACATATTATGTGAATGATGAATTGAGAAACATGCGAAAGGAAATGGTTGTGCTTGTTTTAGGCGATCAATAAGAAAAAATGAATATATACAGAGCAGGAGTAATAATCATTACACCGTGACATTCTATGAACTGTGGGAGTTTTGCTTGTAATTATGTTCACTTAATGAAAATGAGTACTACATGTGGGAATTCATAGCCAGAGCCTTGCAAGTTGATTGATCTGTGATGCTTGGAGGATGGTTCATGGGTTAGTGCATGAAGTAACAAATGCCTGACAAACTGGTGAACAGAGGGAAGCGGTAGTGACCTTTTTCAAATTAGTATCCCAGAATTTGGCAAGGTTGAAAAATTTTGAAATATAGGTAAGACAAATTGTTGCTGAGTAAACTTGCTAACGTTGGTGGATTGAGAATGCTAGATGAGCCACCATTCTGCTCTATAGATGGAGACATCAGGTTCGTTCAAAACGCTGGTACCTCTCTACCAAATTGCATGCGACATATCCCAGAACAACATACTCTACCTGTATATGTTTAATTCCTTATCTTACAAAATTGCAAGTCTTTGAACCTGCGATATTAAATGGGCCTGCCGAGTATTATGTCTATTTTGCTTGTCACTGAATCCTGCGATTGTTGCCATATGTGGTACTCGGTGCGGGCTGATTTGATTGGGCAATTTAATGAGGCGGTACAGCTGGTGCAGGCGACAATCTTCTGAAAAGCGAACATTGAAATGCCTTGTTGGCGGACTTGTCTTTTCGCTTGATGCTAACAACAGTTTTCATGTTCGTTTTCTACTCTACTAAATTGTCTCCAGACTTATTGTGTTTCTTTCTTAATTAATGTCAGAGCACGATCGGCGTAAGAATAAATCCCCCAGTGGTCGAGAAATTTCGACCCGCCCCATTTTTAGAAAGAATTATTTCCCGGTTCACACGAAATTTCCAGATTGTAATGGATCCCGTTCTTCATACAATTTTTTACATTGTTGCACAACACCTTTATATTCCTGCCAAATTGACGTTTGGGACATGAAATTAGTCAAAATGTTTAAAAATTCAGTTCTTACCTAGCAGAAAACATTGTCTCCATTAAGGCAGCGTCAAAAGCACAACAGACCACTGTAGGTCGCGGTGCAAGGGCCGGGGAGGCCTACCCCTCATATATTTATACAAGGCAGCGTCTACACGAGCGAACAAAATGCGTCCGTTGTAACGAACATACTTCATAACGGGCGTTGCTGAGGACACCACACAGTTGCTGAATGCGGTGCGTAGTTCTTTTTTGTCTGCAATGGATCCAGAAGAAAGCGTAGCATTCGCTTCTCATGTTTATTTCTACAACGGACGTCACGACGTTCGTTACAACGGACGCGTTTTGTGTGCTCGTGTGGATGCTGCCTAAAGGGAGCAGCTACGTAATACTTTTAGCAAAATGATCGCTATTTATTCAGAGAATCATGCAGCACCCGTGATGAGGTCATTGGATTTCTCAGGTGACCTAATTCTTTCAGCCCCACTACGGCCCTGGGGTCGACTCAGCCTAGAAATGGACACCAGGAATCTTCCTGGCGGTAAAGGGTGGGCGGTACGTGAGGCTGACCGCCATTTGTGAGCGATTATTTAGAAAATGTGGAAGCCTCGACATCTCAGAAACCTATGGGGCCCCACGGCCTGTTAAAGGGATAGCTTTACCTTCTTTTTTTATTTATTTGAGCAAAATGAAGAGTTTATTTTAATGTTACAGGGAGTGGTAAATATAATAACCTCTATACCCCAAATATGTAATGGTCACAATTTGAAGAGAAGACTGACAAAATAATTTTAATTCATCAGAAATAAACAAAAATATTTATACATTTTTCCACTTCTGGGCGTCGCGCCCCAGGCGGCCGGTTGGAATGCTTGTGCTATTGTGCAGGCCTCATAGGCCGATGTGGACGTGAACTGATAATGGTTTAATTTTCAGGGGCAGTATTGTTAAGATAATGTGGATAATATGAAACAAATAATTTCGAATCTTCCGTCCAAGGAGTCCTACCGACTCTCTGATTCATAATTCTGCATGGGAACAGGCCAGAGACCATAATCCGTCAAGGTAGAAGAAGAAAGGGGCATAATTTCTTATTCTATGTTGTCTCTTATAAGCATTTTCCTTTTGTTTACAGTTTACCAAGTTTCTAGAAGGTCTTCCCCATTTTTTAATAGTTTTGTGGTCAAGTTCTGATAATGCTAAAGTTGGTGAAATAGAAGACTGAGACGAGAATGGAAAGACACATAGAGTATGACTTAACCTCACAATGTAAACACAGTTATGTTGATACGTAAACAAGCGACTCTATGCACAGAATTAAAATTTACCTGCCAGTTTGGAGAGACGTATCGAACTGTGCTCGTATAAACTCCGACAGGGTCGATCCAAATTCAGGATATGATATTTTGATTTGTTGCTGGCGTAATGAATTTTTATAAACCATTTTTGAACACAGCGACAGGTAGAACCGAGAATTCTTTGGCATCATGGGCACGACTGAATAGATTATAGTGTTTCTCACTAGAATTTGTGGCAGAGATGAATTTTGCTCTTTGCAGATAGTTTTAACAAATCATTTCCCTGAAAACCAACGTCCCACAATGATAAATTTGGCACCACTGCAAGTTCTATATTTCAATGCTTCCCGCTCTCTTCCTTACTTCCTTTCAAGATGCAGTAATGTTCTAGTATTTAGAGGCGACTTACTTTACTTACTTACTTACTCATGGAGCTGAGCCCTTCTTGAGGAGCCGCCAATTCTGCAGCTACTCTAGAATTTCCCAGCATTTTATGGAACTCCAAGGTTCATCACCGTGTTCACAAGAGCCCTCCACTTGTCCATATCCTGAGCCAGATCTGTCCAATCCATACCATCCCATCCTATCTCTCTAAGATCCATTCTAATATTATCCACCCACCTACGCCTTGGTCTTCCTTGTGGTCTCCTTCCTTCTGGCTTTCCCACCAATATCCTATACGCATTCCTCGTCTCCCCCATTCGTGCTACATGACCTGCCCACCTCATCCTCCTCGACTTGATCACTCTAATTATACTTGGAGAAGAGTACAAGTTATGAAGCTCCTCATTATGCAGTTTTCTCCAACCTCCTGTCACTTCATCNGGTCCAAGAAAACCAGGTGGGACTGAAATTAAATGGGACACATCAATTGTTGGCCTATGCCGATCAGAATCTACAGAGCGACAATGTAGATACCATAAAGAAAACACACAAACTTCAATTGACGCAAGTAGAGAGAAAACAGAGAAAACTAAGTATATGTTGTAAGATTTGAGACTTTCACGGAGGTGACTATGAAGAAAGCAGTCTTCTGGGATTTGGCACCGTGTATATGTGGTGTTAACCGACGTTTCGGAGGAACGTATCGCCTCCATCTTCAGGGTAGAAGAAAAAATATATAAGAAATCTGCAAGCAAAGAGACCGTGAGAACCGGTTTACCGGTTCTTATATATTTTTTCTTCTACCCTGAAGATGGAGGCGATACGTTCCTCCGAAACGTCGGTTAACACCACATATACACGGTGCCAAATCCCAGAAGACTGCTTTCTTCATAGTCACCTCCGTGAAAGTCTCAAATCTTACAACATATACTTAGTTTTCTCTGTTTTCTCTCTACTTGCGTCAATTGAAGTTTGTGTGTTTTCTTTATGGTATCTACATTGTCGCTCTGTAGATTCTGATCGGCATAGGCCAACAATTGATGTGTCCCATTTAATTTCAGTCCCACCTGGTTTTCTTGGACCTTCGTAATGGCATATTCTAAATCAAAGTTGAAAAGGAGTGGCAATAAAGCATCTCCTTTTTTTAGACCATTCTGTATAGGAAATTTGTGAGACAAATGTTTACCTACGCGGACTTGACTATACGTTTCGTTTAAACGCGTTTTAATCAGCTTAACTAATTTCATGGGTATCCCAAACTCTATTAGAATATTGTACAATACTTCCCTCCTAACTGAATCATAGGTTTTCTTGAAGTCTATGAATAGCTGATGTACTGTCTCATCATACTTCAATTCTTTCTCCA